>NC_056735.1:1430037505-1430368755 GCF_019279795.1 Protopterus annectens | reverse complement strand
TGCTTTCATGCACGGATTCAGTCAGATATGCAGACTGAAACACACACACACACACACACACACACACACACACACACACACACTCACGGACTCCTCTACTGTAATGCATGCATTCACTCACACACGCAGACAGACACATAAGCACACTCATACACCCATTCACTTTTTCGTTTTATTCAGTGCCTGATGGCCTGATACCAAATGATCCACGGCCAGCTACCAGCCCGCAGCCCAGTGGTTGGGGATCGTTGCCCTATAGCTCCTTACCGTCCCTTCTTACTTCCTAACGTCTATCAAAATCTCTTCCTTGACTTTCTTTCAGTATGTACCATAAGCTTGTTTTCCCTCACTTCATATTGAAATTCCTGTTTGTATTAAACTAATTTACCTTTAATTTCTGTACAAATTGTCTCACTAAATATTAAATGAATGTCATATAACCTGTATTGATTCTTAACCAATGTTTTTATATTATGTGTAATTTATTATAATTATTTAAACTGTAGATGTTTTTATTTTATTTTTGAAGATTGTGAAATTATTGTTCTTAAAATTTTTTGTAATAATTTGGAGCTTTTCTCCCTGTACCTTTGCTGAAAATGGGCTTCTACCCAGTCGGACTTTCACAGTAATCAAATGTCAATAAATAAATAAATAATTGTAAAAATAAATGTAAGCAGTTACTGGCGTTAATAAAGCTCCTGGTATGTTAGCGTTCACTGGCTAAACAGTAAAAACAAAAGCTCAGTACATTCAGAATAAAGCCGAAATGGCTTGGCTTAAAAACCTGTTCAATTGACTTTTCAGTCCAAAGAAAAGCTGTTAATCCAGAAGTTTCTATAACTATATAGAAAATTTACACTGAATTAGTTGATGAATTTGTGGCTTTATTATTAAGTATGTATTTTTAAATGTTTTTTAAATGCTTTCTAAAAGAAATGCTTTTTCTAAATTCTGGAGGTTGTAACTTTAAAAACTCTACATGATCTGCTGATTGCTTAATTGATATTATTGAATGTTAACTTAGTATATAAGAACAGTACCTTGATATAGTAGGTGTATTGGTTTGAAAAAGCATCTATGCGAAAGCGCTAACCACCGTTTGTGTCTGGATCCAATAAACAGGATTTATTTTCATTATTTGGTGTTTCCTGCAGTTTTTGGGGACTGAAAAGTCGCTGGTTTTGCTGTATCGTCTAACTACTTCTGGATTAACAGCTTTTCTTTGGACTGAAAATCAATTGAACAGGTTTTTAAGCCAAGCCATTTCGGCTTTATTCTGAATGTACTGAGCTTTTGTTTTTACTGTTTAGCCAGTGAACGCTAACATACCAGGAGCTTTATTAACGCCAGTAACTGCTTACATTTATTTTTACATATATTCTGGCTTACACTTTGCTGGCATTATACATTTTACGGTGTGCAGTAGCATCTGTCTTTATTTTTCTTATAAATAAATAAATAAGATGAACTGTCCAAAGGTGCCATCCGTCAGGCTGCCATGAGTGTTCTTTGTGGCCTTGCTCTCATTCTTGTTTCCAGTCTACTGCCATTGGTGGATAACCTCATTCAACAGCCCAGGTCAGTTGAGCTTTACCCCTAGACCAGGGAAATATGACAGCCTGTCTTGCTTGTCCCCAGACCATGAAGTGCATGGAGTCCACCTCCTAGAAACTTGGTATCAGTCTAATTGAAAAGTATAGAGGCATTTGTAGTATGGCCTCAACTCTGCCCGTGGTTGCTCATGTAGTCACCCTCATCACCATGAGGATGTCCTACAGCACCATTGTCACTCAAGTATCACATCCAGATTGTTCACCTAAGGGGAATATATAACTGTGAAAAAAATTAGATACTGTCATCTGTGCTGGCATGTCTAGCTGAAGTTTTGCGCATAGTTTCATACTGACCTGTGTCTTATATGCTGGCATGACTGGCTATGATATTGTAAATAAGTTCTTGCATGTTGATTTATACTCTGTACAGGATGTTTAGAGAGTTGAACAGTGTTCTGTTACATGTCTAACTGCTCATGTTTGTGCCGGAGATTCTAAATGCAGACTGTCTCAGAGTCAGCTGATCTACAGATTATGTCATCAGAATGTGTTCAGATGCTCTGTGTTTACTGTCAGAGACTGAAAGACAGGAAGGAACTCTAAAAGTACAGCTGTTTGTTGATTTTCATGACAGTTAAGAACTGGAACGGTTAAGACAGTTAACCCAGCTTATAAAAGAGCCTGCTGAAGACAGTTTAAACAGTTGTAGTTCAGTTCACAGCTGAGTTTAGTTCACAGTTCAGTTGAGTTCAGTTGTGTTGAGTTGAGTTCACAGTTGTAATGAGCAGTGGATACTCAAAGGAATCACCAAGAACTGTAAGCCTGACTTTGCTCTGTTGTAATATTTAGTTTAGATCAGAGAAAGTGTTCTTCAGTTAGATAGGAAATTATAGCTAATTAGAGTTTTTCTGAATGTTGGATTTCTATCCTTCACTATTAATTTCATTTTCCTGGTGATTGAGTTCTGTTTGTTTATTGAAATTGCTGTTTTATATTTTTAATAATTTTGCTCATTATTAAATATTTTTATTATCTTACATTGTGGCTGGTCAGTTAGTGTATTCTTTAGTGGTTTGAGAGTGCTTACAACTGCTTTGATAATTCCCGGGCCACTCCAAAAGCCTGGCTGCTTTAAGTCATATGCTACCATTTGTTTTGATATTTAATTTTAATAATTGGCCACCCCTTTGACAGGACGTGTAGACACTCTGATTGATGGCAGCATTTTATTCATTTGGTGGAAGGGACACAGCTGGAAATCTGTGTCAGGCTTTTCCAGAAATGAGATTCAATTTATTTAAGTGTGAGTGTATCAGAGGTCTTAAACTTGGACACATTGCTCTAGAGTTACAGTAGGAGTGGACAGAAGTATACAGTCCAGTCCCAGGTTATAGAGCATGTTCGTGTTGTGCTCTCAGGGGAAATTGTGAATATTACTCCCGTTTAAGTGATGGCCTCACATTGGACTAAGCAGTGAGGACTGAAGTTCCTTAGTTACTGACCCAAGATAATAGGGGCTGTCATGTATAGTTGACAGTTCGGTGGGATATTAACCGGACATAACATATATGTGGCAGTTCGATGGGATATTAATCGGATGTCAAACATTAGTGGCAGTTCAGTGTGATATGGACCAGATGTCACAATATGGCACCCTCCACCTAATCACTGTCAAGGCCTTACTCACCCATTCATCAACACATACATACACAGACATCTACACGACATATCCCCTAACTATCCCCCCCTACTGTAACCACTAAGCCTAATGTACAGTGTGTGTTGGGGTGAATGTCTTTGAGAGTGTATGTGTGTGTGGGAGGGGGAACATTTCCATACCTCTCATTCATCTCCCCCCCAGTTTAATAAGTAAAGACTGTAGTATGTGTGTGTGTGAGTGTGTGTGTGTGTGTGTGCGTGTGTGTATGTGGAGGGGGGTGTGTGAGTGCATTAGAGACCAGAACAATTTTGAAATATTACTGTAAGTAACTTAAAAAGTTAATATAACAACAGATTTTGGAATGTGAATAATTTAGTAAAGAATAAGTATGAAGCTGATGTCTGGCATTAATGACTGCATTTTTCCGTGGTGAGGTGCATGACAAATATAAGAGGCAAAATCATTGATGCTGTATAAAAGCAAGGGCAGTTGAGTGGTGTGGGTGTGTGTGTGTTTGAATATGTGCACATGGGTGGGAAAGTGAATGAGCAGGGTGCCTATGCCAACATGTGCATAGACTCATCATCATCATCTTCTTTCGGCTGTTCCCGTTAGGGGTCACCACAGCAGATCACTTGTTTCCATTTCTTCCTGTCCTCTGCATCTTGCTCTGTCACACCAACCACCTGCATGTCCTCTTTCACCACATCCATAAACCTTATCTTAGGCCTTCCTCTTTTCCTGTTACCTGGTAGCTTCATCCTTAGCATCTTTTTTCCAATATACTCAGCATCCCTCCTCAGCACATGTCCAAACCAGCATAATCGTGCCTCTCTGGCTTTGTCTCCAAACCTTCCAACCTGGGCTGACCCTCTAATATACTTATTCCTAATCCTGTCCACCCTCGTCACACCTGCACAAGCCAGTGCATTTCTTTGTGCTGGTCCCAAGCCCGGATAAATGGGGAGGGTTGCGTCAGGAAGGGCATCCGGCATAAAACTTCGCCAAAACATTTCATGCAGACACCAAGAAACATGTGCATAGACTGCCAGTACTAATTAACATTATAGTGCTGATTAGCACCACTAGTAAAGTTCACATTATTCAGAGACATGCAAATTAGCCAATAATGACGCCTTTCCTCGTTGCCACTAATCTATCTCTGAACCACAGTTTTTCACTATTGCGAAAACTAGCCCCGTTTGCCACAACAGTTTACACTCTTGGCCATTTTTTTTTTCTAAATACAGATCTACATTCGACAAAATATACACACACTTGTAGACACTGTCATTTGACAAGTCTAAATCACCAAATTTGTCTTTCAAACATATATCCTTCAATCAAACACTATGGACTGATGTATAGTATAGCTAGTCAAACAGTGTGTTTTTGTCGCCTCACAGTAAGACGCTGTCCGGTTCGATTGTCAGCTAGGGCGTCTTCTGCGTGGAGACATGCATGAATGGGCATACCTTCGTTGAAGGTTGTGCGTCAGGCAGGGCTGGCAACTCAGCACGTAAAAATCAACTGCCAATCATTAGCGGACCAGAGTTCTGCTGTGGCGACCCCTAACCGGGTAAAGCCGAAAGACACAACAACTATCAGAAAAAACCTGGGCAAGCACAAGGAGAACTTGCAAGCTGCACACAGACAGTGACCACAGGTTAGGATTTAACTAGAGACCTCAGATCTTTGAGGTAGAACTCTTACAAATGAAACACTAAACTTGCCCATGTTATTGGCTGACTTCTTATGAGGAAGTTAATAGATTTGTTAAGATAAAAAACAAAAAAAAAAAGCAAAGCAAAACATTTTTCCTAACAACTTCAAAACTTTAAACATTTTTTTAGTATTTATCAACTGGAGATTTTCACTGCTAATGCTGACAGGCACACTATTATCAACTAGCAGGTTTGTGCTGAGAAAACTAAGCAGCACCTGGCACTGCATTTATTGAAGACTCACTCCAGCTGTACCCGCACAGACTTCAGTGTGTAACTGACTGTGTTGGCTCATGCATGGGAAACCACAGTTGAAAACTCTGTTTAGATCGCTGCTCATCACGTGACTAGATGCCTGGTCTGTTTTATTTAGCTGTAAAAGTGACCCTCCATGAAGAAAAGTGAGGCATATAACTGAAGAAATGTCATCCTCAGAGAGGTATACCTGGATTAAATGGTGGAAAGAGCAGTTCCTTACAGTACGGATGAAAATACCTGTCTTCTGGGACCACAAAGCAACATGAATAAAAGTAACACTGATTGATCCTGAGGGACCCACACTTGATCGTACCTTTCTACTACAGGGAGGTGACCATTTGCTCGGTTCAGCCAGGCACTAGACATAAAGGGGATTTCAGGGGGAGGGAGTAGAATCTCCTAGAAGTTCCAAACAGTCTGCCTCTGTTTTTCTCCTTCTCTCTTTTATTACATTCAGGGCTCACTGATCAAAGTCAATGACCTCTCACTTTGGGAGGTGTCAGGAAAAACTGAACTCTGATCTTGTTGCTGAGATGTCTGATGGGGGAAGGGTTGCCAGAAGAATCAGTACTAAGTAGAATCACTTCCCTGCCCCCAGAGAAGGATAACGTTTGGCTGCAGGGCATGTAAGAGTCAATATAACTTGTAATTTCCCAACTACTTTGTAATGCTGATAGGCAGTGATGTGTATATTTTTAAATTGCTCTTTTTTTATAAATCAGTATTTACTAGGGTACAGCAGTCTGCTCATCTAGTGTTCCCAGGTTGCCCCTAAATATTTGTATCTAGTGGGTTCACGCAGCTGATGAATGAATACTATGCAAAATTAGATCTTTCCAATTTTTGTTTAATTATTACTGTACAATATTGTCTTAATTATAGTTATAAAGGCATTGATACATGTCCATGCTCATTTTTTTCCTAAAAGCTTTGTGAAAAGAAGCATTAAAGTTTTATTACTGGGAGCACTTGACTATGCCACAGATAACTGTAAATGTGACTATTACTGTTCCTTCATGTACTGAATTACTTGTAATATATGTTATTTTATTTTTTGTTCCGAGTTAGTATTTAACATTAGCAACACTGATATCTTTGTAGAGGCTCTATGTTTTTAAATATCTGTGGAAATGTTCAGTGTGATGAGTTGTCCAGTGTATTTATACATGTTAAAACAGAAACCATAAACACATATACCATGTGACACTTAAAAAGAGTGCTAGAATAATAGCTAAATTAATTTTGTAGAATATAATTATGCATTTTTTTTCTGTTTACTCTTTTTAACTAAATATTTGTTGAAATACCTTTTAATTGAAATTCCTAATATGGGTGCTAATTGTAGTAAACATTTTTTTAAAAAATGTTTTTTATTTCTGCAGTAGTTTGGTTCAGTTCACTTTAAAGTTTTTATTGTAATGTTTACCTTATTAAATATGACAAGTAACCTCTTGCTTGTGAACAGTTTTAGTCACAATTCATTGCTCTAATTCAGTGAGCATAAGTGCCTTAATCCTCTAATGGGAATTAATTGCATGTTTCAGTGTTTAACTTTGACCTTTTCAATCCCCAGTGGCCTGTATTTCTCCTTGAATGGTTTATATATACGCTACTCATTCAGAATGATCAGGAAGATGAAGGCGTTTGTAACTACTAACAAGACCCTTAACAATGGGAGGGCTGCAGGAGGTGGATCATATCCAACTTTTGTTATGTTTCAGGCTGTGCATGTACAGTATTGCAGACCTGCTTTCTAAGGCAGTTTGAAGTAATTTGTAGGTATTCTCTTTTTGTACTGGGAAGGCTGCTTAGCCTCATACCCCTGTTTGGTTACCTGTTACTGCAAGACTGCACTTGAAAGCTGATTATACACAGAGCAGAATCTTCATTTATCGCCCATCAAACTGTGCACACAAAACATAATTCCAATGATATTGGCAACAACTGAGAAGTACTGCAGGTCGTCCTCCCACAGACTCTCAAGTATCCTGGCAGTCTGAATCTGCTCTTTTCCTCAGCTTATTATCTGTAGGGGTTGTGGTATGGTAATTAATAAAACATGCATGTTGTTATTTCACTTTTATTAATTTTCAAGCATTTTGGATATGCACTTGCTGCCCCGTATTTCTAAATTTGTGCTTACACTTTGTCTCATTTTAAAAAAAAATGTATGCAAGTAAGTGGATTACAGTAAATTATAACATCCCTTTGAAATAGACATGTAAACTAGATCACTGACTGCAGTAGTTCATACCCATGTGGCCTGACAATATAGCAATAACCCACGCCTGGGTGTGGGTAATGCGGGATTTACCCACGGTCGCCCTCGGGACCAGACAAAGACAACCGTGGGTAAATCCCGCATTACCCACACCCAGAAGTAGGTTATTGCTATTATACTATGACATTGTTTAAGAAAAGAAATAATTACTTTTCTTAAATAATGGCATTGTATAATGCCTCTTTGCTGCCCTTCCGCAGCTGTCTGGTATCCGCGGCAGTTCTGATGTACTGCGCATGCCTACGCAATACATCAGAGCTGTGGCCAAAAGCAACGGAGAAAGCAAGATCTCCATTGCTTTTTACTGTTTCGCTATGTTAAATGGGTTTAACATAGCTAGACAGCTTTAAAATAAGCAGCGGACACCGTTGCTTATTTTAAAGCTGTCTCGCTATGTTAAACCCATTTAACATAGCGAGACAGGTTTAAAAAAAAAGCAACGGAGAAAGCAAGATCTCCGTTGCTTTTTACACACTGTGTCGCTATGTTAAAGGAGTTTAACATAGTGAGACAGCTTTAAAAAAAGCAACGGAGATCTCCGTTGCTTTTTTTAAACCTGTGTCGCTATGTTAAACTCTTTTAACATAGCGAGACAGTGTTTTAAAAGAGACTTGTACTAATGGAAAAAGTCCGGGCGACCGGACCTTTTTTCATTAGTATAAGTCGATTTACAACGTGCACGCTGGCCAATCAGCGTGCACGTTTTGGAATATTAATGGGGGAGGTCATGGTATAATAGAAAAATAAACACAGTCTCTAACCCGACAGTGATCTGCAGTTTCTGTGGTACAGGGTTTGATTCACTCAACCCTCATTTGCCTACTGTGTAAATTTGAGGAGGTCACTTAACCAGACTTGTTCAAGGGTCACCCCAGCCATTTAACCAGATATTGCTCCTAGGTCACCCCTGAAAAGGAACTTTGGGCCTACTATGATATAGCATGATTTTCCCATTTTTGGGTCTAGTATCCTACCAGTAGCATCCCTTTCCCTGTTTACTGTGTTACAGTATCAGTGAAGCCTACCCATTCTCAAGGTGTTTCCTAATAGCAGTGCAGTCTTTCTTGATCTGTGCCTCACAGTTTCACTTGAACATAGAAGTGATGCGATACCTTTTTTTGGACCAACTTTATCAGAAGTTAGTGTTACTGATGTTAGATACAAAGCTTTAATACCCGTTTGTGTTTAGAAAGGGAGATGAAACTACATCATTTCATTCTCATGGATGTTGAAGTACCACTCTTAATGTGAGAAAATATCTGTCTACAGCTCTATTTTTCATAATTCTTGCCACATGAAACCCAAAGAGAGAAGCAACATCTGTGTGTGTGTTTATGTAACATCTTGAAAAAGTAGCTAATGACGTGTTGTAAAGGTATAATGTCTGTCAGAATGAAACAGTAGAACCAGTGTTCTCTAAAAAGAAAAGAAAAATACTCAGTACACATTCAAATAATATAGACCAACACTTACTGGAAAGATGAATCACAGCAAAATAAAGACCTGATGGACAATTAGTTAAATCCAAGGAAGAAACAAAAAGCTATCAATTATAATTTTCTAGCATTAAATCTGTAAGGTATATGTTTTAATTTTATATATATATATATATATATATATATATATATATATATATATATATATATATATATTTATATACGTGTGTGTATATATGTTTTATATATATATATATATAGCGGTGGAGGTGCTGCGGTAGCGTTGTCGCCTCACAGTAAAACATTGTCCCATTCGATTCTCAGCTAGAGCGTCTTCTGTGTGGAGACATGTGTGAATGGGCGTACCTTCATTATATATATATATATATATATATATATATATATATATATATATGTGTGTGTGTGTGTGTGTATATATGTATGTATATATATATATATATATATATATATATATATATATATATATGTATACAACAAAAAACTTACACCAGAAGAGAAAATAATATGAAAATAAAACTTCTTCTATTTAAAACAATAAAATAATAAATAAAGTAAATAAAACTCACAGGCACCAAACAGTTCAATTAAGCTTTCGCTCATATTAGATGAAAGAGCTTCTTCAGAATAACCAAATTTTCAAACACATACAGTATAATTCAGAGTAAATCACATGTAAGTACAGTAACCAATGAATTAAATCAAAACATTAGTACAGAGACCAATGAAATATCAATATAACATTCAAACAGTACCAATGAAATAGTATAAAGTGTGAAACTAATATGAATATGTATATATGTACATGGATCTATTTCATTGGTACTGTTTGAATGTCCTTAATTCTGAAGGTAATAAATTTCATTTGGGTGGGATAATTTTAGAGAAGGCCTTTTCAAATGTAGAGACTGGGAAGGACAGTTTGAGTAATTGCAATGTCTCTTGATGTCTGAGAGAGTATCCGGAGGAGCAGGTGAGCAATAATAAGCAAAGAAGAGGTCTGGGGGACTCAAAAAGAAAAATAATGAGTGAAGAGGAGGTCAGGGGGACTCAAACAGAGCAATAATGAGCGAAAAGGAGGCCAGTGAGATTCAGAAAGCATTTTAAAAGAGTGGAAGCATAGAAGAAAAGTACATCTGGCTAAGAAAGGTAGCCAGTGAGCCTTATAGATTGAGGGACACTGATGATTTTAATTCACTGATTGGTAAATAAACCGTAGTATTTTTTTAACCTTTTTTGTAGAATTAATGTGTTTTGAGTAGAGTTGATAATTATTGGTAAGGCAGATTCCAATGTTGGGATTAGCATATTTTTTTGATTCAAGAGTGAGAAGACTGGAAATTTCATTGACTGATTTTAGGTGGTGTAGCACTTTTTGTGTTTGAACAATGGTATGGTGATAAAACAACATTTGATCAAAAATACCATGAAAAATTTTTAAAAAAGTAAAAAAAACCTCACCAAAATGCCTTTGTTCTTTAACAAAGGTGTGTGGGGGGGTCAGCCTGTAAGGTCAGTAATGATAAGTGATCTGGAGCTGTGAAACTTCTTTGTAATACCAAAACATGTGACATTAGACTTTTAGGGGTTTATAGTTAATTTGTGAGTTGAGATTCAAAAGTAGTTTGAAGTCTTATTGGAGGTAGATCCAAAGGGTCTGCGTGTGGCTAAGGTTGAGTGTTGGAATTTCATTTATGAAGGGGACCATGCATGGATCCTATGGGACACCTTTTGAGAGGTTCATGTCATTCTTTTGATTAATAGCACTTTCATTGCATGCAGAACGATCAAATAAATAAATAATAGCAAAACAAGTTTCACTGAGAGTGGAGATTTCCTTTTTCTCCAATGTTGTGTGACCTCAGAGTTGGTATATTTAAGTTCAGGCATGTGAGGGTATCCACCCACATGGGGGGTACAGGGGGCTTACTCCCTGCAAAAAATATTACCAACTGAGGTTTGGTGGAACTTGTTTCACTGCTTTTCTTTTGATCATTGAGCACTTGTTGAATGCGCTGTTGATCAATAAATGTATACCTTTTGAGATTATGACTGTTAGAGACAGGTTACCACCACAGATGTCTAAAAGCAATCTTTCATAGGTGAATAGTAGGCTAACTGCCCTGAAGGGCTATTTTAAGCCTAGCCAATGAACCAAGAACAGAATCAAACCCTGTACATTGTATCTATGAGGTGAAGAAAAGTATAATTAACATTCCCAAATGCTTTCTTAAGTCAAGAAAGACAGCACTTGTAAAATGACCACGTTCAATGTTAGTAATGATCTTTTGTGCTAAGCGTTTACAGCTGTGACTGTGTTATATTGATCCCTGAAACTACATTGTCTGTCTGAAAGGATACTATAACTTTGAGCATAATGAAGTATTATTTATAAATTATCTTTTCAAATATTTTACGTAGAGAACATATATTAGACATCTTTCTGTTCTTGGAACAGTCTACAACCAGGGTGTGTTCATCAGTAAATGGTTTGCTTCTGGAGCAGACCCTTTCCAGGGCATTTCCTTTTGAAGTTCCAGATGAGGGAGGTAAATTTGGGATTCTGTCCTAGAGGTGATAGAGATGACATTGTCAACTTCAGGTAGGAAAGTTTTGTACTTCCTGTAAAAATAGATCAGAGATGGCAGTTTCATCTCAATCACTATTCCCGCTTTCCCTATCTTGGCTGCTAAGTGATGCTGTTGTTTTAGGTGTCTGTTTTCTGTTTACCCATCTCATTGTGTTCACTCATAATTTGTGATGAATACCACCAAATAGTGATGTAAACCTAAAGGGGAGGCACAAAGAAAATTCCTGAACTGTCCAGGACTGTTGTGAGTGGACATCTTGGAGCCAACAGTGAGCCCCTGCAACAGCCCATTGTGGAAGTGACTGTTGACTACTGAGCTTTGAACAAAGTACCCCTACCCCCACCCCACTGGCATCAGCAGTTTCTATCATTATTACAGTAATGAATCAGTCTTCATCTTCTGCTAGACCATACCCAGACTGTAATTGATTTAGCAAATGCCTTTCTCTTGATTCCAGTTGTTATGTACAGCAGATCACAATTTACTTTCAGCAGCAGGAGGCAAACAATATACTGTCAAGTTTTACCATTAGGATATTTGCCTAATCTGACCTGAGGTTATGCACTAGTAACTAGAAATTTAGCTGGACTGAAAGTCAAAAAACTTTTGCAGTGGTGATATACTAATTGCAATAAAACAAACGGATGTAGAAAAAATCTCTTGCAGACATTATTTAGCATCTCCAAAAGACAGTATGGCACATCAATAAAAGTAAAATGCAGAAAGAGACTGCAGTGAAAATTCTGGGAATGTCTTTCAGTAGTATTAAATGAAAAGTGCCTGTAGCTGCCATGAATAGTGTCCAGAAAACACAGGTTTCTAAAGTGAATAAATAAATAAATACTCAAATAAATAAATAAAATCAAGCACAAGCTTTTCTTGAAGCAGTGGCATTTTGAAGAGGTGTTGTACTACTTTTAGACTTCTTTTGAAACCCATTTATGGTGTGACTAAAAATAAGCCTATTTTTTATGCAATGCACAACAGTGAATTGCATTTGAGGAAGCTAAAATAGTGCTTCAGCAGAGTGATGGAGTTGCACTAGTAGACCCCATTTAACTTTTAATTCTAGAAGTGACTGAGGATAACAATATTATGTTGGGATTCGGGCAGCAACATAATGCGTTTACACTAAAGCAACCACTGGGATTTTGGTCCAGATGTTATTCTGGATCACATGTATGATACAACAAATTGAAACAAAATTTACTGGCGGTGTTTACTGCACGTCTGTATACAGAAGGGATAAATGTCACCTGTCCCATCCAGGTATGGTTGTGACTGCACTGATGTCATCAGTGACTGCACAGGCTTCCACAGTTCAGAAATGGATGTCGTGTCTGAAGAACAAGCAAGTATACCTGGAATGTTGCAGGTATGGTAAAAGCTAGTTGAACTGCTTACTGTATTGGGACAGTGATACCTCTGAAATGATTGAACCACAATTCAGACACTTAACATACTATACCACCTTTTTAACAGCAAACTACTATTGAACAAAAAAAAGCATGAATTATGGACACTTGCAAAAACTGAGTCTTGGTAAAACAAAGGCTGCAGCTGCATTTTGTGCAAAGAGTGAGACGATTCTGTATGATGAGGGACAAGTTGATTGTAATAACCAGGCAGAAAATTGAGCTGTTGCGCTATTAATAAATCTGCTAACACCTGGTGAAAAGACATTCATATCTATATCATAGAGGGTAATGACTGCTTCTTTGATTATAACCACATTATTATGTGTTCAAGGCATGAATGGCAAAAAATTCACCTGATATGATAACATTTGGAGTTAAAGAATGGAATAGCTGACAGTACAGTTTATCTAAAAGCTTATACCAGGAACAATATTGTTGTGCCATTCAGTGGAGTGGGACACTTCGTTAAATATGTTAGAGGTGATAAAAATATAAGCATAACCAAACAAGTTAAACAAATCTCTCTGCAGCTAGCTGTTAATATTATATTAAACATGCCATAGTGTAACAACAAGGGTCTTTGGCCCACTAATGAAATGCATTCTAGATACTAGCATGCTGTTAGTACAGTACTGTAGGAAATGGTGCAGGTGTACTTAATAGTGTAAACACTGAGACACCATTTAACAAAGTCACTGCAGTAGGAAATGTGTGCACCTATCTCTGAAAGTATTGGCAGGTCATGACACTGAATTAGGGCAAAGAACAGGACACGCTCACCTTGTACTTGGAGAGGTGCAGTGCTAACAAGCCCTAGAGTGCACTTTAAGATGGGGATCCATGTTATTGGTTTATTCACTGGAAGACATTTAAGATTAACAAATAGAAAAAGAAAACAAGATTACTTCTGTTGACTATACCCAGTTGTTTGAATGGTCTAAGTTGGATTTACCAGACTGACACAAACAACCCAAAATAAAGTTTTACAATCATTCAAGACTAACAAAAACGAAGTTAAAATTATTTGTAATAAATGTGTTATTGAAATACTAAGCATGTAAAAATTATATGGGACCTACCTTGTCTGTTCCCCTTGGCATTTAGTAGGTTAGGGTGGTCTTAAAAGCCATTGTGGGTCCCTCTTCACAACATGCATACCAGATCTATAAGGTCCCTTTCAACAATTTGATAGCAAATAGAGTCTTAATATAAATACAGTTCATATATTCAAATGTCCAATAGTTGATCATTTTCTTTCCAAGGGTTGGAAAAAATCCTTCATGTTGATCTTGATTTTTAATATCTATCTCCTTTGTAGATATAGTTTTTAACTCTGAGGTGAAGCTTCAAATTGTGGAGACAGCTTTGATTTCCAATTTTTTGTAATGGTCTTGCTTGCAACAGTGAATATAGTCCATGAAAGATAATGCTGATCCTTTTTCACAATGTTTGGTATAGGAGCATTGAAGAGTATCAATTCTTTTCAGATTAGGAATTTTTCAGTCCATGTTGCTTATGGAAAATCATTAACTTTTTGCCAGCAAGGTAGCAAGCAGGAACAATCATATACAATATGAAACTAATATGCTTTACATTTTTATTACATCTCCAACAACAACTATTAGATTTACAAATCTTTGCTAATATGTTTGTTGTATAAAAGCATCTGCTCACACATCTCCATGTAAATATCTTCCATGTTCATAGGTTCATAGGTGTGTACTAGGCTAATGGCCCTGGAGCCTTTACAAGCCGAGCCCATAGGATTACCCTGGCATTGTGCCACCCGACCTTAGTTTCCAGTGCCTCTGTTGAGTAGAGCCACTGGAGAGAACCCCGGGGTGAATTTTCTATTTCCCATCCACTCATCAATATTTCTGTTGAAGAGGGCCAGTGAGGTACTCTGTTTGACATTTATGGGGAGTCTGTTCCATAACATGGGCAGTCTCTGGGTTTTGAACCTGTTCCTCCAGCACGTTCTGTTGATTGTGGTAATGAGGTTGAGGTCTCTGGAGTGTGTGGTGTTGAGGGATTGGGATTTCTTTAGATGTAGCATTTCTAACAGAGCTGGGTTAGACATGGCTTTGTAAGTCAAGCAGAGATCGCCTCTAAGTAGGCAATATGAGACAGAGAATAGTTGCAGTTTTTTGAGTCTGTCCATATAGGACAAGTGGTTAAGGCCTAGGATCCTCTTTGTGAGGTACTTTTGCGGCCTCTCCAGTTGTTGCAGGTGTCTAGTGAGGTACATGCCAAATGGGGCATTGTACGCCATGACTGGCCTAATGAAGGAAGAGTAGAGGGAGACAATGACCTCTTTCTTCCTAGATGCAAAACCCTTAGTAATGAGATGTGCCACATAGAAGGACTTTCTGATCACAGTGGCAGTGTGGTGGTCAAAAGAGAGGTTGCTGTCAACCTGTGTTCCCAGATCACTTATAATGCCTTCTATGTTCACTGGACTACCATCAATGTGGTAGTTCATGGGAACTTGTTTTTTCCCAAAAGGGATGACGACACATTTTTTGGCACTGAGCTTAAGGCCAGGTTCTGACACCAGTCGTTGGTCTCAGTGAGGCCTTTCTGTAGGATGTCAACATCACTTGGGGAGTTAATAATGGCTCCCAGATTGCAATCATCTGTGAACTTTGTCAGCCAGAATACCTTTCTGTTGGCCTGGACTTCTAAGAATTAAATACCAAACAGGAGAGGACCCAGGACTGATCCCTGTGGGACTCCACTTGTGACTGGTCGGCAATCTAACTTGGACTCAGCTACTTTTACACTGTGGGTTCTATCTGTGAGCCAGTTTGCAACCTACCTAGTGATATAGGGGTTGATGCCTAGCTTATTGAGTTTTTCTATGATTCCTGAGTGGGGAATGGTTTCAAAGGCCTTGGCCAGATCAAGGTAGGCTCTATGAAACACCTTGCCTTCATCCACAGTTCTGGTGACTGACTCAAAGAAGTCGACTAAGTTGAGCAGGCATGATCTACCCTTCACAAAACCAAACTGTATGGGATCCAGAGTTTGGAGATTCCCTATATCCTTGTTTATTAGGTCCATGATGATGCGTTCCATAGCTTTGCATATCAGACTTGTCAGGCTAATGGGGCGATAGTTCCCAGGGTCTGTAGTCACTCCTCCTTTGTGGAGAGGGATGACTATAGCAGTGCACCATTCAGTAGGGACAAAGCCTGAGATGAGGCTGTGATTGAACAGGGCACACAGGTGAGGTGCCAGTTCACTCTGTAGTTTATGTAGAACACATCCAGGGATATTGTCAGGTCCCATAGAAGCTGTATTCTTGGCCTTGCACTGTGCTGTTTTAACCTGTGCAGTAGTAATACTAGGTGCCTGGCAATCTACTGGTATTGTGATTGGTCCTTTGGGGTGGGGGTAAAGTTGGCACTGAATCTGTTGGCCAGTATACTGGCAACATCTGTTGGCTCGGTATAGGAAGTACCATTGTGCAGTAGCTCACAGCAAATGTGGGTATTGCCATGGAGGTTCTTTATATAAGTATAGAAGGCCTTGTGGTTGTCTTTACTATCTGCTGCAATTCTGTTTTCATAGCTAGCTTTAGAGGATTTGATGAGGGGATCTCAACTTTTTGTTGAGGCTGATAAGGGAGTTTTTCAAGTCTTGGGACTTCACCTTATTCCGCATCAGTTTCCTCCTTCTGTTGTAGAGTTTGTTTATGGCAGGGGACCACCAAATTGGCTTCCTTTTTTTGGAGGAGAGCGTCTTGGTTCTTTTTGGTATGGTGAGATCCATGCATTTGTGTACGTGTTCATACAGTGCATTGGTGTATGATTCGGCAGCCATGCAACTATTCTCCATTTGCATGGTTGCCGTGAAGTTAGCCACCTCTGTTCTTAGGAGCCCAAAGTTAGCTTTGGAGAAGTTTTTCATGGTGGTTACCTTTGCGGAGGGGGGGGGATGTGGATTTCCAAAGTGATTAGTTTGTGGTCGGATCTAAGCAGGGAGGAATTGACTGTTGGTGTAGAGCAACGGTCATCAATGTTAGTAATGACCAGGTCAAGGATGCTGCTACCTCTAGAGGGGGTAAGAACAAACTGGTCCAGGGCATTGGAATTAATGAATTCCATGAAATGTTGGGCAAGTGTATTGGTACATGAGTAGTTTTTCCAGTTAATGAAGGGGTAGTTGAAGTCGCCCAGTATGAGAGTGTTAGTTTGGACCCTAATATTCTCCAGGGTGCTTAGGAACATGGAGTGAGTGTCTTGGGACATGGTTGGGGACCTATAACAGGCTACAACCTGAATCTCTGTCTTACCCAATGTTAGCTGCACCTGAAGTATCTCTCATGCATTATGTTGCGCTACCAGTCTGGAGGTGTGCGCATCCTTTATGAATATGGAAACACCACCGCCTTTGGAGCTTCTGTGCAAGTTCTGGGGCCGAAAGGTGTGGAATGAGTTATAGCCTGGTAGTGCAGGGGTGCTTTCCGCTGCTTTGAACCAGGTCTCTGTTACAGCACAAGTGTCGATGTTCTACATTTTAAGGAGTGCTTCGAGCGAGTGCATTTTGAGATTTAGACTTCTAGTGTTCTTCAACACTCATGCCTGACTGCTGCAGATTTTCTTTCACACAATCCATCTACCTCTTTGCTGGATGTCCTCATTTCCTCTTACCTTCTTCCTGTCTGTCCCAAATCTTCTGCACAGGATTACCATCTGCTTTTCTGCGAATCACCATAATCTGTTTTCTTTGAATTTTTCTGCAATCAGAGCTACTTTGGCTTCTGCTGTTATGTCCTCATTTCTTCATCTGTCCCACAGTGTGCATCCTAGCACCCTTCTCAGGCACTTCATTCCCATCACCTCTAGCTTCTTCATCTGCTGTGCCTTTACTGCCTAGGTTTCTGTATTATACAGTAGTAGTGGTAGCACCACTGCCTTGTACACCTTACTTTTCAACTTCTTTGGCATTTTTCTGTCATAGACTATACCTGAGACTCTATGCCAGTTGGCTGCAGCCCCTCTGATTCTAGCTTTGACCTTTTCATTCAGACATTCTTTCTCTTCAGCCATGCCTACCAGATATTTGAAGCTATTTACCTGTTCCACTGTCTTCCCTTCTATCTCAATTTTCAGCTTCTTCTGATTTCCTCAATTTCCTACACTTATCTCTGCTTTGTTTCATCCCATCTTACTATCTACCACTCTGCATATCCATTTATCATTCACACTCTCCAGAACATGTGAGGTGTGGCAGGAGTTTGATGCCTCTGTACTGTCCACAATTGTGGATGTCCATTTTGTTCCTGTACACTGGTACAATTATGCTTTTCTCCAGTCATCTGGTTTATGCCTGTCTCTCCACACTGCTATAAGTACTCTCAAGAGCCATTTCTCCCCTATCTCACCCAGTATCTTTATCATATCTGCCGTGTCGTCATCTGAGCCTAATGCTCTCCCTGACTTCATTTTCCTTAGTGCTATTCTTACTTCTTCTATGGTGGATTCTCCTCCTCTGTCATCATGGGCTGTTTCTGGGGAACTACAGCTTCTGTGGGGTTTTCTTCATTCAGAAGCTGCTGGAAATACTCTTTCCATCTACCTTTGATGCCCTGTGGAATGGTGAGAAGGTTGTTGTTGGCATCCCTTATGAAGGATGTCTATCTTCTTTATCTTTCTGTTTTTGCCTTGCAACCTGATATAGTTTCTTTGTTCCATCTACTGACTTACTTTCTAGAAACAGGTAGAGTGCCTCTGATGCCTTCCTTGTTCTTTGCTATTGCAACAACTTTCTTAGCTTCTTTGTTAGCCAACCAGTATTCCTTCCTAGCATGGTTCATCTTTTCTATCTCCCACTTTTTCCTGCACTGTTTCTTTCTTTTGATGACTTCCTGGACTTCTGCATTCCACCACCACAAGCTTTCCTTCTGTACCTTATTTCCATACCTGGCTCAGCCAGATATCAATTCTGTAGTCTACACACATGCTGTTTTGAGGTGCTGACATTCTTCTTCAACTCCACCTATTTCCTCCTCTTCTTGGGGTGCTACAGCCCTGGGTAATTCTTTGAACTGTTGTACTTTCTCTCCAGTCAACTTCCAGGTCTTCAGCCTGGTCTTTGCTGACCTTAGAGCCTTCTGACCACTGCTTGTAGCTGATTGTGACAACCAGTGGTTTATGCTGTGGTCTGATTGTTTCACATGTGGATGACTTTGCAATCATTGATTCTACCCCAGTGCCCTTTCTTTACTAGGAGGAAGTCTACATGAGTTGCATGTTGGCCACTCTTGTATGTGATATTGTGACTGTCTCTCTTTCTGAACTATATGTTGGCTGCTATCAAGCCATTTGCCAGACAGAATTCAAGAATGACCTCTCCTTTATTCCTGTTGCCCCACCCATGTGGAGCCAGGCAGTTCTTATAGACTCTGGATCCAAAGCCAGTAGCTTTGCTACACTGTCCTAATCTTTTCTCTTGGATACATAGGATGTCCAGCTTCTGCCATATCATAGTGTCATCCATTTTCAAACTGCCTCCTGTCAGTGAACCTACTAGCAATTCTCAGTTCATGTTTGGTAGGTTGATTGGTTTTACACAGAGCTATCCCAGGTAACCCAGGCTGGGCAACTAGACACCAACCGGGCAGTAGCTTATTGACCCAGGGCTGCTGGAATTCATGGCTGGCACATACTGGCCAATAGGGGTGCGTACACCCCTCCCATCATTAGCATGGATCCCTGGCTTAGGTTGGAGTAGGCCAGGTCCTAAACCCATTTATCATCGGTAAGTACCCATGCCTATTTTGGCAACATTAGTCAATATGACCGAGTCACCTAGGCCATAATTTAAACCATTCAGTAGCTAGCCCTGTCAAGACGTGAAATCTGTGATCAGTGTTCTCCTATCATGAAGATACGAACTCTTCTTCCTATAGGGCACTATGTAGAGTGTGTGCTGCTGCCCACAGCTGTATTCATTGGTGAATTTGAGGTGGAAATACTCAACATGGTTTTTGGAGTTGGGAAGAACCCCACAGAGACACAGGGAGAACATGCAAACTCCAAACAGGCATTTGCCAGAGGTCAGGATCAAATCTTGCATTTTTTGCATGGGAGGCAAAGACCTTAACAATTATGCCAACTGGTCTCTTTTCTACTAGTAAATTATCTATATTAACATATATAATTATATTGCAGAAGTTCCCTAATAGAATGCCAAGATATTCTATCTCATTGGATACTTTACCTAATTTTTTTTTCAATAACTTCTATTCCTTATGGGTTATTTTTAATTAATGATTATATAGTTTTGTTGTTATTGAACTGTAGACCCAAAATGTTCCCAAATTCTTCAATGATATATTTAGAGAGTGTTAGAAGCATATCATCTGCAAATAACATTATTTTATGTTGATATTTTCTTTCTAAATAAAACCCATAAATATCTTTATTGGATTTTATTGCTATAACTGGCATTTCAGTCCCCAGAACAAGTAAGATAGGTGAAAGTGGACATTCTTGTTTAGTCCCTTTCAATATGCCATATTGATCAGAAAGATATGAACCAATTTTAACATAAGATTTACTTGTTCTAAATTCTTCAAAAAAATGTTCTAGTTATTTGAAAAGAAAATTCCAGTTTAATGCATCTAGAGCTTTTTCTATATCCAAACGTTTTAAAGTTAAATCATTATTTTTTTATTTGATAAATCTATAATTGTTATTATTCTTTTGATGTTATCCTGTGTTTGTCTCTTGGGTATAGAGCCTGTCTGATCTTCATTTACTGGTTTAGGAATACATTTTTTTAATCTTGCAACTAAAATAGACATAAAAAATTGTAATCCATGTTTAATAGACCTTTAAGTGAAGCATAAAGATAATTAATTATTATTTTTGGGTATAGGAGATACTAAATAAATATTTCCATGATGAGGGTGTAATAAAATTAGACTGAATACTAACTAATTTATTATAAAATACATTACTCTCTTTGGGAAAGTGTTATATATTTCAGACAATATGCCATCTATACTTTGAACTTTGCTTTAAATAATTTAAGTATTTGTTTATTTGCTTATTGTCATTTTCTGCCTCAGGAATCTTGAGTATTTCTAAATTGTCTAAAAATGTATATTTTATAAATCATTAATTAATCTATTTTTGTTTGAATCATTTAATTTTTTTATAATATGATTTAAATTAACATAGAATGTCTTCTATATCTGTCGTAGGTTTATTGTTTTTAGCTTTCAAACGATTGGTAATATGTGATTTTTTTGGAATGTATTATAGATCATCTTATAATAATGTGTATTCTTCTAGGAGTCATTGCATAAATAGAATTTTTGAGTTTCTCTAAAGCTGTAGATGTCTTGTGTGTAAGAATAGTTTAATATTGTTTGCTAAGATTTTTAATTTGATTTAATAAAGATTTATTAACTTTTGAAAGTCTTTTTTAATTATTTAGATTTCATCTTGTATCGTTTTAATGTCTTTGCCCCACTGTTTCTTTTTCTTACCATACCAAGACATTATGATCCTATGTAAGTAAGCCTTGAGAGAGTCACATACCATTAATATATCTGTCTCTTGTTTGAGATTGGTATTCAAAAATGAAACAGATCTTTTTTATAAACTGAGAGTTAAATTTTTCTTAGTTACATAAGCTGGGATTCTTGTTTTATATGGCAACCTTTTATAATCAGTTTTTACAATTATGGTAATTATGTTATGATCAGAGGGGACAATGTATAATTTTAGGGTTCCTATCAGCAGACCGAAGACGCATGTTTTCGAATGCGTCTTGGTCGAACTGACAAAATTGAAACTGCAAAATATCGAAGCGGTATGTAAGCGAATTCTTTCCCTGGAAAAGAATACGCTTGGCCGCTTCTGTACTTTGCCATTTTCGGCACTGTAGTGCGGTCTCGGAGTTGGTATATTTAAGTAGGGGGGTTTGTGGGGGCGAAGCACCCACTTAATCTCATGTTTTAATGTGCTTACTTTTTTTTTTTTTTTTTGGAACAGAGATTTTTTTCCCTTGGAAAAAAAAAAATCACTGTTCTGACAGTTCGGTTTTGTAAGCTTTCGCTTACATGGGGTCGATTAATCACCGTTCACTTACCTAAACATTTGGTGATCTAATTTTATATTTTAAAAATTTGCAACTTATTTTTTGAGATATAAACCTTTTGTCAGATGTGGAATATATACCAAATACATGAGAATAGTAAGAAAAATGAATTAGAATGTGTCACGGGAAATACATCAACCATATTTAAATTTTTTAGCCATTTTTAGTAATTTTGCAGATGCTGAAATTTTAGGATTTTTCTAGAAGTGCTAGTTTCAGATTTCTCCAAAATGCAGTTGACGTCACCACCTATTATTAACTTTCACCTTGATGCTGTCTACAGTGTTATTTAAGTGAGTTCTTGCATTTTTGACTCCCATCTCTGGGCACCCATATAAGTTCCATATTCTTTCATTATATTCTATTATAGTCATTGTAAATAATCCATCTTGATCTTTTTTTTCAATAAAATTTTTGGTATAACTACATTTTCCTTCTGGAGAGTCATTGTTCTTCTTTTTTTGGATTTATAATTTAATTGAGATACAATTTCATAATTTGAAAATCAAAGTTTATCTCTGTCTTCTTTTCTAATATGTGTTTCTTGAAGAAAGACTATTTGAATTTGCTACCTGAAAGATATTTTAGATTTGCTCTTTTGAGTTTGAATATTCAGACCATTAACATTTAGAGAGAGAATATTCATATCCATTTTGATGTGAGTTAACTTAGTACTTAATTTGTTTTTATGTAGTTTTATATATTTTTCAACATCTTTACTATGTACTCTAATCATTCCTGCATTCCTCATTTTTCTCCAGTTTTCCCTTTATATAACTAAGCAAGTTACCTGAAAAAGATAAGTGAATTTGAAAAATGTAACTCAGTGGTATGCATACTGAGATATTTTGCAAAATTAATAATTTTATAACAAACAAAAACATTTTAAAGAAAACTGTACACTATCTATGGAATCCATTGTGATTCCTAGTTCAAACAGAATTGTTCCTGATTTAACTAATCTTACTAACTTATCCTATTCAGTGATGTAATACATGCATTTAATGTATATTCCTTTTATGTGCAGCTGTGCAGTCAAAAAATATAACTGTAAAAAATTAAATAGATTTTTTTATGTTTTTTCATACACATATTAATTTTAATTTTCAATTGACCACTAAAAATAAAGATTATCATTCTGCCAACAAATGTATATACATCAGTTAATCATTCATTCACAAAATATTTAATCTGAACCTGTATACATAGCTCTTCCTGAGCTATGTTATTTTCCATACAAATTGTTACATCAATTAATCAATTAAACATGCTAAATGTATTCTCCTACTCAATAAGTTATGTTTGTGTAATATGTCAGTTGAAAGTTAATGCAACATGTGTTAACTAGCCTTTTGGCAATTTTTAATTATTAAAGAAACATATATGATTGTATTTTCAGTTGATCTGATTATTATGCAATTAATTATACATTTGTTGTTATTTATTTAATATGGATCTACTTCAAGATAATGAAATACCATAAGATCGAGATGAGTTTATCAAAACTGCATAACAATGAAAATTGAAAACATCAAATGTCGTATAATCAAAAAGTTTCCTCTAATGTGTACAATCACAAAGTTTATTGATTTCCTTCATTTTTGCAGGGGGTAAACCCCCCTGCACCCCCCATGTGGGGGGCTGTACCTCCATACCCCACCACAAATTATATATACTAACTCTGAGATCTCACTACCTTAAGGAAATGGCAAACTACAAATGTAGGTTGTATAGACGTGGCCAATACTTCTGGATATGCACACCGTTACATCCGCCATATCTCTTAAGTAGTATGCTGTACTTTGGATAAGACATTTATTTCTGTTTTACACTGGTGCTAGTTACCAACAGTAAAGTTGCTTGTTTTGGATTATACAGCATTCATTGTTTTACATTTTCATTGTTAAACAGTTTCGATACACTCATCTCGATTGTGTGGAATTCGCTGTTATGGTATTTTGTTGTTTTGAAGTAGACCCATTCAACATATAAACAAACATGTACATTTCATAAAATACTAAAGAGCTGAGCTTTCAGATATGATGGAATAAATCAATTTAGATATTATTTAATAGATGAAACAATATAAGGATTTATACAAAACAATTTGATGAAGTACCCTAGCATTATATAAGTATGCCAGTGAGAAAAAGGAATACAGATATATAAAGCAGCCTAATGAGATACCTTGGGATAATTCAGATATTTTGTTAAAGAGCCAGTATTTCACAAATTCTAAACTATTTAATATTGCAATTACTACAATACACACACACACACACATATATATATATATATATATATATATATATAAATATATATATATAGCTATATAGATATGTAGATATAGCTAGATAAAAAAGAGATTCTAATGTTTACTTTTATTATAACTCCCATATATGCTTGTTTTACATTGCACTAATGCACTTAACGTTTTCTCATATTCATTGTATGTATACATCAGTCTCATCTTGAATGAACATATACAAGGTTTGTAAAATGTTTAGAAAACACTTAACCACTCTTCAATTCGATTGGTTACTGTCCTTTCATATAGTGAATAATGAAATTATTTATTGATATAAGATTTCTAACTGTCATTTGTTTTTCTTTGGCAATCCCTCCCACCAATTAAACATAAAGAGGTTACCCTACCAGAGTACCTCCAATAGCCGAACCCAACAGTACTTACAAAGCAAACCACTGTCACCCTACAGTCTTTTTCTTTTATCATTATTTTCCCAAACGTTGCTTGTCCTTCTCTGGTGTAGGCATTAAATTATAATTATTAAATGTAATGATGTTGCACCTGATGTATATATTATTATCTTTCACACCACTGTATTCACAAATGCGAGTGACAAAAAACTGTTGAGTGGGAACGTTTTTCAAACGTCTCCAAACCAAACTGAACTGTCTCATGAATTACCCACAATACAGTCCCATATCACACACATTTTGATCATTCATTCTCTGTCAAAATCTGTTCACCAAATCTCCCTTGCCAACCCAGCTAGAGTCAAAACATTGCAAAGCAATCTAACAAAGACAAAAAAAAAGAAAACCTCAAGACCCCTCTCCACACAAATGCCTCACAACATCCCAGTCACACCCATAACCACCACCCTAACAAATCAGATCTCTTAGAGTCTATATTTTATGTTGTTTAATTTTAAACTAAACTATTTACTAACTGAATGAAGTTATTTCCTTCCTCGGGTTCTCATCACCTCTAAGCCTAGTGGGCAATTATTACATGAAGTGCAACCACCGCTATCTTTTCATGCAGAAGAATTTTTTAGATCAGTCGAACAGAAAGCTGCTAAAGCAGGAAAGCTGTACTAAAAGAAACAATCCATGTTTACACAAGTTCCCAGCATCACATAATTGTGTGTTTTCACAAAAATACTTATGAGATAGGTCTCATTATTAGGCATTTCTGACATTCAGAACACATTATATTTAACCATTAAAGTCCCTTCATTAAAGTTAATACAATTGAGATAACAGTAGGTGATGTAACCAGAAATGACCAGAAATAAAAGAGAAAGAGTAAGGAAGAGAAATTATGTAGCCGTTTCATGAATGAATATTTAAACATTTTCTTGTCTGAGATATTCTAGCTACTATATTAGTAAATAATTAGTATTATAGTACTTGTTCTAAACTTCACTGTTTTTTATAAGTAAATAAAGTTACTTCTTATCTCAGACTTTCCTGTTACAGTAAATACATTAACTTACTTCTCAATCCCTTCTCCTCCCCTCTAGATGTACTAAGTGTATCAAAGATGACTTCAAAGAGATATAACAAATATAGCTTCATGTTTTCTTCTTTTCATAGGATTTTGGGCAGGACATGTTTTTTGCGTGAGTTACCATTTCCATTGTGTTTTTCTGGCTGACCTTTCACTTTAGTTGTAGAGAAATCCATTTATTCTTGTAAAGATGTAGTTAGATTAAGGGAACAGACAAAATGTTTTGCTTCCTGAACAGTAGTAAAAACCCTTTCACCTGTGGAATGAATTATTTTGAGCCGTGTTGTAAATAATGGATGAGACTTGTTATTGTTTTGTTTAAGAAGTTTAATAGTTAGCCAGAATTCCCTTCTTTTTTCTAATGTTTTGGCTGTGTAGTCATTGAGAAATCTTATAATGTTCTGACCTATTTTTAGTGGGGTTTTTGACAATGCAGATTTTAAGACAATTTTTTTTCTCTAAAAAAGATAAACTACCACTAATGATCTTAGAGCAGCATTTGGATTAGTCGGAATGGGTTTTCCAGGTGATCTATGTGCTCCCTCAATCCCAAGAGAAAAACCTTCCTGTAGCTCTTGTATTTGCGGTATCCATGATGTAAGAAATGAAACCATGTTTTTATCCTCTAATGAATATCCTCACATTACACTTTTTTCCTGTTTTCTAGATCTTCAGCTTTATATATGAGCCAATTGTTTCATTTTAAGATGAATTCTGACTGGATTTCTTCCTCCTTAACTCTGCCATCCAGATCATTTAGTGCAGTTTCCATTTCCTTTATTGTATTTTTTAACATTTCAGTTTGTAACTATTTTCCTGTAGCATATCGAGTATTGACCTGAAATTTGTCAATTTTAAGAGTTAGTTCTTGAAGAGAGGTTAAAACTTTGTTGAAGTTCTTTTTTGTGTGTGTGTTCATTTCCCCTGAAGAAGATTTGGATGAATTTGTCTATTTTTTTTTGTGTGTAGAAGTTGTGAAAAGAGTTGACTAAAATATTACTTTTCAAGATTTAAATTCTACACACTTCACTGTCTTGTTTGAGATGTAAATTAAACTGCAATTAAACTATTTTCTCCCTCGTATCTTAAATTTAAATTATTAACTGCATATCATACCAAAGAAGCTGTTAATGTTCTGCCATCTTGGCTCTGCCCTTCTGCCAACTGAATCTTAAATCAAATTCACATTTATATGCATATATGCATGTTATGCTTGTTTTTCATGTGACATGAATAGGGAAGTGTAAAAAAACAGGCATTATATTGCTGTATACATTTCTACTGTGAACAATGTGCCCTCTGCATAAAGTAAACAAGCTCTCTGTTCTCTCATTGTGAAAGCATATCATTTAAGTGTAGAGAGAGTTTGCAGCTGATAGTTTGGAATGTCTGTATAGCATGTATATTTCAGCCATTAACAGAGAAAAATCTTCAGAAACACAAAGCAAAATAATACACACACACACACACACACACACACACACACACACACACACACACACACACACACACACACGTACACACAAAGTTACCCATAATATTCAAGATTGATTTAGGCCAGTTTACATTGCTTTATTAGACAGACAACTACTTTATTTTTGCTTGAGTCATGTATTGTTGTTCAGAAGGTTATAAAGTTTAAGGAGTAAACAAAGCAGGAGAAAGCTTCCACTAACCTATGTACTGATACCAAGCATTACTTCAGAAGCTCTCTACTCCTGAAATGAATGCAGTGCTGTGCTATTGTATGTAAGTACAGATCATTGGTAAATGTGGAATAAACAGTGTTGCTGTCTAAAATACTAGTTGGAGTCTTGTGGCATTATTTATTATCCAGAGTATGTGCAAGCCGTAATAATTCTTCTTCTTACTGTTTCATGGCCCTGTCTTACAATTTTGAATTTTCAGACAACCCATTGTAGAAATGCTTCATGGCTGTGATAGTTGTCATTTTGTAGAGTCAGATAAAAATGCATTTTTTTTAAAGCAAAATGGAATTACACTTTCACTTTGCAAAATCCCCATCAGTGCCTCATGTGAACATTTGTTTTTTTGTTTTTTTTTTTATTTGCGGGTCTCAAACTCCCTGGCCCACTGGCCAGATGTGGCTCTTGAATTGCCACTGTGCATGGATCATAAATTTATTTTTGTCTGACCTGTGAAGTTTAACTGTTATGTTACATGAAAAAAACTACGTTAAAAAAATAAAGGTTGTGTATGACCCAACTCGCACTGACAAATGCTTGCCTTTGCAGCTTGTGTATCAGTGAGGGGATGCATTTCCCACAGACCAGTTTCCAGTAGTTTCACTGAATGTTTAGCACACTTTGTGGGAGTCTTTTTTGTTTCTCCTTTTTTTTTTAATTTGCTGTGGCGTAAGAAAGTAGTTAGCTTTTTGCTTTCATGTACAGTTTTTGTGGAAGTTGCAGTAATTGTTTCAGGTACATTAAAAAAAGATAATATTTTAGCTGAAAGGACAATCTTAGGAAATTAGTAGGCTAAGAATGGCAGGGGGCATTCTAAGCCTAGCCATACTTCCCTATGTAAGAATCAATCCCAGTTCCTTGTGTCTGAGAGGTAAATACCTTAACCATTATGCCATCTCAGCAAAAAATTGACTTCTTATGGCAAGAGAGTAAAAAAAAAAGGTTTTAATAAATTAACTGTAGTAAAATATTGTGGACAAAGGTTGCATGCTTTTTTAGCATGTACAGACTTTGCACATAATACTTGACTACTGTTATGAAAACAGAACGTTTTGTTACTTTGCAGTGGTGGCAAATAATGTAGCATCCAACTTAAAGTAAACTCATAATAATTGCATTATTTTAGTATCTTACCTGCGACTACTGAATTTAAAGAAATTGACTTTTCATTAAATAGCAAAATAGGGAGAAAGGGAAGTCAGCTGTATATACATTAGCATGTACTGCTTTAGCTCTTTAGATATGCCATTAGTGGAAGAAACTGCTTGCTGTGTTTGTACTACTAAAATTATTCTTGGAAAGTTTGTGTATACACATGGGTCCCCTTCAGAAGGTCGAACTTTTAAAAGCTCGACTTGCATATGGCCGAGACCATATAAATGATCGAACTTTTAAAAGTTTGAATGGTCTGAATAGGGATCTCCATAGACCGCGGAACGGGAAGATTTCCCTTTACCACAATGTAGTGTGATCTCGGAGTTGGTATATTTAAATAGTGGGGGGATGCTGCCCCCCCACATGGGGGGTGCAGGTGTGCTTGCCCCCCTGCTAGCACTGTTTTGTTTTGTTTGTTTTTTCACATTTTTGAACATTCAGATGTTCAATCA
Organism: Protopterus annectens; assembly: GCF_019279795.1. Classification (NCBI taxonomy): domain Eukaryota; kingdom Metazoa; phylum Chordata; order Ceratodontiformes; family Protopteridae; genus Protopterus; species Protopterus annectens. Next base: position 1,430,339,626 of record NC_056735.1, on the reverse strand, counting down.
TTTGGTCTAGGCCATATGAAAGTCGAACATTTGGGTGTTCAATTATGTGAAATAGACCTATATATATATATATATATATATATATATATATATATATATATATATAGTATCTCCCTTTATCAAGCTGCTTGTCAGAACAAGTCAGTTGGTAACATCCTTTAAAATGATTTTGCTGTCATACATTGATTGTGCAACCAAAAGCTTGCTTTTATGGCACTGAAAACCAAGAGGGAAGGTATCAGGGTAGACATGTCGCTTTGTCTTGCTGCTAGAGGTACAATTATATAGCGTTTATGTTTATCTGGATCAATGATTGTTTAGAAGTGTAAACATGTTATGGGGGAGATTGCACAGTGTAGTATGTAAAACTGAGTGTATTTTGTTTTCTGAGATACTCTAGAGATTTTATTGCACTTTGTCAAGCATATTACAATTAATATTTTAAAATTAGTTTAATTTTGCATTTATTTTTAAATGGGGTTGTATAACTGATTTTTCCCTTCCCCCGCACCTCGTGGTTATCAAGTCATTTAAGTTTGACTTCATCATTTATACTTTTCTTTATGAAGTAACATCATTAAAATGACACTGTAATGGTGCTTATAATTAGTTGACTGGCATGTAGTCACTTAACACTGGCAGTTATCAATATGTTTACCTCAAACAAACAATGTGCAGTTTCTTTATAGCACATCTCATGTGACATCAACATCATGACTGGCTTCTTCACATTTGCTTATGCCTAGAATTTTTTTGGCTTTGTCAAGCATAAATGTACAGCGTTTGAAAGAGCAACAACTTAGCTATTTAAAAGTACCCTGAAAAGGTGCAGTACTGTACCAGTGATCTATTTGCTACGAGGTTGCTTTACAGGTTTGAGGAATGCTAAGCATAATCCACAAACAGCATTTCTTGAAGGTGTTTGCAGAAGAAAGTAAACCATCAAACAACAGTAGGAAAACTGAAGACGTATATGAGTAGTGTTCCTTAAAACTCCAAACTTTGGAGGGAGGGGGGTTTTGTTTCTTTAATGTGAAAACATTTTTTGAACAAAGGTATATGAAAGACATATTTCCAAAAGGTATACCCGTTGTATAAGTCTCCTCAGATTAAGGTCTAACTGCTGTGATGGGTTTTGTAGTGTACTTTGCAGCCAGTGAAGGGTGCATTTTAAATACATCATTAGCATACAGTTGGCATGACACATATGAGTTTTTGGTCCTACATTCTACGCCTGCTTGTTCTTATGTAAAAATCAGAATATGCTTAGCACGTGATTTGTAATCTCTCGTTACTGTGCATGATGAATTTTTCAGAGTATTTTACCTGATCCACTTGTCATAAAAGGCATTAGAACATTTGTTGCTAACATTTTAGAGACAAACTGTGGCATAATAATTTGGTTGAACTTTCTGTACAGATATAGCAATACATCGGGAGGAAAATATGGACTTTATTTGTTTCCAAACTTAATTTGCATATTTTCCTTTTTCTATAACATAAGCTTTTGTAGCACACATTTCAGTCTCCATTGGGACTCTTCATTTGTTATTCATGTAAAAAAGGCTACTGTTTCATTTTGTTTGATTATAAAATACCTACAAAGCAGTATCTTGATTAAAAATATGTCCAGAGCATTTTACTAAGCAACTAAACAAAATTCAAATACCGTATACATTTTGCTACATGATGCTGTATAAATAGTTGGCTTTGCCATTTGTATCTGGGATTGGGGGAGAAGCATATTTTTAAAATTTAGTTGTCAGAACAGCTGTAGAAAGCTGTATTTTCCCTGCTAAAATCTGACTTGAACCATTGATTTCGGTCCGTGCTTCTATTACTACAGTGATAAATATCTACTGTGATTATTTTTAGATACCTAAAATGATAATGCTTTGCACTTCCAATTCTGCCTTTCTCTTTTGATTATAGTTAACCATCTTGATTTGTTCCCACAGGGAGCATGACCTACATTTTCATATATGGCACCCTTAAGAAAGGCCAGCCTAACTATTATCGAATGACAGATGGATCCAAAGGGAAAGCAGAATACTGTGGCAAGGGATACACACTGGAGAAATACCCACTTGTAATTGCAGGAGAATATAACATTCCCTTTCTACTGAACGTCCCAGGATTAGGACATCACATTACTGGAGAAATCTATTCCGTTAACAGTCAGATGTTGCAGTACCTTGATGAGTTTGAAGGTTGCCCAGACTGGTATCAGCGTACTCCTGTGAGAATCACTGTAGTAGAATGGGAAGGTAAAAACAATCCACCTGAAGGGAGTCCAGCTGTTAACAGCATTCAGGAATGTTTTGTGTACTGCACTACCACCTACCAACCAGAATGGATGAAGTCACCTTTTTATGACAATTATGATTCCTACGGGGATCATGGCTTACAATATGTAGTACATTAAGGAAGCAATAAACAATAGAGGTCTGACCATTTCATCACATAGAAACAGATAAAACAGATTTTAATTATCCTTCTGTCTTGTACCCTTTGAATTATATTAACAGATACATTTTTGGTTGTACAGAGATAAAGTCATTAATTATGTATGGCTTTTTAACAAAATGGAACAACTGTCTGCATATAATAAATTAAATGTAGCCTTTCATATCCTAAACAGTATCTCTCTGTACAGCTGAAGGTTGATTATTTAGATTATTTTATTTTTAATCACAGTAAATACTGTAATTTATGTTACATAGCTTAGATGCACCTTTCTGCATGTCCTTACTCCCCACGTATATAAATTGGTATGAATATTACTAGTACTTTAATAATGTTCTTCTCTGTTATATGTTATCCCTTACTGTTTAACATATCCCCCACTGTGTTGCTAGTAAGGTATGCAGAACACCACTTCTGTCCCATAATTGTTCACTCATGAAAAATATGCATTTCAAGTACTTAATAGCAATGAACGTAAGTAATCTACTAAACATTAGAGAGTAAAATAAGACTGCTACTTCTGTATTGTAGTTTCTGGGAAAATACTAAAATTGAAAATCTGCAACCTCCTTCCTGCAGCAATGCAAAATAGAGTGTTACTTCAGTTTCTGTGTATTTTGCAAGGCATCATATGCACATGTATAAATGGGCTGTCACATTTACAGCTGCCACCTTATCAAATGCCCAAAGTGGGACTTTTTTTTGGAAACATGAGATTTTGCTGGACAAAACATATCCAGGGCCAGTGTAAAGGATAGAGCTTCACTTTTTTTGCCAAAATAAAAGCTTATATTTGTACTATTTGAGTTGCTGGTGCTATTTCATATAACATTTTTCTCATCCAGAAAAAAAAGAGGTCATTGTTCCCCTCTACCCATCACTCATTAGACCCATTATAGAGTAAACATCCCTTTTGGTATGTACCTCACAAGACATCTACAACAACTGGAAAGGCCACAGAAATACCTCACAAAGAGGATTACTGGCCTCAAACAGATGCCCTACGCAGACCATTTAAAAAAACTTTACTCGGTCGCATATCGCCTACTCAGAGGTGATCTGTGCCTAACATACAAAGCTATGTCAAACCCAGAGCTGTTGGACATGCTCCACTTAAAGAAATCCCAATCCCTCCAAGCTACACGCTGTAGGGACCTAAACCTTGTCACCACAATAAACAGAATATGCTGGAGGGATAGATTCCTGTCTCAGAGACTTCCCATACTCTGGAACAGACTACCTATTTATGTCAAACAGAGCTCCTCATTAGCACTCTTCAAGAAAAATCTTGAGGACTGGATGGGAAATAGGAAATTCACCCCAAGTATCACTTCTGTGGCTCTGCTCGACAGGGGCACAGGAGCATAATTTTCTTGGGTGACGAAAGCCAGAGTACATTTTTGGCTAGTCTTATATAGGCCCTAGGGCCAATAGCCTAGTACCTACCTATGAACATTTAGGTGTTTCAGATACAAAATAACTATTTTATGCAACTATTAAAGAAAAGTTGGGAAATATTTTTTTTTCCTAAAAATCTCAGATTTGTCATTTCCTGCAGGAGACAACTACCCAGAGAGGGACTGTCCTTTACAAAGAGGGATGGTGGTAATACTGTGTATTCATGAGTTTTCTTGCCAGGGGGGGTTGAAAATAGTGATTCTGAATTACAAATTGCACAAAAGTTGGTATGTTGCATGTAGGTGATCCTTACTGTTTCAGGTAACTGTGGTGACCTATTTTCTGTGTCTTTGAATAATAATGTCTTCAGCTGCTGGATCCTGTTGTCATAACACCTAACACTTTAGCTTTCAGTCTGCTAATATTTAAAGCGGAAAATAAAGGGATCTTATTACAGTGTCTAAATTGCAACATTTTGATTTGTGGTATTTAAAGATGGAGTTATTCAAAATGTCACTCCTGACATTTTTATGGGGAATGAAGTATTCTGCAACTCGCTGGTAAGAATGTGTTCACAAAGAGTGCTTAAGCAAGTCAAACATGCATAAAACCTGTTGAAGGAGAACACGTTCCATTTGTATGTAAGTGAAAAATGAAGTTAATACAAAAATGTAGTGATATTAAGTGGCCTAATTTCAGTTTTTGACAAAGTCAGCCTTTAAACTTGTAGGCATCAGCCAGACTTAATGATGAAATGTGTTTCAGGTTAGATGACATTATGCTTTAGTGTGATGCCAAGGTGTGTTTGTATCCATGCATTCATTCAATCATTCATAGGCTTTATGTAAGGTTCTGTGACTGAGTAGCAGTTTTACATGGCACAGTGCCACATTGTATAACAGACCATAGTATGGTAGCTGAACTGAATAACAATAAATATGAAATATTAGGATTGTAACTTGAACAAGAATTCTTTCTTCATAGAACAGAATCTGAATAGTTTGTGCAGCTATTTTGTACTGTAGCTCATAGCTTGGTATCATCTGTTTATCTATTTGCATTCCATATTTTAATGAATGTGAAGTACACCGAATGTAGATTTCTTTGATTTAGCAATTCTTTAGCTACATTTTTTTATTTTTAACAATGCCCTGTTGTTCACTGCAAGTTGTAAGCTGAAAATTAGGTTATGTAAGTAACAACCACAACAGCAGCAATGAAAACTGTGCAGCAGCATGGAAATCCTACCTGCTTCCTATTTCCTATCAGTGTTTCATGTCGGTGCCACTTCCAAAATAGTTTTCAAATGGAGTACTGCTTCTGTTATCATCAGTGTCCAAAATAGTATCTGGTGTTGCCTAAACAAAAATGCTGTGATTCTCAGGGAGGAACAAAATTCCTGCTGACTTAGAAGCCTGTAATCATTTACTGTTAGGGTAGGTAGCAATGTAATTCACCTTCATTCTTTTAATCTGAAGTTTTTCAGAGAAAATACAGTCTTGCCGGAGCAAGTACCAAGCAGTGACAGTATAGAAGGGAAGAACAGGATCCACTGTGGCTCAAGTTGACACCAGATGAAGCAACAGTTAAATGAAACAAACCAGCCAAAGGTTCAGCCTGAGGAAAGAAACTTTCTTTAGAGAAAGGCAGCTCCCCCCCATTACTACTTACACTAACTCCATAGTCACACAACTTTGGAAAAAAATGAAAAGCCAGAAAAAACTTCATATCATTACTGGTGCACAAATGAAAATGTAGTGGCAGCAATTCTTTATAGGAAACAACAATCAGGGAGTAACAAAATGGGAAGTGTACTTAATTTGAAACTCCCCGCAGTCGAGTGGCCTCCGAAAAACATGCGTGAATGGGCGTGCCTTCGCTGAAGGTTGGGCATCGGGCTGGCAACTCGGCACCATAAAAAATCTACTTCCAATCATTAGTGGACCGGAGTTCCGCTGTGGCGACCTCTAACTGGGAAAAGCTGAAAAGACAAACAACAACAACAACTTAATTTGAAACCTCATCCATTTCACATTGTCCAAAGATGGAGAAACTAGAGAAATAGTTTAGATTTTTTTCTAAGATACCTATTTTCACTACTGATATGGAAGCCAAATCTGGTCTGTGATGTTTTGTAAAGGTATACTTTATGAAGCAATTTGGGATTTCCAATATTAACAGACTCCTGAAGCATAGGGTATAGGCTGCTACTTAGCTCAATCATTGTAGAAGCATACAACCAGGAAGGGATTTTCAACAAGGTTATAGCAACATTGAATGTAGTGGCATTTTCCAGTGTTGTACATATTCAAATGTTAATTCTGGCTAGGATTGCCACTTCTCCTTTTTTTATTTTCAGACTAATCAGAAATCAAAATGCTTGTCCAGCAGTCCCAAAATCTGTGTACAAACTCCAGTTTTCTCTTTGGCAGTACAAACAGAATGCTGTAATTTATAAAAATGCCACCTCCATTTGCTTATTTTTACAATAGAATTGCAATAACATGATACACTGAAGTTCAAGAGTACCTTAAAAAACAAGAAAAGGACTTATCTCACACTGATGTGCCCATTGAAATTACAGCTATGTAAGTAATAACCACAAAAGAGCTCCCCCCCCCCAACCATACCACTGTCTCGTTTATTGGCTATCTCTCCTCAATTACCATGAAATGCTGTTCAAACCTGTCAGTGTGCATAGTTTTCTTTTACTTCTATAATGATTACAGAGATTTAGATTTAATTGAAAGCTTATTGCAAATTTTAGCGACAGCCATTTGTGAAACAAAACAAAATAGCCTTACACTGAAGACAGACCCAGCAAGAGCAACAGTAAACATCTCTTCCCTTGAAACTCACATTTATTGAAAATACATCTGGCAATCCATTAAGCTATAAGATTTATGCGAAGGGTCAGTAATTCAAAAGACAAATGTGCAATGCATTTGCTAACAGTTTGGACAATGCTCTGAATGTAAACCAAGAGCCCCTTTTCAGAGGCAGCTTAGGAGCAGTGCCTGGTGAAGTTACTTGGTCGTAGTTACATAGCAGACAAGTGAGGACTAAGGAAATCAAATCTTGTACTACAAAAGCAGCTCATACCCTTACTCATACAGACTGTTGTAGCGCAACACAGAGCATTTCACACCCATGTACCTGCAAAAAACAAGGATAATTAATAATGTACCCATAGTTGAAATATTAATATTAAATTCATAGGTTTCATGCTGTCCAGTTTATTCACAGCCAAGTAATAAACAAACTGTCAACAGTCAACAAATCAAGAAAACCAAGGATTATACCCCAAAATATGTCTCATGGGATGATATTCTTGTTTACTATAATCACTTCCTTCCTTTACACCATGAGTACTGTTGCTTGAAGGAATTAAGCATTTATAAACACACACAACCATAAATTACAGCCATTCATTTGTTTGTACATCTCAGATATCTGCTTAAAAACAAGTGCATGAATACATTCATAATTAATGGTCCAGAAATGTATCTCAGCTCGTTGATGTCAAAACCATACAGTGGAACCCATTGCAAACCTCCTCTGCCCTTCCAGCATATTAGCTCAAATCAGAGACAAAGTCCCAAAACTTAGGAAAAGATTTTAAATGTGTCTATTATATACTTAGGACGTTGCTAAAATAAAAAGCTTTGTATCAAGTAGATTCTTTAGGATACAAAATCTAAAATTCATGGCTGTCACTGTTTAATGACTGCAATTCACAACGCTTTGTCAGAAAGCCAATAGACAAATTTCTTTCTGAGCAGTAACCAGTTTAGTGAGTAATTGTAATCCCCAGTTAACTTACCTGAATTTTCGGAGGGCAGTAATCATCCTGAAGGGCTGCTTTCTCCAATCCATTGGAGGTAACAGTAAGTCAAAGGAAGTAGTAGTAATCATCTTCAAGGGGACACACACTCGCGTGCACACACACACACACACACACACACACACACACAGTAACAGTAATCATCCTGGAGGGACACACACACACAAATTTCCTTCTTCCCCTTGTGACGTTTCCTGTACTGCGTAAATGTTCAAGTTGGTTCTAAGAATTCCCCATCACTGTTGTCTATAGACAGGTATTTAGAATATGTATCATAGTTGGATTCTTTCTCTTCAGCACACAGGATTGAAACACTAGATGTTATTTCGTCCATCTCGCCTCACACTCTTACCCGTGGGTTCGGAGTCGAATGCCAGCTCGGCCAAAACTTTTCTAGCGCAAAGTCTTTCTATTGGCTGGGCTAAGATGGTATCCCATGCTGCACTGCTCTATATTCCAGATCTTGTTTGCCGCTCGTGTAGCTCGGACATGGTCTCGCTCTTGGATGTGGCTAAGTACCCTTTTTTCTTCATTATTAGAGAATTGGTTGCAAACAAAAAGCTAGTTTAATAGCTATTGTCTGTTCTGGTCTTGTATGGTGAAAAAGTTTGTGTTTGATTGTTTTTTCTGTGATATCCCACCAGCTGTTCCAACGGGCTAGGCCCATTTCAGTTAGAGGACCTAGTCTGTCCCTTGCCTCCTTGTGTTATTTCTCTTTACAGGTCTAAAACCATTTAATTTAGAGGTTTTAGTCTTCCCCACTTGTGCTGTGCCAAAGGATCGTTTTAGTTAGAGATCTTGAGGTTCTCGTGTGTGGTAGTGTTTTTCCCGCCTTGTGACTGTTTTAACTGTTGGTACTGTTGTCAGTTATTGTTGTCTTTGGTGCTTTGTTGTAGCTAACTATGTCCAAAGATTCTAAGGAGCACAAGCCCTCGGGCTTCAAGAAATGCTCTAGGTGCAGCTATAAGATGTCCATTACTGATGGACATTCTGTCTGTGTGTATTGTCTGGGAGCAGTCCATCTCCAGGAGTCGTGCAGTTTCTGTTATGCATTTAGTCTGAGAGTTCTTCAGGAAAGGAAGAATAAGTTGATGTTGAAGGGACTTCTGAAATCCTCCTCCAAGGAGGGTCTGGAAACTGCTTCCAGCTCCAAGACAAAATCTTCGAAATCTAAAAAGAGATCTCCAGCTCCATCAGTCTCCTCGGAGCCACTGGAGAAAACAGCAAAGTCTGCTTTGACATCCTCGGCTCCATTGTCCTCGGGGCCGCAGGAAATGTCTGTGGTTATGGAACCGGCATCGGCTCCAATAATTTTGGAATCTATTCGGAGCCGATCGCCTAGCATTAGGCCAGCATCACCTCCTCGCAGGTCCCCTTTGGAGAGGAGGTCTCGATCTCCCTCTCTATCCTCTAAATCCTCCAGGACCTTATCAGATGTGGACGTCGATAGAGTGGTGCAGAGACTCCTTCAGTCACCGGTTTTGGCAAAATCGTTCTCGGCTCCGACCCAGTCGGCTGTGGAGCCCATCCTTCAACCTGCTTCAATACTTCCTCCTCTGAGCGTATCTCAGCTTTCGGAGCCAGAGTGCTCGGCTCTGTGTGATGTCCCTAGGTCGGTTACGACAGCCCCTCCTCACTTATCTGTGCTGATGTCAGCTCCGACCCCGTTGGCGCCGTCCACAGGATTCAGGACTCAGGATTCTTTGGTCGGACCCGAGGGAGAGGCTTCAGGACACCTATCGGTTCCTAGTCTCCCTCTCGGTGCTTCGGCGCGGGGAAGTCTGACTCCTGTCGTGGTTTCAGAGGCTGGTCGCTCCTCAGACTCAGGGGGACCAGCCTTCGAGGCCATGTGGAGTGCGCTGGCCAGGTCATCAGCGGCATCATGCGGGTCACTCACTCTGTCCCCTACTATACCAGTGCAGGTCTCTGATTGCCATCTATCTCTAGACAGCGGAGCCCCAAGGCCTCAGGGTACCCCCATGAGTGGTCCCCACATTTTGGAGTGCCCCTCAGAGTCCTTGCCTGAGGAGCCACCAAGAAAAAAGACGTGCAAGAGGAAGCACATAGATTCCCAGGATGAGTCTCTCACATCAGACACCGACCTCGAGAAATCGGAGGGGTCCCCCAAGTCATCCTCTGTGGATGTTTCTTTCTGTGACATCCTAGAGATTTTGAAACAAAGAAATGACTGGCCATCCAAAGCCCCCTCCGAGGAGGAGGAGTCGGTCTTCCTGAAGGCCTTTGGTGCTCAGCCCTCCACCTCCTTGGTATCTCCACCCTTCGACGATCTTCTGGATTTGGTCTGTCGAAGGGTGTGGGAGACCCCTGACTCTGTGGAACCAGTCCCCAGGAGACCCAATAAATTTTTGTCTGCTCCTCCTGGTAAGGAATTTCTGTCCAAGGGAGTCCCTGTGGATGCCATGGTGGTGGCAGTGGCCACTCAGAAGGAATTAGCCGAGACTTCTTCCACTGTCCAGCCTTCTAACAAGGAGTCTAGGGCCATGGACCGGTATGGGAAGCGTACCCTTTCTTCGGTGACCTTTACCTTACAGTCACTGAATTATTTATCTCACTTTACACTGCTCCAGAGAGAGCTCCTCAAGGAGCTTGGAGATACTCTCATGGGTAACGTTTCTGAGGTGGTGACCCAGACGGTTAACATTCAGATGTCTACACTCAGTTCCATCGTTAACTCCTCCATGAGGCTGATCTCATATGCAGCCGATGGAGCGAGTAGGGCAGTGAGTTCAGGAGTTGCTCTTAGGAGACAGGCCTGGATGCGCTTTTGTCATTTAGGGGAGATTTTCAAGTCTTCATTCACCGACACCCCTTTCGATGGTACTTCTTTGTTCAGAACAAAGGTGAAAGACACCCTCACCAGGTGCGAGCAGGAGGGAAAAACTCTGTCTGCTGTAGGAGTCCATTTTTCCCTTCCCTCTCGGCCTTATCCCAAGGCCCAAAGGAGTGGCAAAATGTGGTTCAAGAAATCACAGAGGTTTTTTCCTGGTGCACAAGGTGAGCCCCCCTCCAGAGGCAGAGGAGGGGGTGGTTATTCAGGGAGACGCCACCCTAGAGGCAGAGGAGGCCCCCACAACTCGGGAGACCGCGATTCCTTTCGTGGTTCCCCCTACCACCGCTCCTGATGGGAGGCCCGACTGTGCATTTCCGGAGCCAGTTGGGGTTGAATCTTGTTATACCCAAGAGGCCTGGCAACACATCACCCAGGACCAATGGGTTCTATGAATAATTTCCGGAGAATATGTCATCCCCTTCTTGTCAGATCCCCCTCCAATCAAGAAAATCCCAGATGTTCCACCCAGTCAAAGGGATTACGCAGCTTCAGAAGCTTCAAAGCTGCTAGAAAAAGGAGCCATCCAACATGTCCCCCCAGACCAGATCGGATTAGGGACTTACTCAAGATTCTTTTTGGTGCCGAAAAGGACAGGGGACCTGAGACCCATATTAGATCTCAGCCAATTGAACACCCACGTGCAAAAGTCCAAGTTCCGAATGGTCACATTGCAGTCTATTCTCCCATTGTTGGAAAAAGAAGTGTGGATGTGCTCCATCAACCTTAAGGATGCTTACTACCACATCAAGATGGACAGGGCATCCAGAAGTCACCTATGCTTCCGGCTGGGGGGCCAGTCATTTTCAGTTTCGAGCCCTGCCCTTTGGTCTCACCACAGCCCCCAGGGTGTTTACCAAATGCATGGCAGTGGTGACTGCTCACTTGAGACGTCAGGGATTCCAAGTGTTTCCATATCTGGACGACTGGCTCCTTACTGCCACCATCAGACATCTACTAATTCAGACCAGGAACGCTACTATAAACCTATGTCAACAGCTGGGCATCATATTGAACTGGGAAAAATCTGCCTTGTTGCCCTCACAGCGTGTCACTTTTATAGGCGCAGAACTAGACACCACCCTCATGCGGGCATTTCTACCACAGGAAAGAATCAGAGTCCTACAACAGCAAGTTCATGCCTTGCTTCCCCTGAGAAGAGCAAAGGCAAGATGGGTCCTCCAACTATTAGGGACAATGACTGCGATGATTATGTTAGTCCCTCTGGCAAGGTTACATATGAAACTCCTTCAGCGGCTACTTTTTGCCCAGTGGTCTCTCCAACGTCTTCCACTTTCTTACCCTAATCTACTCACAGGTGCAAACAGGATTTCAGTTGGTGGCTTCGCACCAACAACCTGAATGCAGGAAAGCCCTTCGTTCCTGCATCCCCGATTGCCACGGTGACCACGGATGCCTCCTAGATGGGGTGGGGGCATTATCTAGGCAGGACAGTCCAAGGCACGTGGCAAGAGCACGAGATGCATCTGCATATCAATGTCCTGGAGATGAGAGCTGTGTTACTAGCATTGCAGGCATTTCAGAATTTTCTTCCTCTCGGGACTATTGCAATCCACTCAGACAATATGTCAGTAGTGTGGTATCTGAACAAGCAGGGAGGAACCAAGTCCTATCCCCTTTGCAGAGAGGCTATGCGAGTGTGGCAGTGGGCAGTGTCTTCCCAACGTTTTCTGATGGCAACGCACATTCCAGGGAAGTCCAATGTGATCGCAGACAGGCTAAGCAGAGCTATTTTAATGCCGTATGAGTGGTCCCTGAACTGTCAAGTTGCGGAACAGATCTTCCGCAGGTAGGGTCAGCCTTGCTGCAACCTCTTTGCCAGCCCCCTCAATGCCAAATGCAGCAGCTACTTCACATTGATCCCCCCTCAGGGAGAGTCACCCAGGGGTGCTGTAGTCCACGATTGCACTCCGGTCTACTATATGCCTTCCCTTTGGTTCCCTTGCTGTCAAAGGTTATTCAGAAAGCGCAAGCCTTGGGAAGCAGAATGATTCTGACTGCTCCACACTGGCTTCATCAAATTTGGTTCCCCTTTCTCCATCCCTATCTCATGGACGCTCCTTGGATTCTGGATCCACAACCAGACTTACTGACACACATGTCAGGGCAGCTCCATCCCTTTCTTTGGACCCTCCGGTTGACAGCCTGGCTACTCCACTTCCGTCATTAGTTAGGCTTCATCATTTTTCACCGGAGGTGGTTCATATTTTATCTTCCTCTCATAAGCCCTCCACCAGGAAAATTTACTACAGTAAATGGAAGAGGTTTTCAATCTGGGCTCATACCCAAAAGATTGACCCTTACACGGCTCCAATTTTGTCTGTACTGGAGTTCTTGTCGATGCTCTTTAACAAGGGTTCAGTGGCCGCAACCATTAAAGTCCAATTGGCGGAGATTTCTACCTTTCATGTCGCAAACGAACCTAGTCTGATGGCTCATAGACTCTGTAAGGCTTTTCTGAAGGGCACTCTGTTACTTCGTCCTCCTGTATCGGAACCTGTCATGCCTTGGTATTTAAACTTTGTTCTATAAGCTCTTACTTCATCCCCCTTTGAGCTGCAGCCACTTGTGATTTAAAATTCTTAACTTGGAAGACTGTCTTTTTAGTAGCCATCACGTCAGCCAGACACATTTCAGAGCTTCAAGCCTTATCAATCAACCCCCCTTATTTGATTTTTCATAAGGACAGGATTTCTCTCAGACCCAACCCTTCCTTTCTTCCCAAAGTGGCGTCAATCAGTAACCGTAATCAATCTGTTGAGTTGCCAGTGTTTTTTCCCCAGTTTTCAAACAAGGCAGAATTTAAATTTCATCAGTTGGATGTACACAGATAATTACGTTTTTATCTGCACAGAACCAAAGACCTCAGAAAATCTGATCAGTTGTTTGTTTCCTTTTTGGAAAACAGACTTGGGTCTCCTGTCTCCAAAGTCATGCTGTCCAGGTGGATCTCCAGTTGCAATTCTTTCATTTATTCCTCAGGGGGTAAAGATTTACCATTCCTGGTGATGGCTCACTCTACTTGGTCTGTATCTACATCTACAGCCTATCAGGCCAGATTGTCTATGGATGATATTTGTGCTGCGGCTCTTGGACATCTCCTCACACCTTTGTTACTCATTACAAGTTGGATGTGGTATCTAGGGGCAGATCTTTGTTTGGTTCCACAGTGCTCAGGAGTATTTTCCACTGAGCCTCCCAGGATTTAGGTGCTAGGGACGCTGTCCCACGGGTAAGAATGTAGGCGATATTGGACTACATAACATCAAGAAGTTATGTACTCACCATAATGTTTGATGTATGTAGTCCATCTCGCCTCACATTCTTACTTACCCCCCCCCCCCATTCACCCTTCCTGGAGGATCTGGAGGTTAGGTCTGGTTTCAGAGCTCCCTTCATTCTTGATTTGTTCTTCCTTTCCTTGGGTGTTGTTATACATGGAGAATGAGTGCTGGTGTTCACAGCAAACTAGATCTGGGGATATAGAGCAGTGCAGCATGGGATACCATCTTAGCCCAGCCAATAGAAAGACTTCGAGCTAGAAAAGTTTTGGCCGAGTCAGAGCCGACATTCGGCTCTGAACCCACGGGTAAGAATGTGAGGCAAGATGGACTGCATACATCGAACGTTATGGTGAGTACATAACTTCTTGTTTCCACTCAGCTTGACACACAGGGAAAAAAAACTTCTGGGCTTTAGCTCTTTCCCCTTACCCATAATACCCAGTATATCACCATTTTCTTCAGATATTGTGTGTCATTCATCAAATACACAGTAGATAAATGTTCCAAGGCTTTTCATCAAATTTTTATATTGCTGTGTGCATTGTTTTCTGATTCTGACAGTATCTAGTTTGGATTGTGACATGTTTGGTGAGATTCAGCCATAATTTTCTAGATGTAATTGCTGTTGATTAATGCTGACTCCCTCTTTCTAAGCTGCAGATTTTTTATCATCCAGTCCTGCTCCATTATTTTGCCTTTTGGTATTATGAGAAGTTGTATTTCTCAGTACAAAACTTGATGCACCTTGACTTTGTATTGCAACTTAAGTTGACTTGTGTTCAGATGTAGTTATTTTTTGGACTGCTTGTACTGTTTCAAAATAGAAAAGGCTGTAGATTTTAAAGTTTTAATCTTGCTCATACAAGATTCTTCCTCAGGATTTGGCCATGTTTTGTGTTATATGCTTGGAACTGAAGCATCTAAAAGTTTATTGTGAAAGCTGTTAAAGGTTTTGACAGGAAAATGTTAATTGATGCTGGAGCAAACTGAATCGGAAATGGTCCTTTCAAAGTTCTAAGCAGTCTGCTGGTGACATTTCATGTTCTAGGCCAAAGGACAAAAAATAACCTTTCAAGAGGCTAGAGATGCCTATGCCAAAATAAATTTGTGCAAGAGATTTTGGTGGGAGACAGTATCAAAAGCCTTTGATAAGTCTAGGAAGATGGTGGAGACTTGTAGCATTTCTATGGGTGCTGACAGTATTAACAAAATTCAGCAAAGTAGTAGATGTGCTGTGGGGGACAGAAGCTGTGTTGGTTTGAAGACAGAAGCTGGTTATCTATTAGATAATTGAGACGTTGTGTATGAATGCATTTTTCTAATATTGCTGAGAGGAGTGATAAAATGATAGTCTGCCTACAGCTTGAAAGAACTGTATTGATTCCATCCTTGTGCAGCAAAATAATGAATTTTTTTTGTTTTGTTTTGGTTTTTACTATGGCATGGGGACTTTCTTTTTAGATGTGGATTTATATTTTGTGCTGGAAAAACTGTCAGAATCTTATTTAAAGCCAACCTGTAAATTAAAGCCAACTTGTAAAACAGAATTAGCATGTTTCATTGGAAACTCTCTTCTTACCTGCTGTTACCTAAACAAGTAGGACTTCTGAGTGGATACCCATACATCTGGTCTTTCAAAAGGATGTAGTATTTTTGAGAACAGCCATGACCTTCATGCCAGAAGTAGTCATGGAAGCATAAAACATCTTGACCTTGCAAAAGTGCATCAGACTAGTAATCTTCCAGTGTTTTATTCAAATTATTTGAGTAAAGGAAAGCGTCTGTTATATTGTGTGGGTGTGCATAGGCAATTGAGATTTTACTAAGAATTTGGAAAGATATTTAGAAATAATTCTCAGATATTTGTGCTCTATGTTTCTAATAAAATGGACATTAAGGTTTCAAAATCTATTCTATGCAAATGGATTTTAGTATGTATTACATTTTTTATGATAAATGTAACAAAGTTGTGTGTTCAACCTAAAATACACTCTTCAAGGGCTATGGCCATCTGACAGGCATTTTTCAAGGAAGGCTGTGTGGATACATTTTGTGTGGCTGTGATACCTTCACAAAACACTATAAGCTGGATGTGATCTCAAGGTCTTAGTCCATGTCTAGGGCCTTCGACATTAATGCAATCCTTTCATGATGCCATTCAGGAAGTTCATTTTGGAACTTTGTCCCATGTGTTGAAGAGGTTGAACCCAACCATGACAGGTGCAAAAGTTATGTAGTTTCCACAACAACACATCTAATCATGGTCCATCCTGTTCACATTCCTACCCATTTTTCTCTGGCAAGGGATGTGCTCTCATTTGATGGTATAATTAGGGGCTAGTACATGTGTGTGTAGTCAGACTTTAGCTAGTGCTTCAGTTCTGTGGGTTAAAGAAGATGAACCATGACCATGCAGTTGTATCATTACAGTAAATGCATATCTTTTGTTTTCTTATCTTTTCTAGCATGAGAACCATTTTAGCTACTGTTACTGTTCTTTAGAAGTTTGGATTATTTGTTGATCCTGTTAAATCATTTAAGGTTTTTGGACCTTTACCTTTATTCCAAGTTATAAATTTATAGAACCTTCAGTTTGGTGATGAGGTGGCATGATGTAGAAGATATAAAAAACATGTCATTCAAACTGTTTTGGAAGAAATCAATGAAAAACAATGAGAACTCTAAATACTTTGCATTTCATGGGAAAATCCATCCTGGGAAGAATAGTTTGTGATTTTATTTATGTTATTTTATTTTTATAAACCAGATTAAGAATAAGGCCAAAATAAGGGACGTACATTTTGTTTATAGAGCTGAAACTTGGGTATTTAATGATTAGCCATCTAACATCTATCTAAAGAGTATGTATATGTATATATATATATATATATATATATATATATATATATGTGTGGAACTGAAAGCTTATAGAAAAATAATTTTAATTGTAAAACTAGTGAGGTATACATTTAAGTCTCATACTACAAAGGTTCTGGGATCTGTGACAGTATAGCTAAATTAAAAAAAAAAAAAACCTGGATTGTAATGAAAGAGAAACATTGCAGCAAGTGGTAAGTGATTTAAGTGATATAATTTACATGGAAAGCAAAATGTCTTAAATGTCACTTTACAGTAGAAGTGAATAAAAAATGCACAAGATTTGAAAAATTAAATTGAAGGCATGGGAACAAGAGTTTGAAATACTGCAAAATGGTTTCTCAGCATACGTTTAAGAAAAAAAAGATTATGCATGTGGTTGAATGTGGCACGTAACAAGAGTTTGTAAAACAAAAAAACAAAACAAAAAAAAATATTGCCAGGAAGAATGTGTTAAAAGAAAGAGTGGTATTGATTGTTCATGTTTGTCATGGGTTATAAAGTTCAAATTGTTTGAAGTAAGCATTTTCTACTGCATAGCTTACAGAACTTGATCCTGCAAAAATGTTAATTCATCATACAACTGTAGAAAGAATGAAGGCCTGTAAATTATTAGACTAATGCTCGAGACATTGTAAGTATTATAAAATAAAAGAAATCCAGAAAAATAGTTAATAGTTTTGAAAACTTAAGCAATAAATGAAAATCCTTTGAGAAAAGCTATTGGTACCAGCTAGCAAATTCTTGTTTGGCAGAAAGTGGTTGAATACAATTCTGTTAAATCCAGGAGTAATAAAGTACCCATATGCTTGAAGTGAAACTCTAAAATAGTAGTTATGAAATGTGAAATTATTTTTAGAGAGGAAATAGCAATGTGAAAAAATACACTAGCTCATATTCATGTTCCACTATAAAGTGCCGGGCCTAAATGTTTTCAGGCCTATATCAGGCTCTTCTACTAAACATGATGTGCTAATTAGATTACCTGTGTCAGAAAAAGACAATATATCTGATCAACTACTGATGCTAAATATTATAACATTAGGGGGTGGGGTTGGCATAATGGTTAAGCTGGTTGCCTCATTACTTCATTCATGCAAAGGTTTGTGATACATAGGAGGCTCAGCTTTGACACCATTTGTGCAGAAGTGTTTCAGAATTAATTTCAGTCAGTACTGCAACAGATGCCAAATATAGCAGACCAGTAAAAATCAGAAAGCTTATCATAATAATCTGAGAGTAGCATTGCAAATGCTGGGAGAATAAAGACTGTTGGCTAACACCAAAAAAGTATCAGTTTAATAAAATGAGACTAGAATTCATGGTTTTGTTGTCTCTACTCAAGGAATATCACTTGAACCAAGAAAAACTACATCAATCACCAGATCCCGCCAACAAAATAACATCACAAGAAAAAGAAATCTACAAGGGACAGCAGACGTACTTTACCAATTGTATAACAAATGTTGCACCATAGCAGTGACATTAAAGTGGTAACAGACTGATGCCAGTGAACAACCATTAGAATAGGCAGGGAAGTCAGTTGATCATATGCATAGAGAGAAAAATGTAAATCCTTCACTTTCCTTAAAATGAATGGATATATTGTTTCTTTTAAAAAGTAATCAGCAATTACTTAAAATTGCTAAGCACCAAAAGATAATGGCAAAAATGCAAAATAAATAAAAACAATAATGGTTAGCAAACCTACCCCAAACATTCTTTTTATGTGTGGGGTAGGTGGGAACTGAATTCAGGGTTGTAATGCTATCCAGTTCCATCTGGACATAATCAGCACATTGACCAACTGGATTGCAAGGTATTTGTATGACTCCACAGGGAACGACTACCAAGCAGAATGAAGAATAAAAATAGCTACTAAATCTGAAAGTACCATTCTATCACCAATAATAGGATGGGTAAAATCATTGCTGCCTGTGATTGCTTCTCTTTCTGGCACATGTAACATAGGCTGTGGTGAATCGGCTAGAAGGAAGGTAAAGGCAAAAATGACAAAAGCATTGTTTTATCAATTTTCTTCCAATGGCTTTGATACTTTTTTATTCCTAGTACTTACAGATGCACAGTCATAGTGCTTAGCAACCATAACTGTGTGATGAGATGAATAATAGCATTGGAAGTCAGTTAAGGATAGAGGCATGAATAGAACATTTCATTCAGGGCACTAAAAGTGCAAACGAGTTATTCCAAAAGACTAGCACAAAGTGTCAGAGATGGTGCTCATATTTTGAGGCTCTAGAGTTACAAATCCTGTAGAATGGCATTTTTATGGATTGTAAATGCTGCATCAAGCCCATCCTTGAAAGTTCAAAATGAAAAAGCCAGAGCATTCATTAATATTTACTATATTCCTGTCTATATCTAAAAGAGATACTATACCCTAAAAAATGTAATTACAGAGTAAGGCAAGTGCAGATGATGATGAGTGGATGTTCTTGCTAGGTCCAAGACAAAATACAAAATGCACAGTCTCTCTCTCAGAGAGTTCTTAAATTAATATCAAATATTACTGCTGGGTTAGCTTAGATGACATCACTTTTTTGTCACTTAACTTTAGTTCCCAGGCTAAACCCCCCATTGCAACACTGACATCTGCTTGCGAAAAATACATAGCCTTCAGATGTTTGCAGTTGGTAGAAGACATAAAACAGTAAAACACTTACAAAACAGTGCAGAAGGCATCCTAGTTCTAGAAATCCTGTCTCCTTGCTGCATTAAAACTAACTTTTATAACACAATCGTAAAATAATTTAACTTCAACTTATTTTCTTGACGTTTTGCAAGTTAACTCTGTATATTCTCGTTTCTACTATTAAAACATACATTTGCACAGGTATATAGTTTATATACATATCTGTTCTTTTCCAGTAGGGTACACTGTGGACACATCACTGAAGCTCAGTACTGTACAACCCTGTTCATCACAAACTTCTGTACCAGTAGTTTAATATACACATAACATATAGTTCTAATACATTTGTTAATGCAAGCAATTGCATCATGCTGGTATTCACAAATGACATGTAACTATTTACAAAATTCCAGATACCAGGGGTGGCAGTGTCTCCTTTTGTTACATTTCTATATAAATCATATTAATATTCTCAAATGACATATAATTCTTCCAGCTAGCTGGGCTGGCAGTATTTCATTTGTGTCACAGTTGAGACCATATGTTCAAGTTTTTGAAAACTAGAACAAAACAAGACAACAAAAATCCAAGTTTCTGCAGGGGTGAAGCCCTATATATACCAACTCTGAGACTGTACTACATTGAGGAAAAGGGTAAATTCCCCAATCCCCACTGTACTGCATTCTCCATAAAAAATGCTTCGGGTTTTTGGAAAGTCAAACATATGGACTTGACAATATGAAGTTCAAGTTTTCAAAAATGTGATCATCTGACAATATATATATATATGTATGTATGTATGTGTGTGTGTGTATGTGTATATATATATATATATATATATATATATATATATATATATATATATATATATATATATGTGTGTGTGTGTGTGTGTGTGTGTGTGTGTGTACTACCCATAATAGAATAACTGGGATTATACTTTGAGGGGACCCATTCATGGGATAAACCTTTTAGGAGCAGCCTCTGTCCATAAATAATACAGGGGACAGCCCAGGGGTAAATTTTCTGTTTCCCATCCATAGCTCCAAGTTGCACTTGAATATGGACAGGGATGAAATTTGTTTTAACTAGAAAGTTGAGTTGCACTGATGGGTCTAGATGAAAGAAGACTCTGTCATGGTATGAGAAGGTGTCAGGCCTTGGTAATCCAGAAAATGCAGGCATACAGATCCCCAGTAAGATTATTTTAAAAAAACTTAGTAGTAGGACTCAGTTTTTTAAATATATCTATAGCTATCTAGATAGATAGCTAGTTATAGATATAAGCATACTGAAAATAGTCGACAGACCCAAATGTCGATGTCCTTAATGTTGACCATAAAACATACAAATCACAAGAACTAACTCTTTAGTTCACATGTATCATGCAGTGATGTCGGGACGTACACAATTAAAATTCACTACTCTGTTAGAAAATTGTAGCAAATGTCTAACAGAGTAATGTCATCTGTCTGGAGGTAACAATCATCCAGGGCATAACCTTCTTACCCCAAACAATCACTAGTCAACAAGAAAGACCATTAGATTTTTTAGGCAGTCAAGTGCCTTTGCATTCCAAGTTCCCTGTGAAGACTCAGCTAAGCTCTGCAGTTTTGTTTAAAGTAAGCAGAGCCTCTCATTTTTTACCTTATCCTGTGTGTTATCTGTGAGGGCTACTAGTTACTGCCTAAGGAAATTCTTGGATAGTGCTCTCTAGATTTCCTTAAAGTAGTCTGTAGTCAGCTCCTCTCCCTCCTTGTGATGCCTGCTCAGTGGGCTGCAGACCAAGATCAACTGCTGCTGCTGCTGCACACCCAAGAAAGTGTCAAAGGGTATAAGAACTCCCCCCTTATCTAATTAAGAGTAATGTAACCTTAAACTCATTTGTGATGCACAATTAGTCTGTCTTGTTAATGAATTGTTCTCTGTGTTGTGCTTTTCATACGCCCCCAGTGTCACATTCCTCCTTCCCTTCAGACAGATCCTAATAATTCTGAATTGTTCCTAGCTGTATTTAACTATTGCATCTCTCAATTCTTCTCTTAGACTCTCTACTAGCCAAAACAACAGCTTACCTTCAGTGCTACAGATTTTTCTTTGTTGGAATAATGCTACATTTGGAAGGGCCCTCTCCCTTTTCCCCTCGCTGTACTCAGACTCACTTCATTACCCTCCCCAATCCCTTCCACCCCTCTTACACTACATTTAAACTTGGCTATTTTCATCCATTCATTCAGTCTGCCAACCACTGCTGGACTCCTCAAACCCCACCTTTCTTCTTAAACATTAACCATAATTACATCATCACATCAAACCACTCCTTCTGAAAAAAATTATTCAATCTGATATTGTGAATTATTTTTATTTCATCCTCACATTTGGGTCCAGATCTGATCCATCACATCCAACTTTGGCCATTACTAAGCTCACAGCAACCAAAAAAGCTTTTGGATACCTCCCCTTACCCAAACTGCATCTCTCCCTGTTACCTCAGATCTCGTTTGCCACTTCACGAAGATGTGGTCTGACCATCCAGCTCTTGGATTGTCAGGTTACATTAATATTTGTTTTAGATATTTAGTCCTTTCTATCTCCCCTTTATCTCTGAAACACATCTTCTGCAGTAACCGCTTTTTTATTAGGTTACTTTCACTTTCTCTCTCTCCCCTCTCCCTCTTTTTTTCCAACTAGTAACCATTCTTAATAGGTTACTCTCCTCCATTTTACCTTTAGAGATATTTTTAACTACCATTGTTAGTAGTTTTCTCTTTCCCCCCTGTCTGTTTATAAAAAAAAAAAACGAAAAAATGTTTTTCCTTTCCTCTGTCTTTTGGTGTGTCTTTTAGTGGCACGTGTGTGTGTGTGTGTGTGTTCATTCTCCATTCCCTTTTTTGTTGGCCTCATGGTGGAGAAACAGGATAAGCCAACAAGGTTTAAAAAAAGCACAAAGTGCGGCCAAAAAATTCCTTTTAGTGATTCACACTCCCTGTTTAGGGTCTCTTCATCTACAAGAAGATTGCACCATCTGTCATTCCTTCAACCACAGAGCTGTGGTTGAAAGGAAGAATAAGCTAATTTTGAGCAGAATGCTACCTTCTACATTCTAAGAGGCCATTTTTGGTAGTAAACACAAATCTATGACACCCAAATCAAAATCTGCTCATTCAAGCCCTGTTTCTTCCCTTTCCTCAAAAAGCAATGATGAGGGAAAGAAGGAGTCCTTCCTCGGCTCTGACAGAGCTGAAAACTAAGGCTTCCAAACCTACCGAATCTGTGACTCGATTGAAGCCTTCAGTGCTAAGCACTGCCAGGTTGGATCTGGCATCTTCGGCTCCGACTCTATCCATTGATGTCGGATCCTGCCAAAGGTCTCTTCAATCCGATCATGACACTGCCAAGGACTCAGTACTCCCCAACCATTGACCTAGTTCCATTGAGGGTACAGTCCACATTCTTAATTAGAACTAAATCCCTGTCAGCATCCTCTTCCCATTCATCCTGGGATTTTACTGAAGAAAACATGAAACGTGTAGTACAGAAGATCTTGTGGTTGCAGGGCACTACTAAGTCCCCCTCAGCCTTGACCCACATGTTTCTAGGTCTGTCTAAGCCATCTACTCCCCCACTTACTCCTCCTCTGACTTCAGAGTAAGCTTCAGAGCCTTCGGATCCAATAAACCTAGCGTCTTTCAGTTCGGATCTGAAAATGTCTCTTTCTTTGGATCAGACTTTTGCTCGGAACTCTTTGGCCTTTTTGGCACCCGAGATCTCCCGAAGCCACAGTGAACCTCGTAGTCCACAAGTGCACTCAACTCTCAGGCCTTTGTAGCAGTCGATGCACCATGGGCCTTCTGCACAGGTGAGCTTGGTTCCGGCTTGTCAGAGCCGGATTCTTCCTCCACTCAGGAATGGTCAGCCTTTGGGGCTTTGGAGAGGGTTGTAGCTACCACCACATCTGAAAGGTAACCTTCCCCCTCTGATCCTCAATCCTGTCAAGATTCCCTGTGTACTTCTTCTGATCAGGATGTTCCACTAGGTTGGCAGGATCTCACATGCCAGGATAACCATTAGGGTACCCCTGCCTCTTCTGATACCTCCCAAAATGAAAAGAAAATGAAAAAGCAGATAGATTAAGGTAGAAGTATTTGAGGGCTAAGAATGAAATATATAAATATGGGACTGATCTTTCAAATTTATATATCTTTTTCCAAAACAATGTTTTTATAAATTCAGTAGTATTCAAATATTGTCTATTTTTAGTTTGTTTTAATGATGCAAAATACAGTAACTGAGTATGTATTTTTATTGAGGTTATTTTAGGTAGGATTTACTTGCAGATCATGTGACCAGTTCAAGTTGTTTTATTGGATGTGGATTACCCAAGGGTAATGATTTTTTTGTCTGTTTACATGGTTTTAATGTTGTCAAAGGCAGATTCTGATGAAGTCTCTAGTTTGACAGGGATGAAAGCGCTTAATCTGTTCATGTACTCGCATATTAAAGGATGGTGTTGGAACCTGTTTGACCTCTATTTCGTACAGTCTTTTCATTTTGGGTTCAGTGTTTTTTGTGGACTGTAATTGTGCAACCTGTCATTTGGTTTTCTGATACCTCCCCAAAATACCCCACTGAGGAAGTCCCTCGAAAGAGACTTTGCAAGAGGAAGCATTTGGACTCCATGGAGGAGTCTGCCATGGAAGACACTGACCTTGATGAGGGAGATGGATCCCTGTGGTCACTTTCTGAGGATGACTCCTTTGAGGAGATTCTAAAACAGAGAGATGGATGGCAGTCCAATAATCCTTCCCCTGAGGAGTTGTACCTGGTAGCATTTGGTTCCCAACCATCTACCTCTTGGTTGACTCCGCTCACTGATGAGCTGATAGGTTTGATCTCTCAGCAGGTGTGGGAGACCCCAGATTCCATCAGACCTATTCCCCAGAGACCAATCAAAATGATTACCACTCCAACTGACAAGGCCTTCTGGACAAAAGGGGTTGCAGTAGATGCTATGGTCATGGTTGCAGCAACCAAGAAGGAATTTTCAGAGGAGAGTTCCACTATTCATACTCCTAATAAGGATTCTAGGATGATGGATAGATGTGCAAAGTGAGTCTTCCCTTCAGCAACCTTTGCCTTACGATTGCTGAACTACCTCTCCCATTTCACCAGATTGCAAAGAGATTTGATCAAGGAGCTGTCAGACACCCTTGAAGGAGCAGTAGCTGAGGGGAGCACAAGAAAAGGTGACTTCCCAGTTAGCAGTCCTGCACTCTATAGCTAACTCATCCATGAGGCCTATCTTGCATGCAGCCAAAGGAACGAGTAGAGGGGTAGGTTCCGGCATTTATATGAGTAGGCATGCCTGGATGCACCTATGCGATTTTGTGTAGCCTTGTAAGTCTTCGTTTGTCAGTGCCCCATTTGACAGTACCTTCCATTTTTGTCACAAGGTAAAAGATATGCTATACTTGTGTGAGAAAGAAGGTAGGACCATTTCTGCCATGGTCATATGTTTTCATGCTCCTCAGAGACCTTACCCTAAAGGCGAGAGAGGTGGGGGGAAATGTGGCTCAAAAAGTCTCAAGGTTCTTACCAGTACATGAGTGGAGAGTTTTTCCCCAGAGGCAGAGGAGGGAACAATAATGGAAGATGCTGCCCTCGTGGCAGAGGAGGACCACAGAACCAAGGGTCCTGAGAATCTTTTTCTTCGGGAAACCCATTCAGCACTTCTGAAAGGAGGCCCAATTGTCCACCTCTGGAGGCAATCAGGAGTCAATTATACCTGCAATGGAGCCTGGCAAAAGATAACTTCCGATTTGTGTGTACAGAGGATAATATCCAGTGGTTACCAAATTCCTCTTCTCTCAACAATCCCCTCCCAACAAAAAAAATCCCGCACATTCCATCCAGTCAAAGGGATCAAGCAGTCATTCACATTCAAAAACTGCTGGAAAAAAGAATCATTCAAGAAGTCCCTGAGATCAGAGAAGATTCACAACTTACTCAAGGTTCTTTTTAGTTCCAAAGAAAACAGGGGACTGGAGACCAATTCTGGATCTTAGCAGATTAAACAAGTCCATTCAACGTTGCAAGTTCTGAATGGTCATGGTTCAGCCCATACTTCCTTTCCTGGAGCAGGGGGATTGGATATGCTCTATAGATCAGGATGCGAACTAGTATATAAAAATGGACAGACATTCCAGAAGATACCTACTTTTCTGGCTGGGAGTCAGTCATTACCAGTTAAGAGCACTGCCTTTGGTCTCACTACCAACCACAGAGTGCTCACCAAACGCATGGCAGTGGTTGCGGCTCACCTGAAAAGACAAGGATTCTGGAGTTTTCCATACATTTCTGCCCTGACCAGGCATCTACTCTGTTCTTCAAATCTGTTCAGAACTAGGCATTGCCATAAATTATCAAATATTGCAACTAGAACCTTCTCAAACACTAGAGTTCATAAGAGTGCTACTAGGCACTACTCAGATGATTGCAAAACATCCCCCTCCAGAGTGTTGACAATCAGACAACAAACTAACAGACTAATCCAAAGCAAGAAGGTAGCTGCTCATTATATTTCTACAGATTTTTGAATCAATGGCTACAGCCATAGTGCTGATTCCATTAGCAAGATTTCACATTTGAATACTTCAGTGGCTTCTAGCTGCCACATTCACCAGCCAATGTCTCACCAAATTCTCATAAGGGACACATGCAAGAGGAACCTCTCATGGTGGATTCAGTCAGGACAGTTGACTCAAGGTCGACCCTTTGTTCTCCCTCAGCCACAGGCCATGTTGACCACAGATGCTTCCAAGATAGGGTGGGGGGGGCATTATCTGAGGAAGACAGTCCAAGGCACCTGGTCTGTATATGAGGTCAATCAGCACATAAACATCCTGGAGATGAGGGCAATGCTTCTAGCATTGCAAGCGCTTCAAACTGCTTTTCCTCTGGGAACAGTGGCAATCTGGTACATAAACAAGCAAGGAGGAACCAGATCATACCCTCTGTATCGAGAAGCATTCAGAGTGTGGCAATGGGCGATCTCATCCAACCACTTTCTTATAGCAATGCACATTCTGGGAAAGTACAACGTGATAGCGGACAAGTTGAGCAGATCCATTGTCATACCTCATGAGTGGTCCCTCAACCAGTCAGTAGGGGAGGACATTTTCCACAGATGGGGCCAGCCTTCCTGCAACCTCTTTGCATTTCCCCTAAACAACAAATGTAGCAGCTACTAAGCCCTAACTCCCCCACCAGAGGGTCCCTGAGGGATACTCTCATACATGATTGGCCTCCTGGTCTATTGCATGCTTCCACCCATTCTCTTGATTCCCATATTCCTTCAGAAAGTGAACAGGTTGAAGAGAACAGCAATCCTCATTGCCCCATTTTGCCCTCAACAAATCTGGTTTCCCTTCCACTGACCTCATTTACAGAAGGAACCCTGGATTCTGGAACCCTTTCTGGACCTTCTGTCACACTCAACAGGAATGATTCATCCCAACCTTCACAACCTCAAACTATTGGCTTGGTTCCTCCAATTCCATTGACTGCCAGACAACCCATGCAGTCCTCACTGGTCCATCATATTTTGATGTCCTCCTATAAGTCATCCACTCAAAAACTTTATGGGAGTAAATGGAAGAGGTTTGTAATTTGGGCTCAGCAGCATAATGTGGATCCCCTCACAGAATTTTACCTCACCTCTTTAGTAATGGGGCAGCTGCCACTACAATTAGGGTACAATTAGCAGCTATCTTAGTTTTCACACTGGGAAAGATAACTCGTCTCTGATTTCCTACAAGCTTTGCAAAGCCTTTTTAAAAGATGCCCTATTATTAAGGCCACCTCACAAAGATCTCACTCCTCCATGGGACCTTAATTTGGTACTACATCTGATTGTTCAGCCCCCATTTGAACCTGCAGTGACTTGTGATATAAAGTTTCCATCTTGGAAAACTATCTTTCTAGTAGCTATTACATCTGCAAGATGAATATCAGAGATTCAGGCACTATTTTCCCAGTCCCCATATTTGATTTTTCATAAGGACAGTCTCCCTGTGTACCAACCCCTCTTTTCTGCCCAAAGTTGTTTCACAAGCAAATATTAATCAGGCCATATATTTGCCTGTTTTCTTTCCTAATTCAGCAACAAGGGTGAATATGTTCTACATTTGTTGGATGTCCATAGATGGTTACATTTCTATTTGCATAGGATTAAAGAGTTTTGAAAAACAAGTCAATCGTTTATTGCCTTTGCAGGCCTTAGTCTTCCACTATCCAAAGTTATCTTATCAAAATGGCTCTCTTATTGCATTTCTTTCATTTACACTACAAAATGTATACATCCGTGGTGGTGCAGCGGTAGCATTGTTGCCTCACAGCAAGAGGTTCTCCCGTTCGATTCTCGGCTGGAGTGTGGGGAGTGCCTTCTGTGTGGAGTCTGCATGTCCTCCCCACGGTTGGGTGGGCATTCGAAAGATGTGTAAATGGGCTTGCCTTCGTTGAAGGTTGAACATCGAACTGGCACCTCGGCATTCAAGAAAATCTACTGCCAATCATTAGTGGACCGGAGTTCTGCTGTGGCGACCCCTAACCGGGAAAAAGCCGAAAGACAACAACAACACTACAAAATGTATAAATCCTTCTAAACCTATTCATGCTCACTCAACTAGGGTCATGGCCACTTCCACTGTCTTCCAGACTAATGCCTCCATGGACAAGATTTGTGCAGCAGCCACATGGGCCAATCATCATTCTTTTATCTCATTACAAATTGGATTTGGTCTCTAGGGGACAAGCCTCCTTTGGTTCAATGGTTCTGAGAAACATACTTCCATGACTCCACCCAGGATAAAGGTAGCTGGGAAGTCAGTCCCATATGTGAGGATGAGATGAAAAACTGGCAATATCAGATGAAGAAGTTAGGTTCTCATCATAACGTTCCATCTGTATTGTTGATTTTTTCATCTATCCTCACATTCTCTCCATCCAACCCCCTGCCTTTGGGGTTTCTGGTTGAACAGGAAGAATAATTCAGGCTATATTTCTGATCTCCAATAATCCAGAAGTGGTCTCCTTAAAAATGTTCAACTTTAAGTTCACTTCTTTCCTTTATGGGGATAATTCTAGCAAACAAGATCGGAGGTAACAGGGAGAGATGCACTGTGGGTAAGGGGAGGTATCCAAGAGCCTTTGTGGTTGCCACGAGCTTAGTAATGGCTGAGTTGGATCTGTTGGATCAGATTCAGACCCATATGTCAGGAGAGATGAAAAAATCATCAATACTGATGGAATGTTACGGTGAGTATATAACGTCTTCTTTTTTTATCTCCTTACACATCACTCTTCTACTCCTGATGCACTTCATATCATCCATTATCTTTTCCAAAATATATAGACTCTATATTATCTATATTCATAAATCTGTACAATTATTAGTTTCATTAAGTGTAATCTTTTGATCTCCCCTTTTAGCCAACATAGAAACTTATACTCTCATGTGTCCTTCCCAGCCTTTAACCCCACCCTAGATTCTCACCCTTTGCTCTCCTCTGCAACATTCCCTCCATACTTTACTTATCCACTTTTCTCACACCCAGTCAGAAGATAGCTCCGTTTTTCTCCAGTCATCCCATCTAATTTTGCTCCTCTACCACCCAAATTTCCCTGACACACACTCTTATGCTGGAAAATCCCCCAACCATTGTTATCCACCCAGTAATGTAGCTTTCCTCCCTCATTTTCTAGATCTTAAAACCTGTACTACAGTTACTTTACACTAGGAATTCCTGTAACTATGACATTTACAATCTCCTGTTGATATCAATTTCCTTCAACCCTCACACAAAACTCCACACCAATTACCTGACTGCCACTGCGTTCACACAGTATATCAGACTACAGTAATACCTGTACAGCACACTACCCATCCATACCCTATTAAGCTTTCACATCACATCACACCCATGCCAACACCCAACTCATATACATCAAACATATTAGGGTCTCAGTACCTCATCATTTCTAATTTTTTTTGAAAACCCCAGTACCCAAAACTACACATTCCAAATGCACTACTCAAATTCAGTCCCATTGTCTTAGTACTTCTATTAAGAGGAAACATTAAGCCCAATCCAGGACCACTTAACAATAATGCCTCAACTCAGACCAATAAACAGCATCATATTTCCTGCTAGTTCTTTAATGCCCACAGTATCAAGAACAAAATTAACCAAATCAATGCCTTTACCATACAACATAATCTTGACATTATAGCTATTACAGAAACGTGGCTGAAACCTGACTCTCCTGGTCTTTACCACCTCATATCAGACTATTCATACCTACAAGATTACAGATCAGATGAAACGTAACAAAAATATGTTATTTAAATTTAAATATTGTTATGTTCAAAGGAAATGAATTACAAGCCCAGGAATTTGTCAATTATTTAAATTCTACTACAGAATTTTTTAAGTTTACATTCAATTTTAGCACGAGTGGTATGGATTATTTGGATTGCAAATTGCTGAAGGACACAATTAACAGCAGGTACGTGTCTAAAATGTATAGAAAAGAGACATTTTCCAACTCGTTTCTTCATGTTTCAAGCTGCCATCCCTTCCACCAAAAGCAATCTATTGTGAAAGGTCAACTTATTAGAGCAGCTAGGATGGTTTCTTTAGAAACGGATTTTAGTACTGAATGTACTTATTTAAATATTATGTTCCAGCAACGAGGGTATCCTGAAGATTTGATTCAGTCCTTAATTTTGGAAGTGACTCATAAAAGACAGGGCAGATAGAACCAATATTGAATAAAAGTTTTAAACCAGACAACACTAGCCACAATTGTAATATAAGAGAATCTACCAGTGATGTTTCTTTTCTCCTTGAACATTCCCATATGATTGGTTCTCACAAAGATTTTAGAAAGAGTTTCATTACTACATTTAATAATAGTGAGATGATTCGATCTATTCTTTACAAAAATTGGGAATTTATAACATTGGATAAGCTTTTGGCTATTAAATATGCCCAGTTACCCAATGTAGTTTTTAGAAAAGCAGCTAACCTTAAAAGACTGGTAGAAAGGAATAAGAGTTTTTCCTTCTCTAAAACTGTAGGAATGACTATATGTGGGTGTTGCAAGATGTGTAAACATATGGAGATAGGAGAGACATTTTACATAAATAAAAAAATATATAGATTGAGAGAAAAATTTCATTGTAATTCCAAATTTGTGGTTTACTTGCCAAGGTGTAAAATGTGCTCCGCATTTTACGTTGGAAAAACCGAACGTAGACTACGAGATAGAGTCAACGAACACACATATGCCATAGAGAGAAACAAAGTAGAGAGTCCCTTAGCAAGACACGTCATGGCAAATGAAAATCATGCTTTTGTGTTTAAAGCAATAGACCAAGTTAGGATAGATATTAGGGGTGGTCCAGTTAACTGGTTACTGGAGGAATGCGAGTTATCTTGGCAGATCAGATTTAATGCTTTTTCAACACCAGGTCTGAATGAGTCATGTAACATTGCTTGTCTTTTAAAACTTAAAAGTTTAGTTAGGTAGAATAAGTAGATCATTTGTTATTACTGAAGAACATAATAACAGTTGACAGGGGAATAGATATGTATAATATTTAACAGTTCTTGGACAATAATCCATATGTAATCATTTGAAAGTATTGACCTTAACAGTCGGCTGTCAGTTTAATAGTCGGGAGGAGCAGTCCTTTACAATGTACTGATAAGTTACAAAAGTCAAAAAGTTATAAAGTCAGAAAATTGAAGTACCGATGGTTGTTCTACTATATTCTGACTGGTCCAAACATCTGAGAGGGTTATATAGTGAATGCCCCTACTTTCATTGTGCATATAATTCTTTGAAGCAATTGTTTGAAGTTGTTTTATTCAAATAGTGGCAGAATACGAACAGAAAGCATGTAGATGTTTATTTTTACCTTTGCCGCACTATTTTTATATGACATTGTATGTACAATACTTGTTGTGTTTTAAAATGTTATTTTTACGCTGGTGATTGAGATTATAAGTGGATATGATTGGTTGCAGCATGATAATATGTTGCGCTTTTTTACTAATGACTTGACTACTTAATATTCATGACATTTTACAGATCAGCTGATCATTGATCATGTGATTTTTTAATTTAAATTTGTAAGGAGTTTGTTTTATGTAATCTGATGAAGTTGCCGTATTAACGACAATGAAAAGCGCTTCATTAAAACAGTCTTTTTCGTACTTTGCAATTCTGTTGGGACCTTTGTTTTGGATTTTCTAAGTCAAGTACAACTTGGACAACTGAATGGGGAATAGGAAATTCAACCCTGGTTTGGCACCCATGTCTCTAATGGACACAGGCAGCCTGTAAATGGTTCATCTCCCAGACCCTTGCTTGTAAATGTTTCACCTTCCAAGCCCCTGCTTACACTTATCAATGGCATCAGAACTTTTCAGAGATTTGGGATACAGGCTTAAAAAGGTCCTTGTGGTTATTAGCCTAGCAAGCACCTATGAACCTATAAACCTATGAACATATACTCCCCTTTGTTTGAGAATCTTGGAAAAAAAGACTGACAAATCAATTGACTCATTTAGATTTGCTTCAGATGTCACCTTTGGCTGAAAAAGTGAATTTGTTCTCAAGGCTACTCTGTCTTTGTGAAAAAACAAATATGGTGGATTACAAAACAGTGCTTGGAACTCGGAAATTCATCTTGCAGGGGTAGGAGCAACAAGAATAATAGTTTTCCAGGAAAGAAACTTCAAAACTATTGAAGCTGCTGGTTCAAAGGGATACTTGGATCAAAGCTTGAAGCATAATAGTGATATCCCAAGGAGGAACTGGGCCT
This sequence comes from Protopterus annectens, assembly GCF_019279795.1. Lineage (NCBI taxonomy): Eukaryota > Metazoa > Chordata > Ceratodontiformes > Protopteridae > Protopterus > Protopterus annectens. The sequence goes on along the minus strand of NC_056735.1, from coordinate 1,430,307,343 downwards.
CAGAGAGCAGAGGTCTGAGTAAGAAGGAGTGCCCTCAAGGAAGGCTTTAGAAATTTTAAGAAGTGCCATTGTGCCCTATATGAGAATTTGAGATAGCAGCCGTCTGTACTTTGATAGTAAAGAAACTGGAGCCTTTCTTAAAAAAGCTCTGACACAAAATCAGCTGAGGACATGCAGAGGAAGGGTCTAATCCCTTCAATGCGGCCTAAATAGAAAACATTTCCACCTGCTTTGGTATATTTTTTGGTGGACAGTTTCTGTTAGACATCAATAATGTGGACAACTGAAGAAAATAGGCTGGCATCTATATGGCTGTTGGCAGAACTGGAGAAACTATGTAATTAACTTTTAGGTATTTTAGTAATGGTAGAGGCAATCCAGTCAGGTGATTCAGAAGGTCTAGATTTAGATCCAATACCCATGGAGAATGTAGCAAATGACGCCATAGGAAGGGGAACCAAACCTACTGGAGCCAAAATGGTGCAATGAGCATCTCTTTGGTTTTGCATCTTCTGGTTTTCTGAATGAATTGTTTTAATAGGGGTATTGGAGGAAATGCATAGAGGATAACAGCTGCCAATTGTGAATTAGAGCATTACTTAGTGACAGTCCCCTTGGAGGGATCAAGGCAAAGTAACTACTGCACTTGTTGTTTAGGTGTGAGATGAACAGATTGCAACAAGATTGGCCCAAGTAACTGAAAAAGCTGTGTTGCCTCTGTCTGATTAAGAGACCAATTGTGATGCAGAAGAATTGACCTGCTCAGCTTGTCTGCTAGTAGGGATGTGCATTGCTATCAGAAAGTGATTGGAATATATCACCCATTGCCCCTCTCTCATAGCTTCCAGACATAATAGGTATGAGCAGATACCCCCCATTTGTTGATATACCACACTACTGCCATGTTGTCTGAATGAATGGAAATCAGACCCTTGGGGAGGGAGTCCTGGAATGCCTACAATACTAGAAGGACCACTGTAATCTCCAAGACACTGATGGGAAGGTTGGCCTCTAGTGGTGACCAGGCACCTTAATTGTCCTCTCTTCAAAATGCCCCCCCAACCCCAGAAGGGAAGCACCCATGATTACTGGAGCCCAAGGGTTTAATGGACAAAAAGTCCATCCTTCCATCAATGACAGGGAGGCTTTACACCATTTGATATGGTCTCTGCAAACTTGTATGATGCAAATGCTGGTATGAAGATGATAAAGACTTTAAGACCATTGAACTAAGAGACTCTACTGGAGTACCCTCATGCGGTACATTGTCAGGGGAACTAACATAATTACATGGGCCATCAAGCCTAGCAAACAAAAGTTTAACTTTGCTTGAGGAAACAGATACTGAATGACTCATATGATCACAAAATGAAGAGAAAGTACTGTAGTGCCCGGTAGCTTGGCAATTTGAAGGATCATGCTGAAGTAACATCAATAAACTCTTTGTGTTGAGTGGGGGAGAGACAACTTTTGGGCTGACTGATTGCAATTCCCAGTTTCTGTACAAGGTGGAGCAAGAGGTCCAGATGCTGAACCAGAAGATCCCTGGAAGTAGCAGTGAGAAGTCAATCATTTAGGTATGGGAAGACTTGGATCCCTTGCAGTCAGATATAAGCTGCCATAATTTTAGTGAACACACAGGAGGCTGTGGTGACACCAAATGGCAGTACTCTGAACTGAAAATGACTGGCCCCCAGCTGAAAATGGAAAAATTTCCTGAATCACATCTGTATTTTTATATGATAGTACTCATCCTAGAGATCTATAGAGCACATCCAATCATTCTTCCACAGAAAAGGCAATATGGGCTGCACCATGACCATCCAGAATTTTGTCTGTCTTATGAATTGATTGAGATGACTTAGGTCCTAGAATTTCCTAAGGCCCCCTGTCTTCTTTGGAACTAAAAAAACCTGGAATAGGTTCTGGATTCTAATTGGTCTCAGGGTACCAGAAGAATGGCTGTTTTTTCCTAGCCACTTGAAGACTTGTGTTGCTGCAGATTCCATCTGGCTAGGTGGAGCATCAGGAATCTTTTCTTTTTTTTCTTTGGAGGATAAGAAAAGGGAATGGAATAGCCTCTGGTTATTATCTGTAGCACCCAAGTATCCACTGTAATATTTTGCTAGACTTGTGGTTGCAAGGATAAGCACCCCTTGATTGTTTCCAGAGTGCAGCAGTTGAGTAACTTTTCAGGAACACCAATAAAGGGGCCGCAAAATCCCTGATTGTGCAGTCTGCCTCTGCCCCTAGGGTGATGTATGTTTAAGGTGCCTTTCCCTTTGCCCCAGAGGGCTGTCTTCAGCAGTGTCCTGGTGATAACCCTGATCTAAACCACATCCTCTTACCAAGCCTTTGGATGCTAGAAAGGTGTAAAAACAGATCCCAACAGCAGGCAGGGTTTTACTGTCTTGTTCACTTCTGGTAAGTGTTTCTTTGACTTTGGGTCCAAACAGTGTGGAACCATCAAAAGAGAAATTGATGAAGGACTTCTTAAAGCCTTCTGCAAAGTCACAAAGCACATCTAAGCATGCAGACGCATGGTTATGCCAGTCCCTACTACCCTAGCTGTGCTATCAGCTGTATTGTAAAGCAGATGCATGAACACATTAGACATAGACTGAAGGGTAGACAGGAGTCCACTGTTTTCTGAACATCTGCTGGTAGTTTACCCAAGAGGGATTTGATAAGGTCACGTGAGCAAGATAGCTCACTGCTCTGAGTGCAAACGTTGCTGAAGCATATGTCTGTTTCCTGAATCTGTCAAATGCCCTCAACTCCCTTTTGAGGGATGGACAGAAGAACTCTCATCAGACAGTGGCAACCACTGCTATATGGCATCTACTGGTCGATCATTGCTCCACTCCTTTCTGTCTTTCAGGGCTACAAAAATCCTGTTTGCTTTTTTTTTTTTTAGGATAGGTTCCACTATATTGGAATCCTTACAGGCCCACTAAAACACTAGGTCTGTAAGGGCATCAGTGGGTGGTATCACCAAAGATGCAGATGAGCCAATACCAAAGGCCTTGAAGAACACAGATTTATCTGGTGAAGAAGTGTCATAGACCAATTCTCCTTGTTGCTTCATCAATTCTAGGGTATTGCCAAAGGTGACATCTTCTAGAGTGGTTCTTGGGAACCTTCACCTTCATCCAGGTCTATGTCTTCTGTGACAGAGTCCAGAGAGGATTCTAGATGTCTCCATTTACAGGTCTGTTTCCTAAAACCCTAGTTTTGGGGAATCTCTGAATCAAACTGTCAAGTGTCCTCCCATTGATCTGAATGAGCAGAATGAGTGCAGGATCCAAAAGAGGTTGGACTGGATCTTAGCTTGAAGGTGGCAAAACTTTGGAAGCTGATGCTGTGATTGCAGCCAAGGGAATGTCCTTTCTATCTGAAGAAGAAGCAACCCCAGCCCTAACCGATGCCAGTTCTGAAGCTGACCTCTGACCTAAGCTTTCTAGAGCTGAAGACCCCAAGAGTTAAACACAGTTCCAATAACTTCAGAACTGACTATACCCACAGGGCCACAGTGCCAATGCTTCAGCTCCGAGACTCATCCCGATTCAAAAACATCAGAGGTGAAAGAGTAAGGGAAGCTTATAGAGTTGAAGTTGCCAGAACTGTCAGCTCTGACAGAGATGCACTACAGTTCAGACCCATTAGGACAGGGTCCCAGGAGCAGATCAGTACCAGAGATATCAATGGAGGGGTATTAGGAACCATGCCTGGAGCAGCCAAAGGGGATGGTGGTGGGAGAACCCCTTGTTGAATTGCATCCTCAAAAATCTTTGCATCATTCGATCGATACCCATTTTGGTGAGGCTTCTGGTAGACCGAATCAACCTCAAGGACAATGCCACTGATGGAGGTCTGGAATATCATTGTTCCTGTAGAATGAGAGTATGGAGTCTAAGACTCATTGGATCTGGAGAAAATCTTGGCTGTAGCGAGGGAGATCTCATCTGAGTAACTGGTGGAACCAACTTCGTTGGAGTCTTGGATGCCACATCCAAAGAATCTGTTGGATATAGAGACTTTTTTCTAGTCTTTTCTGCTCCTTTTTTCTTTAGATCTTTCTAATCCTTTGGACTTTCCCTTATCCTTCTTGCCCATCTTTTTCCTAAGGGGAAGCTGAAGCTGGTGTACAAGTAGAACTGGAAGATTGAAAATCACACCCAGTCTGAGGAGGAAGCAAGCCTTTCAGTATTATTTTTTTCTTTGCAACTCTGAATGGCCCTAGTCCAAAAAGAGGCACAACTGTCACAGTTAATATTCAGATAGGCAGTTCCCAAGCAGTGGACTCATAGTGAGTGTGGGGCTTGTGGTGGAATTTTATGTCCACAGGCCTTGCACTTCTTAATGCCCTGAATTTTGTCAGACATTAAACTTATGAACAATAACTATATGTCCAGAAGATTGAACATTTATTCTAACTTACTTTAACTCTATAAAACCTCTGACTATACTCTTAAAAAGGATATTTTCAAAATATGTTTAACAGCTATATCATTACACATATAAACCAGTAAACACAGAAAAACACAGAAAAGATTTCTAAACTCTAAAACTAGATGCTAACACATGTTAATATTTATGAATATCACCAATTTGAACTAACTAAGAAGTATTGCTAACCATAAGCTACTCATATAAAAGGTAGGGAAGGAAAGAGAAAAGTTATTTCTATGAAGAAAAATCACTTATCCCACTTGAAAGTACAGTGCCCTCTGAAACATGTCTGAGTGATCAGGCAGTAAACAAGATCTGAAGTACTTTGGTGAAATGGAGGGAATTACCAATCTTCTCCACCCAGGTCATTCCTCCACTCCTACCCCATCAGTTGTCCTTGATAAATACCCTGTTGAAATTGCAAACAGCTTCAACTCCTTCTTTACTGAAACTATCCAGTCTCTAGCTACCCATCTCACTCCATCGGACACAAACACCAGCTCTGGTACATCCAGCCCTGATCCACCCAGCAACCAACCCACCTTCACCTTTCAAACCGTACCTACCAACCTGATCCAGACCTTACTCAAAAAGCTAAAAACTAGTACACTAGCTGCCGACCACCTCCCAGCTGAATATCTTCAAAAAGCAGCTGATGCCATAGCACTTCCCATTTCTATTCTGATCAACAGATCCACCTCAGAAGGATCCATCCCAGCAATATGGAAAATATCACGTTATACCTCTCCATAAAGGAGGAAGTTCCACAGAATTATCTAATTTTAGACCTATAGCCATTCGTTCACCACTAGTTAAAATCATGGAAAGATGCATACACAAACAAATCATGCATTTTCTTATTCAAAACAGAAAGCTCGCCGACTCTCAGCATGGCTTTAGGCCATTCCACAGTACCACCATGGCTCTTCTATCTTTCTCTAATGTCATCAGTCTTCATCGTAACAACAACAAACTATCTTCAGCACTCTTCCTAGATCTCTCAAAAGCTTTCGATATGGTCAGTCATCAGTTACTGCTCAATAACATACAGACCATCAGTTTAGACCAACATGCAATATAATGGTTTCACTTCTACCTAAACGGTAGACAGCAGGCTGTCTTATGGCAGAGCAAGCTGTCATTCCAACTTCCTCTAACCCTAGGTGTCCCACAAGGGTCCATACTAGGTCCCCTTCTTTTCTCTATCTTTATCAATGATCTGCACACCACCATTCCAGGAGCTACCTGCATCCAATATGCAGATGACTCAACGCTAATATGCACTGCCTCCTCTCCTACACAACTTCTAACCCTCACCCAGACCACTTTCAGCATGGTAGAAACATGGCTAGCTAATCGCCGCCTGCTTCTAAATCCTAACAAAACCAAGCTACTACTTTTCTCCCCTAATCTTAGAATTCCTCCTCCTTCCTTCAACATCAAATCTAGCAATGACACTATTATCTCCCCTAATGACCATACAAAGCTTCTAGGCATAATAATAGACAACAACCTTAAATTTGATAAACATGTCAATCACACTGTTAAGTCCGTCAACAAAAAACTTGGCTCCCTGTACAGAGACAAACCTTTCCTCACCCCCCTAGCTAGGGTAGCTACTGCAAGATCACACCTCCTGTCTACCCTTATGTATGCCTCCCCTGTACTCACCAACCTATCCAAAACCAATCTCAACAAATTATCACGATGTTATAATCATATAGCCAGATTTGCTACAGGCATGGCTTTTAGGACTCACCATTGCCAGAACCTCAAAGTACTGGGATGGCTAGATTTTCCTACCCTTCTACAGTTCAACCAGCTTATAGTAGTAAATAAAATACTCCATCAACCTGATAACACCCCTGCCCTCAAAAATATTCTCAGCCCTCATAGTGCCCCCAGGCCATTATGCTCAGCTGATAAACTAATGATACTTTCCCAAAAATCCAACAACTCTGCAGGCGATACTATATTTGCCAACTCAACCGGTAAAATCTGGAATCTACTCCCTACTACCGTTACCAAGGAAACCTCACTACCCCTATTTAAAAGAGAACTCAAAAAATACCTCACATCTCACTGGCTGTGCTCTTGTTCTAAACCTATCAACTTCACTAATACATGTCTTGCTACCCAACCTGCTGTTTAGCCTAGTATCTATGCCTCATAGCATTTGAATGTCTAAGCATTGTGAATTATGACATCTGATTGTATTCTATGTTCACATTTTCTGATACGTCTTTGCCAATCAGATATAAGTCTGTACAATGTGTATATTGATATCTGCCCGTATTCATTGTCTATATTTTTCTAAACATGTCTACCTGAGTTTATCACTCAGTGATGTATATACTGTCTCTTTTTTGGTATGTGGAGCTTTTCTCCCTGGGCCTCCGCTGAAAATGGACATATATCCAGTCGGACTATCCCAGTCAACAAATGTAAAATAAAAATAAAAATAAAATAAATAAATACATAAATAAGTGTAAGGGAGGAGTCAGATCCTTGGGTCCAGAGCTTCATAAAAAGGAGCTGAGGTCATATGCACTTGGATCTGACAACCCAAAGTTTGAATCAGACCCACAATTTACATTTTTTTCTATGCAATTTGCTCCTACCCTTTTCCAAAGATCCCATTTCTAGTTATTATATCTCTGTTATTATATTCAGTATGTCTAGTACAGTTAGTTTAGACTTTGATTTCCATTTCCTAGTAATTGCATATTTGGCAACCACCATAATTAGAATCAGCAAGACCTTACCATGTCTAGGAAGTTCTGATTCTGTATCATAGCTCAAAAAAATCATTCCCTTAGTCATACCAATTTGCTCAGCTAGTATTTCTGATAGAGTAGTGTGCAGGGGAATTTTTAAAATCTGCCAACTCATTACAATCCAAGACAATATGTTCCCTGTTATCACTTTCTTCCCCATCACACCTCAAACATTTGCTATTTCCCCGAGGAAAATTTGTGTGGAGTCTACTTGGGGTATAAAAATACCTATGTAAACACTTTGAAGCAAAGATCATAAATCTTCTAGACTTTGTTGCATATTTGGGTGATATATATATATCCCCATTGTTTATTTGTGAATTGCTTAGCCAGTCTCTCTTCCCAATTCTTTCTAACCTCCTCAGATTGGTTCTTAAAGTTATCATGCAATATTTTATATGCTCTAATAATTATTCATTTTTTTAACAGCAACTTATTTTTTAGATTCTACTAAAAACTCTACCAGTGCTGGTCTTTCGTTTAAGATAACCCTATTTGTTTCTTTTTGCCTATACTCTGATATCAATCCTTGACAGGGAATGCAATCTCTAGCATGTAGTCCAAATAAATTCTTGGCCTCTTCCCATTCTATTACCTTTCCCTGTCTAATTATTTGCTCCCAATACATTGGTTCTTTTGCCAGTTTTCTCTAATAAGTTCCAGCTACTTCTTGCCTATTGTCTGCATCCCTAATTGAGGTCATTCCTATTTGCAGAATCTCCTTTCTCCATTCCCATGTTGGCTTAGTTCTTAGAATACTTTCTGATACTTTTTGAATACAGTATTCTGTATGGTTACTGTTATTCTCCTTAAGGATCTGCATCTAAAATTCCAGTCTCTCCTTGTTTCTTGAGCTTCCCCACTTCATCATCATCCCTTTCCACTTTGAATTATAGGTTTCTTCTGCTTATGCTATGTATAGGAGCCTTAACTGTGTACCTCTGAAACACTGCTTCAAATCGGGTAATCCCAGATTGTCTCGTAATATTGGAAGAATCAGCTTATTCCACTTGACTCTTACCATCTTCTTCTTCCAGATAAAATCCTTCAATTCTTTATTAATTTCTATCCACAACTCCTCCTCTGGTTTTAAAAATATGCCTGACCTGTGTATAAAACTAAAGGGACTAAAAACATTTTAACTGCTTGTATCTTTATCCATATCCATAAAACAGTGCATCTAATTTCTCAATTTTTTGGTATTACCTTTTGTTTAGTCTCTTCCTATATATCCTTAGCTGCCAGGCCAGAATCCTTTTTAATCCAAACTCCTAAGTACTTAATTTTATCATGTCCCCATAAATATGGATATTGCTGAACCAATTCATGTGTGGGTGCATAATTTACAGGTATTGTCTTTGTTTAAGCTTCATTAATTATGTATCCAAAAAGATATGAAACTGCCTCAAAATTTTCCATAACACTGAAATGTCCTTTTCTGGTTTTATCGGTAATAAAATAATATCATCTGCAAATACAGCCAGCTTTCCTTGACTACCATATCAGTTATATCCTTGAATTTCTGAGTCCCTTATTTTCTTTATCATTGGTTCTAAATATAATACAAACAAAGGGAAAGAGGACACCTCTGCTCAAACAGAAATTATCAGAGAAGAACCCACCCACTTTAACTTTTGCCTCCGATCCCTCACATATCATCCTAATCAACTTTAAAGTTTTATCAGGGTATGCAAATGCTCCCATTGCCCATTGTCCTGTTCATAAACTCCCACCTTACTCTGTCAAATGCTTTCTCTGCATCAAGACCTACCAACAACTGTGGTATTTTCTTACATTCTGCTTCCCTTTGGATCATCAATGTTCTATTATTGTTGGCAAATGTTTGCCTCCCCTCCACAAAACCGCACTGATCCATATCTATCAATTTTGGCATCACCTTTGCCATTCTTTTATCGATTATAGACACAAACACTTTTTAATCATGGTTTAGCATTGAAATGGGCCTGTATTACATGACAGGAATACCATCTATTCCTGGGGACTTTCCTGAAGATTGGTTATACAGCACCATTTTTATCTTATCTCCCTCTATACTAACTGTAAGTTATTGAGCCTCCTCTACCTCTGCCTTGGCATATTTAATTCTTCCATAAACATTTCCATCTGTACCTTTTCTTGATTTCCATATTTCTCTGCTTTGTACAGACTTCTATAACAGTTTTGAAATACTATTAATGCCTCTACAGGATCTCATTACCTTCCTTGTTAGAGGTTCCATAAGCTTGGCAACAACCCTTTCTACTTTCTTTTTCCTGAGTTGCTGTGCTAAAAGTTTTTGTGCTGTGGAGTTAATAATCCAAAAGTCATTGTTTAACAGCAATCTTTCTAAATTCATCCATACAATCTCTTATTTTCTGTTTAACATTCTGAAATTGCTCCTCTTCTTGTTCTGTGCGATTCCCCCATTCTCCAATAGTTTAACCTTTGTCAAGTCCCTCTAAATATTTACTATAAACAAAATCCTTTATCACATTATACTTAACAACAAGACCCCCTTCTGTGCCCCCAGATCAGCTCATACCTCCTATCTATCCAGTACAGAGTCCCTTTGTATTAGGTCAAATACCATTTGCCTAGGAGACTTCAGTTATCCCTCATAAACCTGGAAACTTAAACATCCTCAAACATGTATGCACAAGATTTCCGGACTTCATCAATACAAACTCTCTGGATAAGTTAGTCCGCATACCAACAATGGGGAATAAAATCCTGGACTTACTCCTTACCAATATGTTCTGCTCCCCACCAGTGAGACCTCCTCCCTAATCAAATCAGACCACAAGTCAGTCACAATCACCGTAAGACTGACTTGTGAAGCATCTTCCAATACCTCAGTATTTGGAGACTATGCATAGGCTAATCTGCTAAAACTGAGTAATGACCTGGCTAAATTCAAAAGCCCCTTCCACCTCAATGATCTCACTGCTTCTGAAAAATCCTTTACCGCGAAATTCTATGAACATCTAAATAGTTGCATAGATACCTATTTACCCCTCAGAAATAAATTCAAATGCCAAATTCAAAAATAGCCCCATTTGGTGGAACCCTTATAAAAACAGACTCTGCAATAAATGAAAAAAAAAAACTCATTGCATGGAAAAATAAATCTAATTCTCAAGAAGTCAGAAATGCTCTTGCTAAACTAAACATGGAACTCTGAATCCTGAGCAAATCAACCAATGCCAGATATGAGATAAAATAGGCACCAAGTGAAAAATAACCACAAAGCTTTCTTTAACTGTGTTGGACATTTCAAAAATAACGCTCAGCAGTGCATAGAATGAAAAATGTATTGTATCACATTCATGGACTCAGAAGATACAGCAGCTCTAATAGTGGACAAAAGTTCATCTCAGACTTTACCTCCATCCAATATTCTCAGAACAAATATCTGCATCTACGTCACCACCACCCCCTGAATCTCCCAAGAACAAGTTCTGAAGGCACTATCTAAGGCCAAGATCACTCATTTTTGAGGCTGGATAACATACAAAGCTGCCTACTGGTTAGCCAGAAACATGACTTATCAGACCCCTTACAAAGGCTAATGAACATTAGCCTTAAATGAGGCTTTGTTCCTGATGAATGGAGGACAGCAACAGTCATTCCCTTGCATAAAGGCAGTGCTTCAATGGACCCGGGTAATTACAGACTCATAAACCTGACCAGTCTCATCTGTAAAGTTATGGAAAGGATCATTATAGAACTAATAATCAGGGATATGTGTAACCTACAGACTATTGACACAACCCAATTCAGATTTATGAAGGGCAGGTCCTACTTATGGCTGACGTATTTGAAAAAGTCACTGAGGCAATGGATGATGGAAAATCAGTGCACACTGGATATCTGGATATTGCAAAGGCATTCGGTACCTCACATACTCCAATATTGTAGATAAACTCTCCAAGCTAAATGATAGCTCCTACATAACTCATTGGATAGCAACCTAGATCACAAATAGAATGCAAGAAGTAAGGTTGGATGGCTCTGCTTCCTCCAAAAGACTTGTCACTAGTGTAGGTTCGGTCCTTGGCCACTCCTCTTTGGCGTTTACTTCTTGGAGGTCAAAGCTAATGCAAAGGGTTTGTGATTGATTAAGTTTGCAGATGACTGCAAACTTGGTGCCATTGTAAACTTCCCAGAGGACACCAGGATCCTACAAGAGGGTCTGCCACAAACAAATAGCTGGTGTCAAAACCAAAGTCTGAAACTAATTGTCAATATCCTTCATCAAGCATTGACTCCCCTTGCAACTTACACTATGTTACACTGAAAACACCCCCCGCCCAGTTAAAGATCTGGCAATGCATGTTGACTGTGAACTGTCCTTTGAACTGTCCTTTGATCACCATGTATCCACTATTGTAAGGCAGTACTTTTTCATTGCACAGCTTATAAGTACAATTATGGAATTCAGATCCGGGGACATAACTGTTCCACTGTACTCGACACTCATTAGGCCGATCACTAAATATAATGCCTTTTTCAGTATGTACTTGTCCAAACATTTGTCATGACTGGAATTACCACATCACTTTCTCATTAAAGAAATCAAGTATCTTAATTATAAAAATTATGCAAACTGACTGAAAGCCTTGTTTCAGTCTCTACTGAGAGGCAACCTCTGCCAGGCATATACAGCCTCAACAGGCCCTATTCTATCAGACGTATTACACAGTTGCAAGTCTAATGGTATCATAAGCACCAACACAAGGGGCCTCAAACTCTTTTGCAAAATGAACAGAACATGCTGGAGTATTAGGTATGTATCACAGAGAATACCAACTCTATGGACCCTTCTTCCTTTCCACAAAAAGTAAAGTATTTCTCTTGCTCTATTCGAATGTAATTTGGATGAATGGATTGGTAACTGTAAATTCACCCCTGGCTTAGCATAACATGTCCTCATCAATAGGGGAAATGTAATTATTCTGAAATATAATTGACCTTTCTTTGGATATTCAAATTGCAAAATATAAGGGCTATTAATTACTATTGGAACACAAGGCTAGTATTTTTAAGACCCTTATATAAAAAGCCTAGTAAGTATTTATGACCCTATAAAGAATATAAGATAAAGTTGTTTGCAGAAAACAGTTGCAGGTAGGCTCTTTTAAAACATGAGTAAAGGCTAGCTCTAAAAGTGAGAAGTTTTAAGATCATGTGCCTTGTGGACCAGTGCTGGGAGAGGAGCCCCATTTGAGTAATCAAGTAAGAAGAAAGATTTTAAACCAGTTCTGAGTTTGACTTTGGTTTCTCTAGGATTAGGAGTATCACTGCTGCAGAATCCAAAGACTACAGTGTTATTTGTTAACTTCAGGTGGGGATACAAGGAAAGAACAGCTTTGCAGGGAAAATGCAGAGTGTGATAGCAGTGATGTTCAGTTAGGAGAAAGTACAATCAGGAGTGGCCTTGGGTCAACTGGTGCCCTAGGCAAAAGGGCTCCACGGCGCCCCCCACCACACCACCAAGTGCCCCCATCCTGGTCTACCTACATTAAGTAAATACAGAAAAGTGCCCCTGCTAGAGCGGCGCCCAAGGTGACCACCTAGATGGCCTATGCCTAAGGCCAGCTATGAGTACAATGAACATGCTTATTTTACTGAGAATCACTGGGAAGCTTTAGTGTTTCCATCAGAGCCTATTCTAACTACAGAAAATGCACATTCAGTGTCGGGAATCAGTACTGCAAAGTGTAAAGCATTTCTTGTTTTAGCAAAGAAATATTTTGAAATTCTGCAGCAGAGGTTTAAATGCCTGTTGATCTTGCTGGAAAAGACTTCAAGATGCCCAAGATAAGCTACATCCCCAGCTGCTAACAGTTGTAAATCCTTTGTAGAGGTTGCCCTTCAGGCCCATTTATAGTCCAGATGAGTACCAAATATTCTTTTATTTTTTCATTAGTGACTGTTAGAAGTCCCTACTGGAACTAGTGGAAGATAGGTAAAAGTACTTCTGGAGGTCAGACTGAAAATTGCTGTAGAGGTTTGAAGTTATCCATACCACTAGATTTATTTATTTGTATTTCTTAGAGTAGAACACTGACCCACAGGGACCTTTTTCAAACTCATCCTGGGAGCACTGCTTGGTTAAGTGACTTACTCAGACACTCAGCAGGTAAATGGAAACTGAGAAAATCAAACCACAGACTACAGGATGAAGCTCATTAACATCACTTCTCTGCGCTAACTGCCAGAACAGCTCATTGATATATGACTACATCATCTGCTATAGGATGTTCTCTGGGTAAGAAAAGTATAAAGTCTGCAGACAGACAAGAAAAGACAACAGAAATTTATCTGGTACAACAGAGGAGACAGTGGTACTTTTGAGAGCATGCCATCAAACCTGATCCATAGTTGTCTATGGCATCATCACTGAACCTGATGAGTTTCATGAACAAGCTAAGGTTAGCCAGAACCTTATTTATAAGAGAGTGCTTTAAGCACAGAAGGCCTTATCTACAGACACCATTTCAGTTTAACACCTCTTCTGCATGTTTTAGGAAATTTGGTTGGTGAAGATCAAGGACCAGTCATGGTACTGTAACTAACCCTGAGGTAATGCTGATAGGCAGTAGTGGCCCATACATAAAAATCTCTATGGTCATTTAGTTCAATAATACTTTATGTATGATTTTGGGTAAGTATGGTACCAGTGAAATTGGTCAGTACTTAGTGATGGAAGAGACAATCTGTGTGTTGCTGTAGGACGTGATAAATTATTTTGCCAGATGCAGGGCATGAGTGCTGTGTAAGAAACAAATTGGTGATGCAGACCACTGATTTTGTAATATGAGCAGTGATGATTTTTATGAAAATGGGGTATAACTCATCAAATCCAGGGTTGTCATTGTTATGTAGGGCTTTTACATACTTGTAAGTGATCTAAGTGGAAAGGAGCAAAGGCTTGTTCAAGACCTTTTTGACTGGGAGTGTACTAGGCCCTAGGACACACTTGATGAGTAGAAGGCCCTAGGACACACTTGATGAGTAGAAGCTATCTCTAACTATTTTAGCAAACTTAGTATGGCAGAGAGCGGGTCCGTATAAAATGAATTGGTAAAATTGTTTAATTTTTATTTGTTTGACGAAAATTAATCTACTCAAAAACACAGTAGGTTAGAGAGCGGTACATCGGTCCCACTTCGTATGTTGGTGATTTTGTGGCTCTGACATAATTGATATATTTATTGCTGTAAGTTTGTGGGTAATGATGTAGTATTCAGTTTCATAAGGTCACATGAATTTCCTGTGCCCTCCAAGTGTTAACTGTCAGTTTAAGATGTGGCTTGAGCTCACTGTGAGTTATTATATACCCAAAATCTTGGGCTGGTCAATTAACATTATATACCCAAAATCTTGGGGTGCTTGGCAGTGTGTTTATTTATAAAAAAAGATATCCATGATAGTGTTAAAGTTAGAAAGTGAAGTTTTTATATACTCAGGTTGCTCTTGGCAACTCTAGAAACCTTTTATGTTGTCTGATGAAAGTAAGGGGCTTTGTTCCCCAATAAATCCAGTGAAAGTAAGTGATACCCATTGTCATGACAGAGAGGGATGAAGCCCCGACAGACCCAAATGACCACTATGTGATTAGCAGTACAGGAGCTTAAGGTGAGGATAAAGGCTATGAACAGCCACTGGCAAATCATTGATCCTGGAGGGAGGAAAGATGTTCTGGCTTGCAACATAGGTGACAACTAGAAAAAGGACTGGGTATAGCATACTTGGAATGTGTGCCTAAACAGTATTCATTGGCCTGTGGCTAGGGATCAACATACATGTGGAGGCATGCATGCTCTCAAAGGCAGCAGCACTAGCAGAATTCTAATAAATTACAATGAGATTAGATGCTCCAAGGGGTGGGGAGTGGGAGAGTCCTCCAGGTCTGGCAAACCTGCCTACTCCTTACACCTGCTTCTACATCTCATTGGGCTGATGGGGCCATTCAGCTAGGTAATGAATGGCCATAGGGGTCTTGACCAGATGGGAGAGCGCTTGACTGCCTCCCTGTGAGAGGAATGTACGGGCTGATATGATGAAGAAAGAGGTGTTATTGGGCAATACCTGAGGGCACCAAGAAAATTGTATGTCATCAATCATGTTGAGAAGGTGAACAGACACTGAGTGTATGCAGCTTGCCGTGCTAATGATTATAAAAAAATAGATATTCCAAAAAGATGTTTGTTTTTTTTTTGACTTTGTAAGATCATGTATAGTTAGACAGAGGAACAATTCAGGATGAGCATGATAAAACCTAGTGCCCAGCCCTAGTAAAGATATTATTATTAATTCCCTTACTATCAGTAGGTTCTCTTTGAGCTGGACTCAGGATGATAAGTTATCAAATGGAGGCCTGAACTGGTAACAGTGAAAGGGCAGAGAGACAACAAAGGGATTCTGCAGGGCTTTTCAATTGGCCATTCAGATGGATACTCATACTGGAATTTCTCGGATCAAGTTCATGAAAAGGCAAGGGGCTTCTTTGTCATAAAGATAATACCATAACCAGCTTTAGGTTTGCCTCTTGAAAGAAAGATTTAGTGTTCAGTAAGGTGAGAAGAAAGAGAGAAGTAAAGCTCCATCTATAATTAGTACATGTTGGCAAGTTGATGTGCAACTTCTGTATTCAATATTAAGTTAAACAATTTTGTTAATGAAGATTTCAGCACAGAGTAAGCCTATTTTTAGATACATGGTGCTCTTAGCAAGACAGGAAATAAGTTATGCCGCAAGGAAAGAAATGCACTGGGTTACAACTGAAAGGGACACTGGGAATGTGGTTATTTTGTGATGAGTGTGAGAAGGGAATTTGTGGTTGGATTTTGTATTTCTGAATATGTGGAACTTCTGTTTTTGGCTGAGACAGAAACAATTGCGAAGGGTCTAGTCTTCTAAAAGACAATAATGGTGTATCCTTTTTTAAGGCATTGAGTCTTAGGTTCAACAGACTTGGTTGAGTATGCATAAGTATGAATAGCAGTAAGGCCAACGTGAGGGTAAGGTGATATTTATGGCAGCAAACAATCCAAACATTTATCCCCTTGCCTAGTCCTTCAACTGACATAAGTGTTACTTTTGAATAAATAGAAGGAAGATTTAATTTAAACTTTAATGAAAAATCTGCAATTCTTACAAAATTCTGATTTGTACAGTTTGAGTCTTGTGGAGGAGTATGGATTTTGGGGGGGCAGTTTATAATCAATACTAGTTTGGTACAGAATGTTGATCAGTAGCCCAACTAAGCACTGATCCTGGATTTGGTTGTATACATCTGGTCTTTCATTTAGTAAAGGATGCTTATCAGTAGCCAAACTAAGCACTGATCCTGGATGATCAGTAGCCAAACTAAGCACTGATCCTGGATTTGGTTGTATACATCCAGTCTTTCATTTAGTAAAGGATGCTGATCTGCAGCCCAGCTAAGCACTGATCCTGGATTTGGTTGTATACATCTGGTCTTTCATTTAGTAAAGGATGCTGATCAGTAGCCAAACTAAGCACTGATCCTGGATTTGGTTGTTATACATTCGATCTTTCATTTAGCAAAGGATGCTGATCAGTAGCCAAACTAAGCACTGATCCTGGATTTGGTTGTATACATTCGGTCTTTCATTTAGTAAAGGATGCTGATCAGTAGCCAAACTAAGCACTGATCCTGGATTTGGTTGTATACATCCAGTCTTTCATTTAGTAAAGGATGCTGATCAGTAGCCAAACTAAGCACTGATCCTGGATTTGGTTGTATACATTCGGTCTTTCATTTAGTAAAGGATGCTGATCAGTAGCCAAACTAAGCACTGATCCTGGATTTGGTTGTATACATCCGGTCTTTCATTTAGTAAAGGATGCTGATCAGTAGCCAAAATAAGCACTGATCCTGGATTTGGCTGTATACATCCGGTCTTTCATTTAGTAAAGAATGCTGATCAATAGCCTAACTAAGCACTGATCCTGGATTTGGTTGTTATACATCCGGTCTTTCATTTAGCAAAGGATGCTGATCAGTAGCCCAACTAAGCACTGATCCTGGATTTGGTTGTATACATCCGGGCTTTCATTTAATCCATGGTGGTGCAGAGGTAGCATTGTTGCCTCACAGCAAGAGGTTCTCCCCTTTGATTCTCGGCTGGAGTTAGGGGAGTAGTGCCTTCTGTGTGGGGTCTGCATTTCCTCCCCACGGTTGGGTGGGCGTTAGAAAGACATGTGTAAATGGGAGTGCCTTGGTTGAACATCAAGCTGGCACCTCGGCATTTGTGAAAATCTACTGCCAATCATTAGCGGACCGGAGTTCTGCTGTGGCGACCCCTAATCGGGAAAAGCCGAAAGACAAACAACAACATCTGGTCTTTCATTTAGTAAAGGATACTGATCAGTAGCCAAACTAAGCACTGATCCTGGATTTGGCTGTATACATCCAGTCTACATCCAGTCTTTCATTTAGTAAAAGATGCTGATCGGCAGCCCAACTAAGCACTGATCCTGGATTTGGTTGTATACATCTGGTCTTTCATTTAGTAAAGGATGCTGATCAGTAACCAAACTAAACACTGATCCTAGATTTGGTTGTATACATCCAGTCTTTCATTTAGTAAAGGATGCTGATCACCAGCCTGGCTATTGGTCCTGGAATTGGTTGTTTATAATCAGTCTCTAACAGAACATAAAACTAGTTGCTAGGGAGATGCAGAAGAAGGCTGTAAAAGTATACAGTAGGTTAGACAATGATAGAAAAAAATAAAGAAAAGCAGAGTGATTAGCCAAGAATGAGTGTTAAGCAGAGTAGGTGCAGGTTCTTGGATTTGATCACAGAAGCTGAAGGACAGATATGGAAATAGGTTCATAGGTTCATACTAGGCTATCTGCCCTAGGGCATTTATAAGCCTAGCCAGAGTGTGTTTGGCTTTCGCCACCCATTTTAAATGAATTTTGCTATGTCCTTTTTCGAGGTTAGTATACTGTGCCTCTGTCTAACAGTGACACAGAAGCGATACCCGGGGTAAACCTACGATCTCCCATCCACTCATCAGGATTCCTCTTGAAGAAAGTCAATGAGGGACTCTGCCTAACCTGGACTGGGATTTTATTCCAGAGTGAAGGGAACCTCTGGGTTATGAATCTGTCCCTCCAGCATGTCCTATTTATTTCAGTGCTGAGGTTCAAGTCTCTCGAGCATGTAGCTCGATGGGATTTGGATTTTCTGAGGTGCAGCATGTCCATTAATTCCGGGTTGGACATGGCTTTATACGTCAGGCACAGATCGCCTCTGAGCAGGCGGTATGCCACTGAGTAGAGCTGGAGTTTCTTTAACCGGGCAGCATATGGCATCTGTTTGAGCCCTTTGATCCTCTTGGTGAGGTACTTTTGGGGTCTTTCCAGTTGCTGCAGGTGTTTGGTAAGGTACATCCCAAAAGGGGCATTGTACTCAATTATGGGAATGATGAGGGATGAGTAAAGAGGCACGATGACCTCCCATGATCTAGATGTGAATCCCTTCATGTCAACTGTCAACTTGTGGAGTAGGAAACACTTATAGAACAGAAATGCGGAGGTATAGATGCTGTAAACAGTGAAACATGACTGGTGGCTTGCATATGGTTGATGACTTGAAATAGAAAGTAGTGTAGATTAAGGTGAATTTTCTTTTAATCGGGTTCTCAAAGCTAGCAGAAGCATGCAGAGTACAGGCAAAAGTTAGTGAACAAAGGACTTTCAAGTTGGCTGCACACTGATCAACAACTTAACTTCAGCTCTCCCCGTGTGAAAAAAAGAAACTGAGAGAAAAGGGCTAGGAACTCTTAACACTTTTAGTAAATTCTAGGTTATGGACTACTAAGTACACTGACCTGATGTCAGAAAAAAAGAAACTAAGAGAGCCTGAAAGAAAATCAACTATGACGGGTGAAAATAAAACACTAACTGGGAAGAATCCTGCAGTTGTTCAGCAAAAACAAGTTCAAGTTCCATCTTTCATGCAAGACATGGTTTCCAGTATTCTAGAGGAAAAAAAAATAAGTCAAACGTTCTCAGAGCTGATTAAAATAAACAAAATATTGAAGTATATCAAATCAAGTACAAAGACTGGAAAAAAGGAAGAAGCTTTAAAGAGATATTCAGATGACCTGATAAAACTGCATACAATCAGAGGTAGAAATAAGGAAAAAGCAGGCTGAGTATGAGACTGCTCAAGAAGAGATATTTCAAGCAATGGTAGGATTAGAGGACAGAGCACAAAAGGAAAACAGAAATGTTCTGCTGTACCAGAGAAACTAGAAGGAAGATACTGTATTATTTTTATGAAGGAAGAAATAATGAACTGGACTGGTATTCCACAGTAGGGTTTGTTAATTGAAAGGGCACATTGTGTGTATGTATGCTCCAAACACGTCTGGAGTTGGGAGATGTAGATGAAAAGGAAGACCAGTAACATGGAAATGAATGAATAAATGTGAGATTATAAAGCACCAGTTGCATATGGAAACTATGACTGTACAAGAAAAAAATGGAAGGAATGGAATTTTGTTGATGGTTAAACTTGTGGAGTGTGACTGAAAGGCCTTTGCCCCACTTCATGTCATTAATGTTTGGAACAACACTAAGGGGAAGGGTAGAAGAAGGAAAAGGGTAAGTGTAAGTAAAACAATTTATGTTATTAACAGTATTTCTATAAAACCTTTCATGACATAAATTACATATTATATAGTAACCATTTTGAGATATTGTATGTGATAGAGATACTAAAGTAAATAGATACCTTTTTTCTTTCTTTTTTAGTATTAAGAAATGTAGGCATTGCAATGCAAAAAGAGAAAAAAGTCTGAACTAAACCATGTTTAAGTTAAACGGCTGTTATCTTGAGTTGTTGAGGTGGGGGAATTATTTAGAGGGGGCTGACAAAGGTTGAAGTATTACAGAATAAGGGCAATATTCAAGAACAAGACGTGCAATTGCAGAGTGCTAAAGAGAAAATAAGAGGGTATCTGGATAATATGCATGAGTTTAGAAAGATTGCTGTTAAGCAACTGTTTTTTTGATAATAACTCCAAAGCACAAAAACTTTTAGCACAACAACTTAGACAACAGAAAGGGTTGTTGTCAAATTTAGGGAGCCTAAAACAAGATATCCTGTAGAGATATTAGAGATATTTCAGAAAGTGAAATTTTATGAAAATTTGTATAAAGCAGATGTGTGGAAATAATTTAAAATCACAAATGGAAATATTTATGGAATATTCAAATATGTCATGAGGCACAACAATTAACAGTTAAGACAGAAGGAGATGAGATAAAATGGTGATGTATAACCAGTCTGCAAGAAAGTCTTCAGGAATAGATGGTATTCCAATTGCAGTTTAGAAGCTAAAAATGGAAGAAAATGATAAAGATCTGGAAGGTTTTGTTTAACAATTTTTTAAAAGGAGGTGAATCACCAACATCCTGGAAAAAAAGCTGTGGTGGTTGTAATACCTAAAGATGGTAAAAACCCATCAGATGCAGCATCATATAGGCCCATTTCAATTTTAAATCATGATTATAAAGTGTTTTTGTCTATAATGGCTAAATGAATGGCAAGGGTATTGCCAAAATTGTTAGGTATGGATTTTTTTATGGCAGGGAGGCAAACATTTGACAACATTAATAGAATAGACATTTTCCAGAGGGAAGTAAAATGTAAGAAAATACCACTGTTGTGGCTGTGCCTTGATGTAGAGAAGGCATTGAAAAGAGTAAGCTTGGATTTTATGAGTATGGCAATAGAAGCATTTGCATTCTTTGGTACAATAATAAGGTTAATTAGGAGGATATATGAGGGATTCAAGGCAAAAATCAAAGTGGGAGGGTTCCTGTCTGATAAATTGTCTGAACAGAGGATCAAGGGTGTCTTCTCTCCACTTTGTTATTTGTATTATATTTATAACCACTGGCAAAGAAAATAAGGGACTCAGAAATTCAAGGATCAGCGGTATCTTTTCTCCACTTTATTTGTATTTTATTTATAACCACTGGCAAAGAAAATAAGGGACTTGGAAATTCACGGATATAATTGGCGAGGTAATAAAGAAAAGTGGGCTTTATTTGCAGACAATACTATTTTGTACCTGAAAAAAAAAAACAGAAAAGGACATGTCAGTGTTGTGGAACTTTCTGAGACAGTTTCAAGTTTTTTGGGATATAAAATTAATGAAGATAAGACAAAGGCTATAACAGTAAGCACTGTAGTCAACATGAATTGATTCAGCAAAACTTGTATATGCAACACTCAGGTTTTAGCTAAAAAAATCTCATCTCTTTTAAACTATAGCAAACTGCTTGCAACAGTTGTAGCAAGCAGTTTGCTATAGTTCAGACCACACACAGAGCTATAGCACTGAGGTTTGACCACAAACGGAATACCAGCTTTTAAACACTGGTATGCATTCAAGAGTGATCAGGACTGGCTGATCCTGCCCACCCCAAAACTTGCAGCTGGAGCAGTTGCACCTTTCACACCACCCTAGCTACATTACTGGCTCCCAAGTATGCGGCAAAGTCCTGATGGCTTACGATTTTTGCTTGGAAGTGTTTGCATAGATATTTTTACTCTGTAGGCAAACTTCAGAGAATTTTACCTCTGGTAGATAACATGAGAGGTGTGATGGGAAAAAGAAAGGTAATTGGGAACACTTTTGGGGGAATATAATTTATTGGCAGATTTTATTTAAAAATTCCTTACAGAGTACTTTGTCAGAAATATTGAGAGAACAAAGGGTTTTAACCAAGGAAACAATTCTTTGCTGAGATGTAGACATATTTATAACCACTGGAAAAAAAAATAAGGGACTCAGAAATTCAAGGATGTAACTGGCATGGCAATCAAGAAAAGTTGGATTTATTTGCAGATAATATTATTTTGTACCTAATAAAACTAGAAAAGGATATATTGGTGTTGTGGAACTTTCTGAGACAGTTTCAAGTTTTTTGGGATATAAAATTAATGAAGATAAAACAAAGGCTATAGCTGTAAACTGTGTACCCACACATGAATTGTTTCAGCAATACCCATATTTATGGACATGCTAAAGTGAAGTATTTAGGAATATGGGTTAAAAAGGATTCTGTTATGGCAGCTAAGGATATGTGGGAAGAGTATAAAAAAAAGATAATAAAAAATTGAGAATCTTGAAGCTGTTGTCTATGGATATAGATAGCAAGATACAAGCAGTAAAAATGTTTTTATTCCCCTTAGTTTTATACCTAGGTCAGGTATACTTTTATCAACCAGAAAATATGTTGTGGATAGTAATTAATAAATACTTGAACAATTTCATCTGGGAGAGGAAGAGAGCAACATTCAAGTGGGATAAGCTAATCCTTCCAACAGAACAAGGTAGTTTTGGATTACTTGAAGGGATATTTTAGAGCTACACAGTTGTCTTTTATACATAACACAAGCAGACAGCTACAATTTAAAGTGGAAAGGGATGATGGTGAAATGGGAATTCAAGAAATAAGGAGAGAGTGGGAATTTGGATGAAGACTCATGAGGAGAATAACAACAGTCATACAAGATATTATATTCATAAAGTAGCCGGAAGTATTCTAAGAACTAAGTCAACACAGGAATGGAGACATGAGATTCTGCCAATAGAAATTACTGCAATTAGAGGTAGACAGAATAGGCAAGCGGGGGTTAGAATTCATCAGAGGAAATTGACAAAGGAACCAAGGTATAAGGAACAAATAATTAGATAGGGAAAGGTAACAGAATGGGGAGAGGCATTTGGAGTGCAGGCTAGAGACTGTCTTCCCTGTCAGGGATTGATATCAGAGTATAGCAAAAGGGAAAAGAATAGGGGAATTCTAAGTGAAAGATGGCACTGGTAGAGTTTTTAGTTGAATCTAGAACAGAAACTGCTTTAAAAAAAGGGATGATTAGTAGGGCATATAAGATAACAATAGGAATCTATCATTTTAGGTTAGAAACGATTGGGAGGAGAGACTGGATAAGCAATTCACAAAGAAAACATGCAAGGATATATGCAAGGCTCTCAAATATGCAACAAAGTCTAGCAGATTTAGGATATTTGCCTGGAAGTGTTTCATAGGTATTTTCATACTAGAAACAGACTCCAAAGAGTTTTTCATCACGTAGATGTCAAACTTTGGAGGTGTGATGGGGAAGAAAGACATAACTGGTAACATATGTTTTAGTTGTGTAATGCATTGCTAAACTGCATACAGAGTACGCTGTCATAAATATTGAGTGAGCAGATGAGTGTAACCAAGGAAATTATTTTTTGAGCTGGGATATAGGATTTGAATTGTCTAGACATAGTAAAACCTTGTTAAATTTAATTCTGGTGGCTGCCAAAAAAGCAAATACTAGAAAATGGAATTCAAAGTCTAAACCAACTGCATTTGAAGTATTGAATATTGTAACAGAGATCAAAGAACTGGACATAGAATCTTTAGAAAAGGGTAGGAGCAAATTACATCAAAAAACTGGAAATTGTGGGAACAATTAATGCAGAATAATGCTTTGGAGGAGGAATGAGGTTTAAGGGAAGGCAGGAACTGACCAACTTATATAATGTTGGACTGATTATATTACACAGAAAAATATATATGATGTATAATGTTTGTAAATGTGAACATATAAACATGGTTTGTTTCCTTTTATATAATTGTAAGCTTGCCTATGTCACAAGTGATAATTCAATAAAGGTGCTTCAAAAAGTTAACAAACAAAATCCACAATCTGCTTACTTCTGCTGGCTTGGAGAACTGAAGTGGGTTGTTTTTGGATGATTTGTTTGGTTCCAGCACTGGTTCTCTTTTGACTTTTGTTTTGTTCATACTTAGGCTACTAACAAAATGGATTTTGTTCACTATTCTATAGTGGTTATATATGGATTAATGTTTGTTTTGGCTGAACTTTTTCTACATTTAGTGCATCTTTGGAAGAAGGAGTGCTGTTCTTTTGTTTCATGAGCTTTTGGCTGGAACCTGCATCCTTCTGCTGGCTTGGAGAACCAGGTGTGGGCTGTTTGTGAATATACTAGCAGGACCCCCCCCCCCATAGCAGTAGGCCCAAAAGCAGAAGAGCAGGGTGAAGAGGCTGGAGATGAGGCAGAAGTGGTATAATATGTTAGGCAGACAAGTGCAATAAACTGCAGCACTGGCAAAGAGACAGCAGCTGGTCCACATCTAAGGGCCAAGACGCGGACAACACAGAGTAAAATGTTGCATGCATATCATAACTAGGCTATGCAAGGTAGTGCACTGACTAGATACACTGTGCATGAAAACTAACCATACCAAAGCAGATTAAGGGTGGGCAGAGCAACATTACTATCACTTGCAAAGGTGGGGGAAAACACAGTGACAGGTGATATCAACTTTATAATATGAAGTAGGGTCATGTGTGGTGAATTCAGTAGCCACTTACTCTAGGAGTTGGTGATATGTAGCTTCAGGGGTTAAAGTGGGCCATCATTGGGAAGGCACAGAATTGTGTGCATGCACTGTGATGAAATGTCCTATGTTGGAAGTCTACTTCATTGTATGTATCCCAGACAATGGCCATGATTAAGTATGGGTTTTCATGTTCCCACAGGTGATATGGAAGGGTTAGAACAATGGGATTATTTGTGAACAGCCAGGTGAGGGGGTCTCAGTTGCTGAGCCTGAAAAATGTCAGCACCCATTACTGTAATGCTGCTGAAAGTCAAGGGTGGCAGGTTATGTGGCCATAGCTGAAGTTGAAACCATCTTAATAATAGACTGTGTAGTCTAAATAAGTGGGTCTATAGCACAAAACCAAATGTTTAGGCTGTCAAACACCTAAATGTCATTACTTAAACAGTGAAAGCTGAAAACTGCAAATGGCCACTTGCACGAATTTTTTCACAAGGAAAGAATTTGCTTGGCCATTATCAGGAATTTGCCCTTTTCTCTAATGTAGAGCGATATTGGAGTTGGTATATTTAGGTATGGGGGTGTGGGTGGCACAGCCCCCCACATCAGGGGGTGTGGGATGATGCCCCCCACTTGATTAGGGTTTGAAAGTTTGTTTTCCTGTCCACTGGCCAAGCAAATTTTTTCCCTGTGAAAAAATTAGCGGAACTGGCCATTAGCGGTTTTCAGCTTTCGCTGTTTAGGTGTCGACATTTAGGTGTTCTACAAGCTAAACGTTCAATTTTATAATATAGATCTGAATAAGTTTGGCATGCTCCTGGCAACCTCATTTCTCCAACCACCACATACCATGGACTGCATGGTCTGCAAAGGGAAATTGGAGGCAGTTATAGGCAGTTATCAAGTGCACTGAAGCTCCCATGGAAGCAGCATTTACTCCCAGTGACCTCAGCAACATTATACGCCTGTACTCCACAGGTGTTGGATGTCATTGCACAAATCATGCTAATGGTAACAGATGTCTGTGTCTGGCTTACTGGTTTACACATCTTCTGATTTATGCCAGGTGTAGTACCCAGATTAGGGAGAAACTTGGAGTCACAGCAGTCACAGGAGTACCTCTACTCCTCTCTGGTATGGTGGGTATGTGGACCTTAGAGGCAGTGCAGATTTCAGATGCTGTATGCAGACTTGGGAGTTGTGAGCACCATTACAGGATGCCTGCCATGTAAAGTGAGGTTTTGAAGTCAGTGTGTACCTCTACAGGGACCTCTGACATGGAGAATGTGGGTGATCCCCATAACCCAACATACTTAAGGACATCAAGTGTTTCAGCAATATAGCTTTTGAATGTCCATGAATTGCATATATCCCATAAGCCTCTACTACAGGAGATTTAAGGCATCGCACAGTGAAAACTCTAGCTTGGCTAGATTTTTCTTGTAGTTTTGCAATTAGTACTTGTCTGAACAGACACTGAAAAGCTGTTAAATCAGTCTTAGATGGGTGCAAGGGATTCTTCCAATGCCACTTCTGCAAATAAAATAGATTTAGTGATCCCAACTGGTTTATACTCAACTCATGACTCAGGGTGAGCATCAAACATACTTATTTCAACATCTAAAGCTGATGTGTTTGGAATAGTGCAACATTAGTGCAAGCAGTTTTTTTGCAAAATGCCTGTCACTTGGCTCTTCTTAGGAGTGTATTCAGAAGGAGCTTATAAAAACAATGAGCAATGATTTAAATTTCATATGTGGCTTCATCTGTGTGCTAAACATGCTGTGAAAAACCTCAGGAACAAAAAAAAAAGTCTCAGAATAAAAACTTGTTTATTTTAAAAGACAAAAATGATTAATAGGTTAAGTGCTTTCATCTGTAACAACAGTCAGACTTCATCAGAACAAAATATCATAACAGTTACTTATTTTATACAAAATCAAGCCAATCATAGTCAAATTCCCATGCCCTTAATTAGTTAATTAATTCTGTTCTCTTCAGACCAGGCAGGTAATATCATTCATTATACATGATATTTGTCTTTTTTGGAATGGGTCAGAGAAAGAACTTGAAAACTTTCTTAAATATATTGGGACAACTACTGCTTTTCTAAAATTTACCAGTTTTTATTCGAAGGAGGCTATAAATTACTTGGATGTCCACTTATATAAAGATTTTGACTAATAAATACCATTCTAGAATCCATTGTAAAGAGACATATTCTAACTCTTATTTATACTTTTCAAGTGACTATCCCTACTATCAAAAGAAGGGCATAGTGAAGGCACAAATAAATAGGGCGTCTAAGATGACCAGTAAACAGGAAGATTTTGAGGATGAAATTAATTTTGTGAAAGGTTTATTTTTGGAAAGGTGTTACTCTACAAATATGGTTGACTGTTTAGCTGATGAGGTTTTTAGGCAAAGAGAACAGAGATACTTTCCCCTTTTAGGTAAAGGTGAAATAGAGAAAACCTCCAGCACTGGGACTACAAATGCACATGAGTTGGCCTTTGTGTAGAAATTCTCTTCAAATTCTACAGAGGTAGAGAGTATTATTAAAAAATACTGGAGTGTTCTGACTCTTAACCCAGATATCAGTAAGAATATAACTGGGTTGCCAGTATTTGTTAGAAAAAGGGATAAGAATTTGAAAGAGATACTGGAGGCTGGTAATGTACATAACAGTGTGAATAAAAGTAAGAAGGATGGTAACTATAGATGTGGTTTCGGCAACCAGTGCAGATCTATTGCAGATACAAATAAGATTCACCTAGAGGCTAGGGGCACGTATCAAACCAAAAGGACATTTTACGTTTTTATGTGGGTAAAATGGAAGGGGCTATTAGAAAGTGTATTTACGAACATAATTATGATGTTACCCATGGTAAAGATACAAATGCCCTTTATAGACATAGCAAGGAACATAGTGATAGTAAGCAAGACCCGAGGGGAGGCCTTTGGGAAGCTAGGTCAGTGCCAGTGGCAATTAAAGTTGGATGCGGCCAGATCCTCAAGTTTAAACGATAATATTAGTATTAATAGTATTTTAAAAATTTGGGCAGCTAAATTATAAATTACAAGTTCTTGATATTTATTTTAGATTTATTAATATTATTAGTTTTATAAGAATTCTTTTTGTAAATGTTCAAAAATTAAGCACTCAGAAAAGTCTGCCTTGATAAGTGTGGTTATTGTGAAATATTTATGCTTAGTCTTAGTAAGTGTTGTTGCTGTTAGAACATTGTTTTTTATGATGCATACTAGATAGTGGCATACTATGATATGTTTACTTTAATGAATTGAGGTGAATTGATTAACTACTTAAGGGTGTGGGAATTTGACTGTGATTGGCTGGATTTTGTATAAAATAAGTAATTCCACCAGCTGGCTCAAAAGACATGACCCGGGCAATAAATCCCAATTCTTTATTTATTAAATGCTTTTGTGCTTGAAATTCAAGCACTTCATCAGAATCCCTCTGATCCCTTTAACTCTGATGAAGTTTTTGAATTTCAACCACGAAAGCGTTTGTTCTTAATAGTTATTTGGTGCCTCCAGTTTTCCGCTGTTTATTTCTTTGTTTAAAATAAGTAATTGTTCATGATATTTTGTTCTGATGAAGTCTGACTATTGTTACAGATGAAAGCACTTAACCTATAAATCATTTTTATCTTTTAAAATAAACAGGTTTTTATTCTGAGTATTTTGTTTTTTTCTGTGACTGTGACATTGGTTTTCTTGGTTTTGAAAAACCTCAGAAGTTTACATATCACACCACACCTATTTCTCTGTTCTGCATCTACGTTTTTATCAAACTTAAAATTCTTCTATCAGTGTTAGTGACTTAACACATATATATTGATGTTACTTTCTCAGAGAAACCACTTATTTCTTTATAGTGATGGCTGTAGTGAATGCCAACTGGTTTTGTGTGCGTGTGTAAGAGAGAAAGAGAGAGAGAGAGAGAGCATGCAAAAATGCACATCACACACACACACACACACACACACACACACACACACACACACAAATGCACATTTTCCTCTTAGCTTGTGAATTGCAAGTGTCTGTTGCATAGTGCTGTTAGTAATCATTAACCAAATCTGCTGTACTTAATTGATTTTGTAACAATACTTGGTCTCTAACATGGATTTATTTTACTTTAGCTGCACTGTTGTGGATATTGAGGTAGTTTAATGTTTTCTTGCTCTATATGTAAATTAGCTCTTACTTTTACAGGTATCTGGGCCTAAGCTACCTATGCTTCTTACCTCATTTCAGGTAACACCCATCCCAAGGAGATATACAAACGCAGACTGACATGAAGGTAAACCCATCAGATGTTTGTGAAGTGTTTTGATATGAATACAACAGCAGTGGAAAACATGTATAGCCCATCCTTTTTTCTATAAACATACTTTTCAGTCATTAAAGTGCTTTATTATATTTAATTCTAGGTGATTTATCCATAGATGATAAGGTAAGCATTATCAGGTTTGATTTCTAATGTTTGGTATATATATATATATATATATATATATTGTAAGAATTTGGTAATGCTACTATATTTGCTTAAGGATTAGCATAGGAGCTCTTGCATATCAGAAAAAAGTGAATCTGCTTTTGTGCATTTTGTTTAGTGGCAACAGTCCATAATGATACAGCCTATGAACATTCTTACATAATCCATTAAAAATAATCTATAGGTTTAAAGGAAAGTACTCGGCAATCTGTCTACATACTATTACAAACCTGGCTAATAACCCATATTCAGGATGGCAAGAGAAATCAGACTAGGGGAGAGTCTGAGGCTGCACAACCAAAAAAAAAAATATTTCCAGAGGTGAGGATACATTCGGATATGAACCTATCATACCAACATATCTTATTTACCTTTGGATGAAGACTTAGGTCCTTTAACTGGGTATTTAAGGAGCCATTTGTTATCCAAAGGAATAAGAGGAGGGTCAGATCTTTTATGATTCAAAAGGCAATACACATATCACCAGGTAACAGACCATTGATCTTTTAAGCTAGGACTATATGAGGTCTCTCAAGTTGAGTGATATCTTTAAATGGATTACATAGAAGTTGTTGAAAGACAACTTGTTGAATGGGAAAAAAAGCTGGTATAGTTGATCGAATGTCTGGCTTTTTATTTTCTGTTCAAAATGGCAGCCCAGTAGACATTGGGGATTGGGAATATGCCCTTTCCCCAGTGTAATGTGATCTCAAAGTTTATATATATATATATATATATATATATATATATATATATATATATATATATATATATATATAAAATGTGTGTGTGTCATTAGCAGGGGATGTGGGAGGTGCAGGCGGCTTGCCCCCCCTGCAAAAAACATTTTTTTTTCAATTCGCTGGTGATCAACAAGTTGTGTTCAATCACTTGCAGTTTAATTTGTTGAATTTTTGTTTGATGGTCATACATCCATTTAAGCAAACACTTGTCAAAGGGCTTATTATATTCAACAGTGGGTCTGATAAACGATGAATAAAGGGGAATTAATACTTCTTTCGATATAGAGGAGATGCTTTTGGAAATTACATGAGCAGGTCATTTGACTTTCAAACTACTATGGAGACATTATTTATGTAATTTATGAATTAATACATTACTTATGTATAGAATGATAGTTAGAGTCCCATTTTACATCTTTACAAAGGCACATTCATACCCAACATACTAATCAAGAATATCTATCTCTTTCCCTTGGTAATAATACTGTATTTTACCTTATTAAACTTAGTAGTCACAATCTGTATATTTGTAGTTCTGTATAACTCAATTTGATGAAATAATTCTTCAGGTTTATGTACTGTATATATTGTATGGACTTTTGTTTGTCTTGATTTATTTAGTTTAAAGTGGAGCTTTTCTCCCCGGGCCTCTACTGAAAATGGACATGTATCCAGTTAGACTAGCCCGGTCAACAAATGTAAAATAAAATAAATAAATAAAAATAAAATAAATTGAGCAATATTGTTTTATTATTATGGTGTTTTTAATAATGTGTACAAAACATTTTTTTCACACTGCTTCTATAGCTTTTAATGTTTTTTATAAGTTGAAAGTTTGGAAGCACAGGCATTTTAAAATGTGAAGTAGTTTTAACAAATGAATTAATGATTTAATTGTCTAACTGAATTAGAATGGGAGTATAAATGAAGTTTTCTGTGTTGTTGAGTTGTCTGAAGAAGTTGGGGCATGTGCCTCGACGAAAGCGCTTACACTAAATAGTTTTTGTAAAGTAAAGCAGCCAGCTCACTTTTTTGTTTTTTACTATGGAGACATAATGATTAAAAGATAAGGAATTATCAACAAGCTCCAAGATCCCTTACTGCAGTGCCTGATTTGAGTGGTACATCACCTATATGTTATAGTGTGGAAATGGTTTCTTTACCAGTATGAACTACACTACATGTTGGGGCAATTGCAGTTAGGGAATAAATAACAGCACCCAATTTAATAACCATCTGTAAACACAGATAACAATAGACCAAGAGTGTTGTCTTGACCTCAGACTGGCACCTGTAACTATAACTATATGGGTTTCTCCAGACAGCCAGTATGCTCTGCACTGCCCAGTATATGGATTTATATTCAGACTTAAATGTCTGTCAATAATGTCTGCATGGGGAGCAGTGTCAAAGGTCTTGGCCAGGTCCAGATATGCTGTATGTTTTGCATAACTGCTATCCACTGCTTTGGCTGCTTTATCAAAGAAATTTGAGATTAAATAGGTAGAACGAGCCTTTGACAAAATCAAATTGATGAGGGTCCAAGGTTAAGAGATTGTCACTGTCAAGGTCTGAAGGATACAGTTTGTTGCTTTCCACATAAGTCTATTGATACCAATGAGTCTGTAGTTACCAGGGTCCATAGTTGGACCAACCATGTGCTATGACATTACAGTAATTGTTTTCTAGGTTTCAACAAAGTAATCTGTAACAGTGGAAAATGTTAGAGGTGATCAGATAGGCCATTTTATATAATGACAAGCAAAAGTTTATGTTATCAGGGCCTATGGATAAGATGCTGGTAACTTCTGAGAGGACTGAAAGGACTTGTTTCATAATAATTATAAGAAATGGCTGGGACTACAGATTCTGTAGAATAAACATAACTGTGGGTGGAATAAAATTTGATTTGAACTAAATGTGATAGCTAGGATATTACCTGTTTCCTTTGGTTCAGAGTGGGCAGTATTATTGTGGACTAGCTCCAAGCATTGATGGGTTTCAGTTCTTAACTTTCGTAAAAGAAAAAAAATTGTTGGCAGGTTTGTTTTCAGGGGCTATTTTAAGTTTATGGTCAGCTTTGAGCTTCAGTGGTGATTTTAAGCTCATGGTCAGCTTTGAGCTTCCTTATGGTATCCTTAAACTCTTTGCTAGTTTGCTTAAGTTTTATATTAAGGGAGGGCAGAATGAGACCTCTTATAAGCATTAATTTCTTTGTCATGTTATGTAGTTTTATTTATGTGGATATTCCACCATAGGGCCGTGTTTAAAAAATATTTATTTGATGCAAACAGGAAGTGCCTTATTAATACAACTATTTAAGTGGGAGTAGAACTTAGAGGCAATGGCAGAAGCTTTAGCAATGAAGTCCATCAAAGGAGGATTACAACAGAATTTATTTAGGTAATCCAATAACTGAAGAAAGTTTGGTTTTGAGAAATCTCTAAGCACAGGTGTTTTGCAGGGGAAGTATCATCAGAATTAAAGGGAAAATTGCTGATTTATGGTCTGATTTAATGAGGGAAGATGATACACATGAATGTGTGCAAGATGTGACCATATTTTTGAGGACAAGATCAAGGGTACTTGGTCCCTAGCAGAATGGAAAACTATTTATATTAGTTAACATTTGTAATATCAAGGAAGCATTGGACATGCTGACCATTGGTGGTGTAGTTCGGCCAGTTTACCGATGGATAGTTAAAGTCCCCTACAATTATATATTCCTGATCAACATTTCAGTTCTGTTGTTTTTATACCTACAACTTCAAATAGTAGGTACTCAGACGTGTTGCAAGAGAAGGGCCCCTGGTCTGGCAAGTTGATCAAGACTGATAGAACTTTTGAATGTATTCTAGCATACTTCAGCTTCTGGGTCAATGACAAGTAAGTGGCTCCTAAAAGATAATTTGTCTCACTTATGAAAACGTTTGGATTTGTTCACTTATTACCTCTGCAACTCATCAAAAGCCATCTATTGCACTTGACATTTCAGTTGGGCATGGTGATCACAGATGTGGGGAGGGGAGTGGAGTCACTCTTATGGTCAGACCACCACCTGGTCCATTCTGACTTGGTGTATTACTCCACATGAGTTTAAGCTGATCATGTTAAGTTTTAAATAACACAGTGCAGCTATCACAGTAGTCAGTTATCTGCCAAGGGTGATATGTCAATAGTTTTATTCCATCTTGTTTTTTGTTTCTTTGTTTACTCTATAACTACTGTGGTGGATCATAGGATCATGTTGGTGGCTGGCCATAGAACTTACTATGGTTCATCATCCACAGTCCTGTACAGGTTTGACTTCTAGTTTTTTGGTCACACAGTGGGTAGTGTCAGGAATTAACACCTCTGACTGCTGCACCCATGGGTGACAGGGTATCTGCTAGCTCAGTATTAGAGCATTTTTCTTTTCTGTACACACACTTCCACTAGGTGATGTTACCAGAGGGTGTCATTTGTTGTATCACTGTCATACCAATAAGACCCACTTTTCCTGCCTTCCTTTATGAGTGTATGGCATTCCTTATCTTCCAAAAGATAGCTTGGATGCTTTATTTAACTGAGTGAAGAGAAGCTGTTTGAGTTTTAGCCCTGCCAAGGCAATGTAGATGATCTTTCATGCCACTTATAAACCCTGTACAGTTCTTATCCTTCTAGACATCATATACATGGAAAACTACTTGGAGTGTATTTCTAAGGTGTGCAATCACAGCATGATCCTGATGACACAACGATATTTATGGAATAAATGTCTGAAGTCAGAAAGTCAGATCTTGATGTTACCATGCAAACAATATGATTCAAACTATGCATCTTTTATCCTCACAGGACTCATATCACAGTTCATGGACTGGTCACATCTTGACTAGGTTCCTGATGATAGGATTACTCAAAAAGAATATAACTCTTATGCTTATGGAAAGCACAATATCAGAGATGGTTAGTTTTAGTTAAAGAAGAGTGCCCTGATAAAGATCCAGTGGTTCATTTCGATAAACACTTTAATCTCACAATTACTTCATGAGATTTAAGTTACGCTTAAAAATGTGACTCTTAAACACTGGGATAGGAGAGGATACATAGAGGCCTACACTCATAGGACTGGGAAGAATTAGATTTTTATTGACAGAGAGTTGGTAGTGGGTTTCCATGGCTGACTCTAGAGTGGGATGGTAAAGCCAGTGGTTCACCTGTATTTGAACAGTGTGGCCAATTGTGTAAATGTGAAGGGAGCTAATGCTGCTCACTCAGGTGGCTCCTTTGTAGCCTTCCAAGCAAACCTGGGAAGAGGGATAAAGGGACAATCAAATCCAGCCTAGAGTCCTCAGCAGCAGTTTTGACTGGTCACTGGGGGCATGCCTTATTAGAATATTGGAGCATCCCCAATTAATGGAAAATCAGTCAAAGGTGGTGATTCAGACTAGGGGTAATAGAACTGTGAAATGACCAATGAAAAGTCCAAATGATGTATCAATTAAATGATACTGGTAGTGCTGGCATCAAGCCAGATTGGCCAGTGCACGCATAGAGTTAAAATGCAAAGGTGCATTCCCTTGAAAGAACCCTGCCATTTGTATGTATACTAGTTTGGGGGAGGTTGGTGTAAATCCCAAACTACCCAGTGCATGGGGAGATCTGATCCACAAAGAATGCCAATAATCACTGCTGTAACTCCTTAGGTGTTTACAACAGAAATTAAAAAAAACAAGCTTTTGTCTTAGATATGGGAACTTCATCAGACCTAGCAGGGTTAAAGGTTAGAGACTAACAGTAATAAAATATGAGAACATATGGGGTGACATTCAGAAGCAATTCTAACATTATAATGAAATGAAATGCAAAGAGCAAATCTGAGCCTTAAAAAGGTTCATACCAGACTTTAAGGTTTAAAAACTGTAATTTAGATGCAGGTAATGAATATTATGCCAATAATTCATAATGTCAGATGAATATTGATGAAATTCAACTCCTTTTATGGGCGTCTTAATTTGGTCATCCAGGGAATGCAATATCTGGAGACCCCACACAGAGACAGAATGAGGGAGATCTTTGATGGATCATTAAAAGGCAGTTTTCTGTTTAGCAGAATACATGGGGAGCAACAAAATCCTGATATAATATTGGATGTTGTTGGAGATCAGATGACTTTCCAATAATTTGAAAGTAATATGATACCATACTACCTATGCAGCAGCATAGCTAAGAAATTAAAGACAAATCAAAAATATGTATGGACAGATGATTTATGTTGGACAACAGTTAATGGATAAAGCACAACAATGGAATTTGACACTGAGTGAAGTGCTAGAAGAAAAGAAAGGACAGAATTGTGTAGAGTCTGGCAAGGAGAAAATGGTGGCTTACACTACTTTTTCAAAAATGTCAACAGGTTTTGAAAAACAAGCATACTGTATCTATTCCATATAGTATGGGAAAAACATAAGAGATATTGATACAGTTGTGTCTTGGTAATAGAGGGAACTTCTGTAGCTAACATGGCAACCTGGCAAAAAGTGTACTTTGAAAAGTAAACTAGTGTGTGGTGATCATGGTTTTCAAACAGGACATTTTTTTAGGTATTGCAGTTTAAAGTAATAATGCAGTCTGTTTGTAAGAAGCTTAAAAGTATAAATTGAGTGTTCTGGCTGTGCTGAAGGATTGTTTTCCAAATAGCACATGTATATTTACTAATTTGCAGTCATCTGTGAACAAGGTAGATTTTTATTTATGGACCAGACTGTGATATAAAAGAATCAGATGTTCAAGTATTCAACGTCCTGCCAAATATCAATCATTACCTCACTCCTGTGGGTCTGAAAATGACTAACACTTCTATTCGGATGATAAAATCAGAGATCATGTTTCCTGATTTTTGGCCTGGGACTATGCACTGTCCTTCCCTAAAGAATTTTGTGGTTAATGTGTTTTAAGTTGACATTGTGTCTTTTTAACTGCATATTTATGTTATTCTGCAATATAGGTGAATTTTTGAGTTGGAAACAAAAAAAATTATTAGAAAATGTAGTAACATTTGGAACTGAACATTACCACTGAGAATGTTATATTTTATTACTAACACCAAGAAAACAAACTTCAGAACTGCCAAGGACAT
Source organism: Protopterus annectens (assembly GCF_019279795.1). Lineage (NCBI taxonomy): Eukaryota > Metazoa > Chordata > Ceratodontiformes > Protopteridae > Protopterus > Protopterus annectens. The sequence goes on along the minus strand of NC_056735.1, from coordinate 1,430,271,304 downwards.
AACAGACCACAGCTCCAATTCAGGTGAAGACAAGGAATAGAAGACAATATTCCAATGAAATAACTTTATTCGGTTAAACGCTGTCTTCTCCTGCTAGAGACTTCCTCAGAAGAAATGCACTATGAAAACCCAGCCCTTAAATACCCGTTCTTTAATAATATCACATGATACCCTCTTTAATTAACTCAATGAATTTAAAATATATGCAACCAACATTGTATGTAAGTTAACCAAAAGGAATAAAATATATGACATAAAAAACTTTTAAAAATGTTAAAAATATCTTAAAAGTAATAATTTGATTCCTAAATATAATATATACATACATTACTACATACACCCAGGCAAAACACTCAAATATCCATAAGAAAAAAACATTTGAACCCATTATGTGCTTCAACTTCAAAATACAAGCAATATTGACTGCCTCATTAATTCCAGGATATTGAATAGCATCCAACCTTAGCTGCCATCTCAATTTACTGGCATCCAAATGCAAATCAACCATTTTACCCTGAGGGTCCTTCACTATATGATCTATAATCAAAAACTTAAAAATATGTGTCCCTAAGGTGTCTAAATAAAGCATTGGTAATTCTTCCTTTCTTTATATCATAAAGATGTTCATTAACATGAGTCTTAAATGTTCTACAGGTCTTTCCTACATAAAACACAGGCCACTTAGCCAAGTAGACAACATTAACACTACTACAATTATAACGCCCTTTAATAAAAATATTGTTCCCATTCAATTTAAGCTGATCCCCAGTTTCCAAAATATGGCCACAATAATTGCACTGTCCACATTTAAAATTCCCTTTATGCAAGGGAGGGGCAACTGCTCCAGCTGAAAAGTGTTGGGGGTGGGCAGGATAGGCAGATCCTGATCGCTCTTTAATGCATACCAGTTTTTAAAAAGCTGGTATTACATTTGTGGTGAACCCTAAGCACTGTAGCACTCTGTGTGGTCTAAACTGTAGCAATCTGCTTGTAGCAAGCAGTTTGCTATACTTTAAAAGAGATGAGAATCTTCTTTTTTAACTAAAACATGAGTGCTGTAGCACCTCATGCAGTGTTTAAACTATAGAATCTGCTTGATACATTTTTAGAAAGTAGATTGCTACAGTTTAAAAGAGAGAATATGCTATTTTTTTAAAGTATAAACTGAGAGTTGTAGCGCTGTATGCAGGATTTGTAACAAGCAGTTTGCTACCTTTTGAAAAGAGAAGATGTTTCTTTTTTTTTTTTTTTGAGCTAAAACTTGAATGCTGTTACATTCCATGCAGGGTAATAAAGATGTTTTTTTTTTTACTAAAACAATGAGAGAAGGGAGAATCAGGGAGATGGTGCAGAAATTGGATCTGACTGGTGGGGGGGGGGGGGGTTGTGCCAGTAGAAGGAACAGACTTTTTATTTTTTTGCTCGGGTGGGAGAAGTCTTTTTTTTTTCCGAGTGAAGAGCCATCATGCAGTATTTTATATGTCCAACTAATTACCACTTTTTAACAGCAACTTCTGTTCTAGCCTCAACTAAAAACTCTGAGCTGGTCTTTCAGTTATCACTTCCCTACTCTTTTCTCTTTGCCTACACTCTGTTGTCAATCCCTGGTTGGGGAGGCAGCCTCTGACCTGCAATCCAAACTTCTGCTTGGCCGCATTCTACTCTCACCTGTGCCTCTTTAGTTATTTGCTCCTGATACTTTGGTTCCTTTGATAATTTTCTCCAACAAATTACATCTCTCTCACCTAATTTCTCTTCCCCTACTTGCAGTCATCCCAATAGGTAAAATCTTCTGTTTTTCATTCCCCAGTTGGTTTAGTTTTCAGAATACTTTCTGCTACCTGATAACATTTATATTCTGTATGACTGTTATTCTACTTGAGGTCCTGCATCCAAAATCTTATTCCTTCCTTATTCTTGAACTCCCCTTCTGCTGGATTGATGTATATGAGCCTTAACTAAAAAGGTTTATAGTATCTCTTTGAATAAAGTAATCATAAACATAATGGCATTAAATATACTGATCGCAAGGATATTGTCAATATCCTGGCAGATCGATTCAGTGCAAACATCCTCCCCCTCTCGCCCCCTAAAGGGCCCATCTCAATACCGAAAGACTGCCAAATTCCGGTAATAATGGCCACACAGGTAAAAAAAAAAATGCACTCTCCAAAGCTAAGAGTACAGCATCCATGGGACCAGGTGACATCCCAGGCTGTATACTACATGAACTACAAAATGAACTGGCACCTTACCTAAGTGTCATGTTTAATTATAACTTCACCTCAGGCTTCGTGCCCACTGAGTGGTGCACAGCTACAGTTATCCCACTCCATAAGGGGTATCCACCTTGGATCCTGGGAACTACTGCCCCATCAGTCTGACGAGCCTGATCTGCAAGGTCATGGAACTTATAAACAAAGACATTGGCAACCTTCAAACACTGGACCCCATGCAGTTTGGGTTTGTGAAGGGTCGATCTTGTCTCCTGAACCTGATTGACTTCTTTGAATCAGTCTCCAGAGCCGTGGACAAGGGTAAGGTGGTCCACACAGCCTATCTGGACCTCACCAAGGCCTTTGACATCATCCCCTACTCTGGAATCATATATAAACTTACTAAGCTGGGCATTAATCCCTACATCACTTGATGGATTGCCAATTGGCTTACTGACAGAACCCAGAGTGAAAGTAGCCAACTCCAAATCCAGCTCCAGACAAGTAACAAGTGGAGTACCTCAGGGTTGAGTCCTGGGACCACTCTTGTTTGGCATCTAATTCTCTGAAGTACAGGCCAACACTAAGGGACTCTGGCTAACAAAGTTCGTAGATGACTGCAAACTGGGAGCCATTATTGAATCCCCAAATGATGTGGATATTCTACAAAAGGGCCTTACAGAAACAAATGCTTGGTACCAGAGCCATGGGCTCAAGCTCAATGCCAAGAAATGTATAGTTATCCCCTTTGGGAAAAAACATATACCCATGAATTACCACATAGGTGGCAGTACACTAAACACAGAAAGTGTGATAAGAGCGTAGGGACACAGGTGGACAGTGGTCTCATCTTCGATAACCACATTGCCACAACAGTCAAGAAATCCTTCTATGTGGCACACCTCATCACTAAGGGCTTTTCATCCAGAAAAAAGGAGGTCATTGTCCCACTGTACTCATCCCTCATTAGAGCCATTATAGAATACAATGTCCCATTTGGTATGTACCTCTCAAGACATCTGCAACAACTGGAAAGGTCACCAACATACCTTACTAAAAGAATCACAGGCCTAAAGCAGATGCCCTATGCTACCCATCTAAATAAAACTCCACCTATACTCTATCGCATGTTGTCTACTCAGAGGCGATCTCTGATTAACATATAAGGCCATGTCAAGCCCAGAGCTGTTGGACATGCTACACTTAAAGAAATCCCAATCCCTCAATGGCACACGCTCCAGGAATCTAAACCTTGTCATCACAGTGAACAAAACATGCTGGAGGGATAGGTTCCTGACCCAGAGACTCCGCAGACTCCGGAATAGACTGCCCATACATGTCAAGCAGAGCACCTCTTTGGCCCTCTTCAAAAGGAACCTTGATGATTGGATGGGAGATGGGAAATTCAACCTGGATTTCATGTCAGTCACCCTGCTAGACAGGGGTCCAGGGAAATAAATACTATGGGAAGAATAAGCCAGGGAATTGTTATGGCTAGGCTTGTGTAGGCCCTAGGGCCAATATCCTGGTACTAACCTGTGAATTTAAACCCACCTTTTTCTATGTGGAAAATCAAGGTATACCATTTATCTCATGCCTTCTTCCACTTCCAATCTGTATTAATCATTGTCTAAACTTCTCTGGTTGTTAAAAATATGCCCGACCTGTATATAAAACTAAAGGGACTAAAACATATTCAGTTCTTTTATCTTACTATCCATATCCATTATCAAGCCCTTTCACATCTGTGTTTATCTTTAGTTTTGTCACTTCCCACATATTCTTAGCTGCTATAATAAATCGTTTTTAATCCATACTCCATAATACTTCATCTTATTATGTCTGCATATATGAGTTTTGCTGAATCAATTCATATGCGACTACACAGCTTACTGTTATAGCCTTTGCTTTATTTTAATTTATTGTATATTCCAAAATGACATGAAACTGTATCAAAATGTTCCATAATGCTAAAATGTCCTTTTCTGGATCAAGTACACAATAATATTTGCAAATAAAACTTGATGACTGTACCTGTTATATCCTTGAATTTGTGAGCCCCTTATTTTCTTTGATAGTGGTTCCAAATATAAAGCAAATAATATGTAAAAAAAAAAAAAAAAAAAAAAAAAAGATCCCTACATGGTTTCTCTTTTCAAACAGAACTTGTGAGAGCAAAATCTTCCAAGTTTAATTCTTGTGTCTGACCCTTCATATATCATTATGACTAACCCCATTCTTCTGTCTGAGAACACAAATGCTACCACTGCTCTGCTCATAAAATCCCAGTTGACTTTATTGAATATTTGTCTCCATCAAGATTCAAGAACAATAGTATTTCCTTACACTCTGCTTCCCCACTGAATCAGCATTGTTCTTTTAATATTGTCAGATGTTTGTTTCCCCGCCACAAAACCACACTGATCTACATCTATGACTTTTGGCAACAGCTTTGCCATTCACTTAATTAGTATAGGCATAAACACTTTATAATCATAGTTTAAAATTGAAAATGGTATATATGAATCTGTGTTTGAAGGGACTTTACTTTCTTTGGGTAATACAGCCACAACAGGTTTCTTTCAAGATGCTGGTACTGTCCCTCCCCCCTTTTTTAAATTATTATTATTAAATAAAATCTTTCAGATCTTTATCACTTTCTTTCCTCCTAACTTCCAGATTTCCACAGGAATACCATCTGTTCATGAAGACGTCTGTGCTGATTGATTATATATCACCATTTTTGGTCATCCCTTCATATCTTAGCTATTAATTCTTCAGCTCATCTTCCTTTAATTTTGGAATAGTTAAATCTTTCACAAGTGTTTCAATTTTGCTTTTTCTTGGTTTCCCATTTCTCTGCTTTTTATGAAATTTCATAGAATTTCTGAAATATCTCAAATACCACTCTAAGATATCTGGTTATTTTCCTTGTCATAGGCTCCTTAAGTTTGGCAACAAACTTTTCAACTTTCTGTTGCTTAAGTCGCTGTGATAAGAGCTTTTGTGTTCTGGTGTTATCAAAAATGCCTGCCTAATAGCAACCTTTCTAATCTCATGCATATTATCCAAATGTGCCATTATGTTCCCTTTACCACTCAACACTTGCTCCCCTTTTTGTTCTGTGAGATTCCTCTTCTTCTGCAATATTTTTATCCTTCGTCAGCCCCTCTAAATAATTTCTAGTAGTTTTTCCAAATATCTCCTTCTCATTTCTATCACATTTTTTAAATTTTATTTTCATTTTATTCCATTCCTAAGCTCTCTCTCATGATGAAATGTATATCTTTTGTAATAGCGCTCATCATTTCCACTATTCATTCCTTAGATTCCTCTCTCTTTAACAGATAAGTAGGAATGTGCCAGTGTTTCATTTTTTCCTTTTTTTACTTCATTGCTTTGCATCTTTATCCTACTCTTTATTGGTGAAATATCTGAAATAGTTATTAGATGTGCTTCAAAGCTTTTAAATACATCTTCCTGTGAAATATATTTTATCCATTGTAGCCCAATTATTGTACCTTGAGTTCCTGCTACTAAATTCACATCTTCCATTCTAAATATTATCATATATTTCATCAGAAGTCAACCACCTTCTGTTTTCCCTTCTAGATCCCCAAATTTGCAAATCAGGTTTCAGTTCAAACCTATAAATAATATTCACCGTTGAAAGGTAATAATTTCTTCTAAAAGTCTCTTAAGCTCAATAGCAGTAGAGGTTTCACATGGAATATAAGTACATACCTACACAATCTTCCTTCTCTGCCAATAATACCTTATTACCACAAATCTACCATTGTTATTCTTTCCTCTTCTATCACTGAGTCCTTCTCACAATCAGTACTATTACTCCTGTTTTCCTTTGCCATGATACTCTGATGAATGTTCATTTTGAAATACTTTTTTTTGTCAAATTCACACAGTCATTTATATCCAAATGTGTTTCCAGTAACATTGCTTTTTTGAACCCTAAACATCTTGCCATTTACATTCCATGTTGAACTTGATAAGGCAATCTTATCTAAACAATCCTGTGATGGTTTGTTGCCTGGTAAAAGAATATTTTATTTTTTTAGGAAGAAAAGGATAGGTTGTAGGCAACAAAAGTTACCAGAATGTAGGTTTGTAATTTATTGATCTTTACAGTTAGAAAGAGGTGCAACCACAAGTGATAATGAGAAAGGAATTCCAGCTTTTGTGTGACTTTCACAACTGGTATGGTCATAGCGACTTTATTCTACTTAATTTAATAGTTGCATATTGTTTGTGTTATTTTTCGCTTAGAAGTTGATTTGAAACCTGTATGAATTCTGCAGTAACTGATTTTGATTATCCTTTTCTTTTAGAATTATTTCCTGCTGAGAATGAATTCCTTAAATGAGTATTCCATTAATGATTTTATTAAAGCACAAGTATCTTGTACAGTGTACTAAATGCTATAATTAAAGATAACATTTGATAACACTGGTGATTTGTGTTCCTCATATCAAAGGTTGGATGATTTGCTTACCATTACTAGTAGTAAGTCTAAGCATGCTTATGACAATCGCACTTGTGCTAAAGGCAAAGCTTGGAGAACTGTTGTTACATATATGAATGACTGGCCTGATGAGATAAGGTTAGGCAAAGATCAAAACGAACACATTCATGAAAGGAAATATCTATTGTCAGTAAAGATCACTCAAAACCTATTGAACAAGATAATACAACTGACAAGTTTTGAATTGTGGACAAAGGTATTCAGGAATTTGAGGATTCTGAGCATATAGGAAAAAAAATAAAAAGAAAGACAGGAAGAAATGCACAACCAATAACAAGGCAGAAAAATAAACCAATTAAGGTCTATAAAGCAAAGAGAAATCATACTAAAAAGGACACTGTGTTGCTGTATAACATAAAGCTTGCAGGAAAGGATAACATTTTTCTACCAGAAAACCTTCAGTCTACAAAAAAAGCATCATCTTTTCAAGAGAAGGTAGAAAAAAGAGGCAAAGGGCAGGTGAAAAGGAAGAAATCAAAACTGAACATGGAAGGAGTGAACATTACTGTGAGAAAAAAATAGGAGAAAGACAGAAGCTGGTAATGTGGCTCAAGCTGTGGATGTACAGATGCAGTTGGATGAGAATTGTAGGCTTGTAAATGTAATAAACAATGAAAGCAATGGGATTAATAAAACTAATAGTGATGAAGATCTTTCATTTCTAATAAGTGATTCATTCCTAACAAGTGATAGAGCAGATATTACTGAATTAGAAGTTGAAGATTCTTCAGATCTGGTCAGAAAATATATTTTTGTAATTAGACATTCAATTATTAGAGGAACTGATACTTAAATCTGCAAAAAAGATAACAAACATCAAATAGTGTTATGCTTCCCAAGAGAAAAACAGATGTGAGAAAAGCCTCAAAACACCTTAATGTAAGGAGGTACGGATATGTTTTCATTCAAGTTGGTATAAATGATCTCATCCATAAGGACTCTGACTGTTAGTAGGGAACTTACAGCCATCTTACATGGCACAGCTTGTACAGGTGTTAGGACATACTTTTTACGAATCACATACAGAAAGAAGAGTTAGGTCACTGTGAATGAAAATATTTTTTTGATAAATACCTGGATGAAAAGAAATGTCCTGTTTTAAGAGAAATGGAAACATGTAGAGCATCTAAGCCTAATTTTGGGCACATGTGTAAAGACAGGATTGCCTGCATTTGTCAAAATCAGGAAAGAGAATTTTTACAGCAGATATTTTACAATATTTGACAAAAACAATGCAGGATTTTTGCTAGGTCAGCAATTTAACAGTTCATATTTGATGTATCTCTGATGGTTGTTAATGTTAGGAGCACTGATAATAAAGTTAATTTCTGGAAACATTTGCTATTTTCCCATAAGATTGATGATGATGTTGTTTGTGAAAAATGGTTAAAGAATAATGACTGGAAACCACTTCTGTCAGGGTATAGATGTTACAGACATTCTAACAAAAAATAAGGTGTAGGTGTTATAATACAGATTAAAGATTATGAGACCTATAATTACTACATGTTAAGTGATCACACCAATACTGCAGATTGTGCAACTGTGACAATACAGACAATGCTGAAACATAAAACAATTGTTGGAGTGTATAGACCACCAAAGTCAAGTGCTAATGACCAAGAGAAATTCATACATTTCTTGCATGAAACACACGAAGAAAGAATAGTGGCTAGGGACTTAAAGTTACCAGAAAAAGACTGGAATAATAATTGATTCAACAACATTAGTAAGAAAATTATGTACAACGTATGTTCAGGAATAAGACGTTATGTACCTACCATAACGTTCCATGTTAGTTGTCTTCATCTCGCCTTCTTTTTTGCTGTTTGGGATCGGAGCCAATCCTTGGCTCCGACTCAGCCATCTTCAATAGCTTGAGAGCTCTTTACTGGCTCGAGGCTACCCCTTATCCCATGATGCCTAGCGATAGCTACCCAGATCTCATTTGAAATAGCTAATCCAGACATAATAAGAGAGAAATAAGTTATCAAAAAAAAAAAACTGGTTGTTCCATGCATTCTAATATCTAGAATAGATATAGATAGTTAGGAAGACTTGGCCAGAAGAATAACAATAAAATAATACTCAGCCAGTAAAAAAGGGGACTCCTCTCAATCCACTAGGGCAGGGGATGGAGGGAGGGACGCAAGAAAGAAGGAGAGATGAAGACAACTAACATGGAACGTTATGGTAGCACCTAACACCCTGGGTGGCTCAGTGGAACAGACTCTTCAGAACAGTGGAACCAAAGTCAGCTCTGCTCCGGGAGACCATATCCACCTTGTAATGAGAAATAAAAGTATGAGGGTTTGCCCATGTGGCAGCTGCACAAATGGAATCCATGGGCAACCTAGACTGAAAGGCTACAGAGGTGGCTAACGCCCTAGTAGAATGACCTTTCGGTTTAATTGGTAACTCTTTGTTCCTTAACTGATAAATAAAAGTAATAGTGTGGGACAACCATCTGGATAAGGTCACCTTGGAAACTGGGAGACCTTATTTGTTTAAGGCATAAGAAAGGAATAATTGGTCTGACTTATTTCTTTAGTTCTGTGCAGGTAAAAACGCAATTGTCTATGAACGTCCAATTGGTGAAGTTTGTACTCTGCCTTGTTGCTATGATTTGGGAAGAACACAGGGAGATCTATAGATTGGTTTAAATTATTTTCTGAGCAGACTTTAGGAAGAAACGAAGGATTAGTCCTCAGGGCAACTCTGTCCTTGGGAAACACCAGGTAGGGAGGGCGAACACATAGTGACTGAAGTTCTGAGACACGCCTAGCTGAAGTGATAGCTACCAGAAAAAGTGTCTTCCAAGATAGAAACTTGATGAAGCAGAAAGCTGCTGGTTCAAAAGGGGGCAGAATAAAAGAAGTTAGGACTAAATTAAGGTCCCAAGGGGGAGGGGGATCTCTCACTGGAGGACTAAGAAGAGATGTTCCTCTCAAAAAAGCTTTACAGAGCTTATGAGACATAATGTTAGAATTTGACAAACCAATATGAAAATTAGAAATGGCCGCTAATTGTACCCTAATTGTAGCGGAAGCAGCCCCGGAGTGAAACAGTTATGCCAGGAATTCCACAATTTCATGGACTGGGGCTGAGAAGGGATCCACATTCCTAGACTCCACCCAACAAGAAAAACGTTTCCATTTGCTAGCATAAGTTTTTCTCATTGTAGACTTATGAGAGGAGACGATAATCTCACGGACTGCTGGGGAAATGCTGGGAAGCCTGGCTAAGGTTGGAAGTGGAGCAACCAAGCTGTGAGCTGGAGAGTTTGGAGGGATTGATGCAACCCACCTGATTGATGAATCAGGAGATCTGGAATTGGGTCCAGAGTCCAGTGCTGATCGAGAAGATAATGGGTGCAGGAACGGGAACCATATCTGTCGAGGCCAGTAGGGGGGCAATGAGGATCATTTTGCAACCCAATGATTTTGCATTCTGTATGAGTTTCGGTATCAGGGGAAATGTAGGAAAAGCATAAAGAAGTCCCTGAGGCCAATTGTGGACTACAGCATCTCTGGGTATGTGACCTGGAAGTGGAAGAAGGAAGAAGTAGTTGCTGCATTTGCTGTTGAAAGGGGTGGCAAAAAGATCGCAGCAAGGCTGTCCCCATTTGCAGAAAATAAGATTCGCAACTTCCTGATTCAGAGACCACTCATGAGGCATGAGGATAGCTCTGCTGAGCTTGTCCGCTATGACGTTGGATCTCCCAGGGATGTGTGTCGCAATCAGAAAAATGTTGGGAGGAAATCGCACACTGCCAAAGTCCGAGTGCTTCTCGACACAGGGGGTAGAATCTGGTTCTGCCCTGCTTGTTGAAGTACCACACCACTGACATGTTGTCTCTTTGAATTGCAATGGTCCCGAAAGGAAGAGAGTCTTGAAGAGCTTGCAATGCTAGGAGCACAGCTCTCATTTCTAGGACATTTATGTGCAGATGGTACTTGTGAGGTTGCCAAGTGCCTTGGACTGTCCTGCCCAGATAATGCCCCCCCACCCTATCAGGGAGGTGTCTGTCGTCACTGTGGCTACCAGAGGGGGTTGTATGAAAGGTCTGCCCTGAGTAACTAATGGGGAGACCATCCACCAAGAAAGGTGTCTTTTGCATGCCTCCATGATCAGGATCATGTGAGACATGGGTAGCTCTTGGACAGACCACTGTGTGAAAAGAAGCCACTGAAGAATTCTCATGTGGAAGTGCGCTACTGGGATTAGAAGAATGGCAGCTGCCATGGAGCCCAGAGTTTGAAGGACATACCTGATTTGGATCGTTTCGCTCTGCATTAGAATTTGCACTTGTTGACGAATTGTGAACACTCTTTCTAGTGGTAACCTTGCGAACATATCCCTTGTGTTTAAGTTTGCTCCTATGTAAGTGATAGATTGACAGGGCAACAAGGCAGATTTTTTGAAATTTACTGTAATACCTAGCTGAGTGCAGGATGTGAGTGTATAATCCCGCAATTGTAGGAGTTGATGCCTGGTGGTAGCAGTGAGAAGCCAGTCGTCTAGATATGGAAACACCTGGAATCCTTGATGTCTCAGGTAAGCTGTGACCACTGCCATACATTTGGTGAACACCCTGGGGGCTGTGGTGAGACCAAAGGGCAGAGCTCTGAACTGGTAATGACTGGCCCCCACCCGAAAGCAAAGAAATCTCCTGGAGCATCTGTCCATCTTGATATGGTAGTACGTGTCCTGAAGATCTATCGAGCACATCCAACTGTCCTGACCCAGAAAGGGTAGAATGAACTGTAGCGTGACCATCCAAAACTTTGTTCTTTGTACAGACTTGTTTAATCTGCTGAGATCCAGAATCAGCCTCCAGTCCCGTCTTTTTTGGTACCAAAAAGAACCTTGAGTAAGTTCCGGATCCATGCTGGTCTGCGGGGACTTCCTGGATGGCTCTTTTTTCTAGCAGTTTTGAAACTTCTATTACTGCTTGCTTCTTCAGATTGGGTGGAACATCTGGAAGGATTTTCTTTGATTGTAAGGGGGGGTTGATGGAAGGGAATTTTGTAACCTCCGGATATAATGGATCGTACCCATCTGTCTTTTGTTAAATTTTGCCAGGCTTTTGGGTACAGTGAAAGTCTTCCCCCGACTGCCTCCAGAGGTGAGCAGCCGGGCAACCATTTAGGGATGCTGGAAGGGCTTATCAGAGAAAGATTCGCTGCTGTCCTGGTTCTGCGGACCCCCTCTGCCATGAGGGCAGCATCTGTTATTATAGTTTCCCCCTCTGCCTCTGGAGGAAAAATCACTACATATGTCAGGCAAGGCTCCCTGAGATTTACGGAACCACATCTTCCCACTCTTCTGACCCTTGGGGTAAGGTCTAGAGGGAGTGGAAAAATGGACTGCCATGGCAGAGAGAGTCTTGCCTTCTTGCTCACACCTAGTCAAACGTGTCTTTCACCTGTGGCCCAAAGAGAAAGGAGCCATCAAAGGGGGTATCGGTGAAGGATGCTCGAAAGGGTTCCACAAAGTAACACAGCCGCATCCACGCATGCCTCCTAAGGGCTACACCCATGCCCGCAGCTCCACTTGCTCCATCGGCTGCATAGGAAATGAGCCTCATGGAGGAGTTAACTATAGAATTAAGCATCGTTAGCTGGGAAGCTACTTTGGCTTGTGCTCCCTCAGCTGTAGGATCTTGAAGGGTATCTCCAAGCTCTTTAAGGAGATCCCTTTGAAGTCGAGTAAAATGACATAGATAGTTCAGTGACCTCATGGAGAAGGTCATCGAAGCAAACATTCACTTTCCGTACCTGTCCATCATCCTAGACTCATTGTTAGGGGGATGAACAGATGAAGAGGTCTCTGCTAGCTCTTTTTTGGTGGCTGCTGCTACCATCATGGCATCAACAGGCACACCTTTAAAAAGGAATTGCTTATCCTGGGGAGCTGTAATAAATTTACCAGGTCTCCTCGGAGTTGTTTCCACTGTGTCTAGAGCTGACCAAGCCTTTTGAGCCACTAAGGACATAAGTGGGTCGAAAGGCGGAGAAACCCAGGAAGTGGAAGGTCGGGAACCAAAAGCCTCCAGGAATACAGACTCATCCTTGGTAAGGGCTAGGGGATTCCAGTTCCCCCTCTGCCTAAGCATTTCCAGGATGTCCAAGAAGGAAACATCTTCATAGGGGGATCTCGGGGACCCTTCCAATTCATCTAAGTCTGTATTAGAAGTGAAAGACTCAGGGGAGACAATGTGCTTCCTCTTGTACTTCTTCTTCTTCTGAGGGGGGCTCCTCTGAGTGATCAGGGGAGGCCTCGGAAGAAGAGGAAACACCCAATGGGGTGTCCTGGAGCATTGGTTCCCTACGCTTGGGGTCTAGAGGAGGACAGGTTGGCACAGGCACTATGGGGGACAGAGCCAGTGGGGCTGGTAGTGGAGCTGACTCAGGGAACAGTACACTCCACATGACCTCAAAGGCGTCCCTGCCTCGAGGCAGAGAAAGGTCTGGTTCCGAAGAAAGAGGAATCTTTCTCCATGCCAAAGGGAACAGCTCAGAGGCCGATGTTGGAGCCGAGCTCACCTGCGCCGATGCTCCGAGAGGGAGAATGGGGTCAGGCAAGGGTCCGATGCCACTCGTCCCCTCCGAACCAACAAGGGAGCCCTGTCATCCAGATCCCTCGATGGAAAGTACCATTGAGGTAATTGGAGCCGACGTTGGAAATGAAGGAGATATGGTTATTGGAGCCAACGGTTCCACTACTCAAACCCCAACAAACTCCAGCTCCGAGCTCAATGGAGTCGGAGGAGGAACAGAAAGGGAGGTGGGATGGAGCCGATACCTGCTGAGGAGGGCTAGACAACATTTTAGTTAGTGCCTGTGATTTTAGCAACCTACTCACTACTCTCTCCACATCATCATCAGACAGCCTAGAAGATCAAGAGGAGTTTGAAGAATGGTGGCTACATTCACTTTGCAATAATGGAGAGCCAGGAGCAGAATGAACTGACTCTAACGAGGGGGAGCTCAGCCTTTTATGGTTCCGAGATGGCTCCGAAACATCTGATGGAGCCAATGGAGGGGTTTTCTTGTCGGTGCCAATCGGAACCAACATACTCAGTAAATCCTGTACCAGGGTCACTCCGAAGGTGGAGCCGAAGGTTTAGAGGATTTTTGGGATTTCACTGGCTGTGAACTCTTTGCCGGTGAATCCTGAGGTTTTAATAGACCCCTAAGAATCAATTTGTTCTTCCGTTCCTGCAGGAGTCTTGGACTAAAGGCATGACAGATAGAACAAGAGTCCTGCAGGTGAACACCACCCAAACAATAAACTCAGCTAGTGTACTCGTCTGTCAGAGACATTTTCTGACAGCATGAGTCACACTTTTTAAATCCAGATACTTTAGCCTCTTTAGACATATTAACCACCAGAAAAGAAACACAGATAGAAACAAAATTCTACTCTAGTCAAAGTACTATAGACTATGTAAAAAATATGTAAAACAAACTGCCTTTTTTTTTTTTTTTTTTTAAAGATAGTTAAAGAAAGTTAAAACGGCTTCCTTGGGGAGGGGAGAACTCTAACTTAAATGAGTTCTACTAAGAAGGACTAAAAGGTACTCAACAACAAACACTAGTTAATAAAACTAAAAAAAGGTAATTATCTAATAGTTTTAAGAAGTATAAGGATATATTTCTACACAAAAATTTAGAAAATTTGAAAATACAAGCCTGAGCCAGAAGACGACACACCTCGCAGCTGAAGCGGCAAACGAGATCTGGGTAGCTATCGCTAGGCATCATGGGATAAGGGGTAGCCTCAAGACAGTAAACAGCTCTTGAGCTATTGAAGATGGCTGAGTCAGAGCCGAGGATCAGCTCCGATCCCAAACAGCAAGAATGAAGGCGAGATAGAAAACTTAACATCAATTGTTTCAGATTGTGAAAAAGCCCACCAGGGAAAGGAACATATCAGACATTGTTCATGTTCCTAAAGAAATTAGTGTTACGTCATGTCAAGTTTTACCATGAAGTGCTGTGATCATGCGTTATAAAGATTAATCTTTTGCTAAATAATTCTGTCAAACCGAAATCTAAACCAATGCTCAGAAAATTACTAACAGATTATATGGAAGAAAAACAGTCACTATGTGTAACTAATTGGAGTGATGCGTTCAATGGAAAAACTGCAGAACGAGTGTGGAAAGTTTTGAATGAGAAATTGTTTAACATCAGGATCTGGGTATACAACATCAGGAGGATATATTTCCGTAAGAACAAGATCTTGATCAAAATAGGAAACCACTTTACAGATACCTAAGATGTGGTAAGAGTAAAGACATACAAATTGATAAACTGTGTGTAGATTCTAAAATTTATTCTCAGACACAAAGGATTATAGATATATTTACAAAATCTAATGCAAAGCAGTTAGTCTCCACAAAGGGAGTGATAAATTGTCATCCAGGTAAACTCAGATACTGAAATCAAAATTATATATATATATATATATATATATATATATATATATATATATATATATATATAGTTAACGAACTGAACAGGTATAGCAGACGCAAAACACCAAATAGTTAGTTAATAGTCCAGAATACCGATCAGAACGAACAATCGGTTAAGGATGGCTGAATGAGCCATCACCACGGCAGTTAGTTAAGTTACCATCTTCGCATTGCAATAGAGAGTTGTTTAAACAATTCAACATGAACGAAATTCGGCTGTAAGCCATGCCGGCTGACGTTGCCATCAGACAAACACGCGCTGTTAAAGCCGCCAAAAACATTTCAGCAACACATATTTCGTTGCCGAGATATAAGCGACAGCAAGCGTTTTGCACTGTCACTTTAAGTATCTCCGGGCAGTATACCCGGAAATTGGTAGGAACTATGTGTTGCTTGGAATGTTTTAAATTTGGCGCTTTAACAGCGCATTGTTGTTTGTCTGATGAAGCGGCTTCTCTCAGCCGTGAAAGCGCTTACCATTAAACGTTTTTGAACCGAATGGTTTTCGTTCATGTTTTGGATTTGTTTTAAACAGCTCTCTAACAGATTTTGCAGTACGGAAGTGGGTAACAGCTCGTAAGCATTCTAAGCACGGAGGTTGGTTCGTGATAACCATTGCAGGCACCATTCAGTATCTTTGGCAGTACGGCGGTTGTTAACAAGCTCGTAGCTTCTGGATCACGGAGGTGGTTCTACAGGACTATTAGTAACTTTATATTTGGTCTGTTTGCAGTACGCATCTGCTTCTATACGCCTACCTGTTCAGTTCGTTGGCTTTGTGGATTCTGTACATCTTTGGGGCTTGGAGGTTTCTATTATATATATATATATATATATATATATATATATATATATAAAGAACTATGCAAACTAGATCCAAACAAAGCACAAGGAGGAGAAAGAATTAGTAATAATGTCGTAAGAATTATTTGGCTTGAACTTACAGTACCATTATATATTTACTAGGTCGTATAAATTTTGAGAGATTCATCATAATTGGAGACATGCACTTGTTAAACTTGTCTTCAAGGGAAATGGAAGTAGAGTAAATCCAGAGTCATACAGACCCAAAAGTTTACTTTCTTGTTGTGGAAAAATAATGTTGAAGGTTATATTGGATAAGTTACTGTCAAAATTGGAAAGGGTGGAACTTGAAACTATATATCAGCATGCATATGTTGAAAACAGATCTATTACCACCTGTAACATGATGTTCGATTACAATATAATAACAGCTATGAATGAAAATTTGTGTTGTAATGTAATTTACATATTTAACTTCAGCACAAAACACTGATCAATAAATTAGAACAACTAAGCAGTGATGTACTCTTGATAAGATGGATAGCTGCATGGCTTACAAATAGGTACAGCAAGTATCACTCAGCAATTGGACAGGTGAAATCTGAGGTACAGTCAGGGTGTCCCACAGGTCTCTATCCTAGGCCCTGTTTAGATTGTATGTTTTAGATCTATCTGTTTCTTTTGAGGAGTTCTACAGTCTGTATGCAAATTACTTGAAATGGGTAAAGTGATTTCATGTGCTATAGAGAGGGCATGTCTGCAAAACAACTTGATTAAAGTGACCATTTGAGCACAGGAAAATATTATGCTGACAAATGCATCAAAAAGTAATCATATGAGATTTGGGAGATATAAACTGAAAGGAGAAAATTTAATGCAGCACGCAGTGATTGAAACTGTAGACTCATTTCAAGACTTGGGTATAATGGTAGATCTAGCTTTGAGTTTTTCTAATTATATCACCCAATTGGTTAATGATAGTTATAGAACTATAGGTTGTATAAAATATTTATAAATTCTAGAAAATCAGAAATGATAGCCATTGTTAAGTTACATTAGACCCAAACTTGAGTATGGAACAACAATATGGAAATCTTATAAGAAAGCGAGCTTGAGGAAACTAGAAATATTATATTGGAAATACATCAAGGACAACAATGGATGTGAAAATTCAATGTATTATGAAAGATTAAAAACATCTGAACTTGTACAGTGTTTCATATGGATGTTTAAGATGAGACCTTATTCAGGTATATAGGGCATTTAAAAACAACTACTTTTGGGACTTTTTAGGGTTATCAAGAAGTAGTGGAGAATCATCAAAGAACAAGTTGTAGCTATAAGCTTTGCTATTGTCAGAGGAATGTGAAGCACAGTCCCCTTCAGCTTACTGGCTCACTTTTTGCTGGGTGAACTTTTTTTTTATTTCCTCCTTAGCCTGTTCTGCATCAAAAAATCTCTTTGATCCTCCAAGAAAAATATTCTAGACAGGTGGATAACGCAACTTGAATTTCACACCTGCCTCTTGATATCTCTTGACGGCAGAGATAAACTTGCTTCTTTTCTTTCTGGTGAACAGTCAGTAATCATTTTCCATATACAGTCAAGTGTCCCCAAATTTTAATACTTTACTTCCTGCCACAATTTTGTCAGGAGCAGTTCTTTCTGCTGGTATTAATGCATCTTTACTAATATAGGTCTTAGCTGATTTCTTATAACTAGATTTGGTACATACACATGATGTGCCTTTTCAGTTAACAAATCCTTCTGTGGAATGCCATTCCAGCTGTTTATACTTTTGTAAAGTTAATGCTTTCTATTCCTTCCAGTTTCGCTGGTAATGCAGAACATGTTGAGTTTTATCTGCATGCTCTGACTTCTAATTACCATTTTCTGAAACAGACCTTGACAAATTTTGCCTTTACTTTATTTCTACCTCACATCTCTGCAGTTTTATAAGCTCATATAAATAGCTGCTTAAAGTTTCTTCTATTCTTTCCATCCTTTTGCCATTTGGCATTATATATTTCTCCAGTGTCTCACTGATTTTAAACAACTCAATGTATTTGATTTATTTATCGCTTCCTCAACATTACTGAAAGCTATTTCCTGTACCAAAGCAGAAACCTGAGCTGCTTTGTGCTGAACAGCTGCAAGGATCTTCTCCAACAGAGTTTTGTCTTCTTTTCTAGTAGATTTTCTCCTACTTCCTCCAGATTCCTTCTTTGCTGATGCCCAGGCAGTCTGACTAACCAGTATGTGAATATTACACAAACTGCTAACTTTTATTGGCTTTTGTTTTACACCACATTCAATTTTTTTCACACTGGGAAACTTCTAATCAATCTGCCTTTCAGAGTGCAGCCATCTTAGGAAAATTATTACCATATCTATTATTAATTTCAGAAATGTTTTAAGTTCATGTCATACATTCAACCCTCCACATTCCTTAGGCAACACTAGCTTATCCCAACTTTCTCTACATATTCCCACACAGGGACAATCCCATATTATATTAAGTGACTTTACAGAATTTCTTGGTTGCAAATGTCTGGTACACATATAGTTATAGAGATAACACAAAAATGCACTACTTGTACAATTTGGTCTAACTCTACAGCTGTCATCGTCCATCTTTTTATATTATCCTACAATATATTTTTCAGATAGATTTTCATATTTCTTATTTATGGACCCCTTCAATTCAATCCATACCTATATCCCCAAGTATTTAACAAATGCATCCATCCATAAATAATTATGTTTTCTCTTTACCTAACCATTTAAAATTTACCAAAGACTAAAAAAATGTATTAATATCTTTCCCGGGATGAATCAAAATAATATATTATGTGGAATACCCTTGCTCTGATGCTTACATATTCTTAATGATAATGACATATCATTGTATGTCTTAGCTTTCAGCTTATCATAAACGACTCTCCGTACCTTTATAAAATCATCAGCTAATACAAGTGCCATTAACAAAACAGTAAATAATACCACTCTACCCTGTCAAAAAGGCCTTCAAATGTCACTACCACAAAAGAGTTTTTCTCTAGTTATACTCTCTTCAGCAGCAAAAACAGTTTATAAAATATTATCAGAAGTCTACCTAACTGCAGCAAACCCATACTGATCACTACCTAACTTAGAACTAACCTTGCAATCCTTTTGCCGATATTACCAAAACATTATAATAAAAATTTAAAACAAATACTGGTCTGTATACAAAGAAAGGCTCTGATTTCTCCCTTCGTTAGGCATCACTGTTAGCATGGGTTAATTCCATGACTCTGAAATCCACTTGCTCTCTAGTACCAAATTAAGTAACAGTACCAAATCAGCTCTCCTTTTTTTTCTGAATGATAACTCCAAAACTCATTCTGCCAAGCATCACGGCCTGGATTTTTCACTTCAGCCTGACACTTAAATATTTTATTTCATTCTTCTACTGCAATTAACTGCCTCTTCTCTTAGAAACCTTGGTGATTTTAAATTTTATAACTCGGTATTTCAGATTCATTCTCTTCTCTCTCTCTCTCTCCATCTAGTTTGGACTTCAAACACGTTCATAATATTTCCAAAAATACTCTGGTAGCAACACTGGATCTCTACCAACATCCTCTGCATTTTAGACTGGTTCTTTTTCTCCTCTTTTACCTCTTCTCCAACATCTTATCCTGTACTTCCAACAGTTGCCCTTATAGGTGCAACAGCTTCCTTTTACAGCTCCTAATCAGTTGAGAGGCATAGAGACCTACCTCCTTAAACTCATTACAGTCTGGCAGTTGGCTTAGAGGATTAGGGAGCTGTTAACAAGATATTTCCTGTTGTCCAATGGTGCAAGGTTTGATTCCTCAGCTTCCATTGCCTAACCATGTGACTCTTAGCAAATCACTTAACCAGACACCACTACCCAGCTGTTTGAAAAAGGTCCATGGAGATCAGTGCTCCACCCCAAAAAACAAATACAAATAAATAAAATAATAGTTATAATACTTATCAATTATTTCTAAGTACAGCTAAGGTTGTAGTTATTAATCATTTGCAGCACTTTTTAAACACTTTATTTTTTTAAACAAGCAGCGAACCTCTGTCGCCTTTCCAGACAGGATGGTACCATCCTATGACCAATAAATGTTATTAAATAATAATCTGATACTTCCATAGGATGCAGCTTGAAAAAAATAACATTCAATATATACCCAGGTTTATATGTTCAGATTATTTTGTATATTCTATCTATATGAGACCCTGCCCAATACCTACTTGAATAATATGTACACTGCCCCTAGACAATTTACTATCCATCACAGACTAGACTAAACAGCAGTTCAGTCTTGGAATGCAAACATTTTACTCATTATCATTTGAAATTCTACTTAGTCTCTGAGTATATATATATATATATATATATATATATATATATGTATATATATACACACACACACACACACACACACACACACACACACACACACATACACACATATTATAATACACAACCACACACACATATTATACAGTTAGGTACAAACCCTAATGTCACCTGGTGGATATCTAGGTGGCTCACAGACAGGACCCATAAAGTTAGAATTGGGGAGTCCAGTTCTACAAAGTGGCCAGTTACAAGCAGAGTCCCTCAGGGATTAGTCCTGGGACCACTCCTTTTTGGCATTTACTGCTCTGAATTCAAGGACAATGTCAATGGCCTCTGGCTGACTAAATTTACAGATGGCTGCAAATTAGGAGCTGTCATTAAATCACCCACCGACACAAATGTTCTCCAGGAAGGGCTGACACAGACAAACAATTGGTGTCAGAGTCATGGACTAAAACTAAATGCCAGACAATGCATAATAGTACCCTTCAGGAAGTCATCCTCACCTGGTAGCTAACATATTGATGACACAAACCCTATGAGTTGAACCAGTAGTTAGAGACTTGGGGACACACACAGAGAGTAATCTCGTCTTTGACCATCATGTGTCTACAGTAGTGAGAAAATCATTCTATGTTGTGCAACTTAGAATGTGGCACCTAGGTCCAAGGAAATCACTGTTCCACTGTATTCAACATTTATCAGATCTATTATTGAGTACAATGCCCTCTTTGGTATGTACCTAACCAGACATATCCAACAATTAGAATGTCTGCAGAGGTTCCTCACTAAAAGAATGCATGGAGTAAGTAACATTTCTTTTGCCGACCACAACTAGGCCTTATTCCTGTATTCTATCTCCTACAGGCTGTTGAGGGGAGATCTATACCTGGCATACAAGGCACTGTCAGACCACACTCTGATGGACCTCTTGCATATCTGCAAAACAAACAGCACCAAAATTACCCATTCTAAAGACTTAAACCTTACCTGTGATATAAATAGGACCTGCGGGAGAAAGAGAGGTATGTATCCCAGAGACTACCCCTTCTCTGGAACAGGCTTCCCATCCATGTAAAACAGAGTTCCTTCCTAACCCAATTCAGCTGTAACTTGGACTGCTGGATAGGAACAGGAAATTGACATCTAAGTCTCTAATAGACCTAGGCAGCCTGTAAATGGTTCATCTCCCAGGCCCCCGCTTATAAATGTTTCACCTCCTAAGCCCCTGCTTATACTTATTAAGGGTACAAGAACTTGTCAGAGATTTGGGATGCATGGCAAGGCTTAAAAAAACTCTTGTGGGCATTAGGCCAGTAAAGACCTATGAACTATATGTCACTAATATTGCACTCAGGTATCCTTTTGCCTTTTACAACATCCACTAACATTGCTATTACATCTTCTAATGTAAGATGGCATCTTTGTGATGCTAACATCATCACATCACTTTCTCACACACCCACTAAGGAGGAGGATGCCATTTCCTGGACCAGTACTTTCCTATTAGTTTTCATTTTCCAAGTGTATTTTCTGAAATACCATCATGTATGGTTCCAACTTTCTCAAATACATACATTCCCCATTTTTCTTATTCATACTGGTTAAACCATTTATATTCCGTATCATTAAGATAAACCCTTTTCCACAAAGTACTTCCTCATATTTACCTTTTTTATTTTACACAATCTACATCCTTTCAACATTTTTATGATATACCTTCCAGGTCAAATATGAATCAATAACAACTTTTAAAGTAAACTATATTCAAAATGAAATAATTAAAAAAATAACATTCAATATATACCCAGGTTTACAGACATGCTTTGCCTATGCAGCCATCCTAAGACAATCTCCAGGCATTTTAATTCATTGACACCTATGTGGTTTGGAATATTGAAGTTAATCTTATAGAATGTAAAGACAGGCACTGGACCTCAGAAGGCCTAATGTAAACTTACTAACTTTTGCCATGGTAAAGAAGCCATTCTACTCCTCCTGCATCATCTGGAGACTGACTGAAATGACTCCTACTTCTGTAGGGAGTTGCTGGATAATTTCTTTTTCAACTTCATATCGAATCATATAATGGAGACAGTTGTGAATCTCTTCAGTTTTGTGATTTTTTTTTTTTTCTTTTCTGATAGGAGTTGTTCATATCTACAGATAGTTCTGAAACTGAGAACTGAATGTGATGTTACCAAGAGGCTGATAGTGGATTGAACTTGTATTTGTTTGTTGCATTTTAATTTATTACTTGGAGTGTAGATGCAGTTTTACTTTGTAGCTTTCAACCAAACAGGAACATGTCTGTAAGAATAATATTCCAATTCTGTTCTGAGATTCGACACCGCACGAAGAAGGACTCTACATCCTTGGAAGGGCATTATTTCCACAATAACATGCACCCTAGAGGGAATTATTGTGCTGAGAGAATGGAAAGTCTATTAAACTGTTTTATATTTGTTTATTTTTTAATTACTATATAAATTTTTATATATTTTTGATGTAAAATAGCTCCACTGCCTAATGTTTCAAACTTGATGTAGTATATGTAATTACTGTTACAGGAAGTATTTTACATCAAAAATATAAATTATTTAAGTATTAAATGTCTACATACACACACATTTATAAACACACACAGACACAAAGACATATACAAAGAAGCACCCACACATTCAAAATCATAGACAAAATCACATACACATACATAGCTGGAAACAAACACATCCACCCACACACACACTGAACTTAAGTTAGCATCAAGTTTGCTCAGTAAACACATCCGTCTCCTCCAGAGTCGTCTTCTTCTTTCGGCTTATTCCTGGTTAGGGGTCGCCACAGCAGATCACATGTCCGCTCATGATTGGCAGTGGAGTTTTACAGTGTCGAGTTGCCAGCCCAGCGCCCAACCTTCCTCGGAAGGCACACACACGCACGCATGCACTCATTCATGCCTAGGGCCAAGTTAGAGTGTCCAATCCACCTACAGCATGTCTTTGGGATGTGGGAGGAAACCATGCGACCACAGGGAGGAAATGCAGACTCCGCACAGAAGGCACCCCAGCCGAGGATCGAACCGGAGAACCTCTTACTGTGAGATGACAATGCTAACCACTGCACCACCGTGGCCGCCCTATCCATCTCCTTCAGAGTAAATGACTGAAAAAAATAATGCAAGGCACAGCAAGTCTTTTTCCACATCCATCCCAAAAAAATTTGCAAGGCATAGCAACCCCCCCACCCTTACTGTTCCTAATTTTACTGTTAGTTTTCTGGATAAATCAATATGCTTTAGTGAATTAAATTTAGTCAGGCCAGAGCATCATTAATCTCATTAAAAAAACATTCATAATGGTTAATGGGACTGCTTGTTTTAATCAGTGAAGTCTCTCTCATGCACACAAGCAGACACACACATGCACACACAGACATAAACATATATACTGTCACACACACAAACATGCCTATCTTTTTTTTTCTTTTTTAACTTTATTAAACTTTGCACTCACTAAACAACAAAGCACTGTTTAGTGAGTGTAGAGTAATGGATCTGTTAGCTTTTTTACAGTCCATGTTTCAAAGCAACTTAATATGCTGCTTTGAAGTGGCAAACCTGTTTTTCACTGGGCATTACCTGTACATTAACACCTTGCTGGAGAATGGTCATTCTCCAGTCAGGATGGTAATATACAGATCACCCATTCTCCAAGGTTTTCTATGAGACTGATAGAGATATTTTGTAATATTATATTTCTGAATTTGCAGGAAACACACAAAACCAACCAGTCCTGGTTTCCAAAGAGCTCTTGAAGATGAAACAACAAAGATATCCAAGAAAACCAACAGGAGCTCAACACCAAATACTACTTTAATGCGTAAAATAATAAAACACAGCAAGGCTTTTGAGTTACAAAACTCTTTCTCAATGCAATTACACATCTCATTATCTTAACAGTGCTTAAACATTTACACCAGCCAATCACACATATTCTTAAAATCACGAGTTATTAAATAGCTAAATGTACTTAAAATAAAACAGCATAGTAAAAGGAACACATACATATATAAAAACAACCCCAAGACCAAATAAAAATAAACTTATAACAAATTCCAAATATAAAGAATACAATATATATATATATATATATATATATATATTATGAGTATTATTATACTTAATGGGTGTGTCTTCGTTGAAGGTTGAACGTTGAACGTCGAGCTGGCACCTCGGCGTTCTTGAAAATCTACTGCCAATCATTAGCGGACCGGAGTTCCGCTGTGGCGACCCCTAACCGGGAAAAGCCGAAAGACAACAACATTATACTTAATATTACGATGAAAATAAAAACAAATACTCTTATATATACATAGTGATGTCTATTTTTCAATACAGGCTTAATACTATTGGTACTATTCAATCCTGGCATTTTATCAGCTCTAAAATAATTAATCCAATCACCTCTGTTTTATTCACTAGATCACTTCCTCTTTCATTGTGATAGACAACTTGTAAAACCCTAAACTTAAACTAATGATGAAGGCCCACAGATAAAATGTGTTTGCCCAGGGCATTCGTCTCAACTTTTCTTCGAATTTCTGAAAGATGCGACCATATCCTTTCTTTTAATTTCTTATTAGTTTTACCTATGTAAAAGCACTCACAGAAGGTGCAATTAGCAAGGCAGATCACATTCTGAGTAATATGTGCAGCAAAAACATGAAATTCAAATTCCTTCACTGTGATGGGATACTTAAAAGAAGGGTCAGTATTAAAATGTAAGCAGTATAAACAATTGTGACTGGGAACTGTCCCATTTTTATTCACTGTCTTTCAGCTTTTATATTACTCAAATCCTTACAGCATAAATATGGTTTAAGATTTCTTTCTCTCTCATGAATAAACTTAGGTTCTTTACCTACAACTTTTTTAACATCCTCATTTGACTGTAAGATGGTCCAATTTTTATGTATAATATTTTTAATCATATTACTATGGCTATTGTACTTCATAATATACCTTAAATTACACTCAAAATTATTACTAGCAGACTGTTGTCTAATCAATCGTCTAGAAAATTATGGTGCACCTAAGTTACTCCATTCATTTATCACTACATCCTTCATATCTTCCAACAACTTAGTATTATAGCCCCTAGAGCAAAAGTCATTAGCTATATAATCAATATTTTGTATACAATTTTCAGTTCTAGTATTAAGCCTACTAGCTCCAAGAAATTGACTTTTGACTATTCCTTTATACATATGCCTAGGGGGCATACTTTTAGAGTGAACGTACATAAAAAAAAATTCACATCTTTCCTATAAGTCATAGCATTAAACCTTTTTTACATTATCTACTACTGTAATATCTAAAAAAATATTTTTTCTCTGGATCATTTAACATCAAATACCAAAAACTCAGCTGTATGATGGAAATGCTCTACAAATACATTTAACCCATCAATATCTCCCATCCACGGCAAACATTCTTAAACAGTGCTAATTCATTATCATTAAAACAGCAATATCTTCTCACATTGATAAAGTAACATTAGCGTAAGTATTCACAACTGGGGTGCCCATAGCCACCCCAAGTTGCTAATGATAAACTTCATTAAACAGAAAAATATTATTCTCCAGCACTATGTCCAACACTGAACATCAAATTTCTGTCTTAGAATCTATAAATGTGTTATGTTCACATAAATACTCTCCAACACACTGCACTCCCCAGTTGTTAGGTATCACAGTAAATAAGGATTTACCGTCCATCATAACAAGTAAAATAACTATGCCTTCATTTTCCATGGCCTAACAGCGGAGTGTAGAAAGAAAATCATTAGGGCCCTGAATAAAACTTTTACTGAAACTTAATAATGGGTGTAACTGTTTCTCAAGGTAGTTGGACAAGGGTGTGTTAATCCAGGAGCTCCCCATGACTATAGGCCTCACAGGTGGCAGAAATAAATCTTTATGTAATTCTGGCAATCCATAAATAACTGGAATAATAGGATGTAAGATATAAAGATAATTATATACAGTACTTCAGGTGTAATCAAATTTTCCATGAGTAAATCATATAAAAAGTTCTTAACTCGACCCATTATCTCATCAACAAATTTTCTATCTACATTTTTTAAATGTACTTAATTCAGATAAAAAGTCATGCATCCTGTTGTTATAAAACTCCACATCAATTACAACAATCTTACCCTTATTTCTGAATTTGAATAATTATAAAAATAGTACTAATTCAATTTTCTAGTCACTTTAGGATTTTGATACTGGTTTATAATGTATTTGATATAAAACCTTGGAAGCAGTTGGAGGGAGGTGGTGTAAGCATAGTACTTGGGATATCCTGTGATAACAGCCAATTGTTTGTAAGTTTGTCTGGATATGGAAGTTTCTCTTGATGGATTGTATGACTTACTATTGTCATGCACAACCTTCCTTTTATTTTTTAACAGTAGTTTAAATAAATTAATATAGGAAGTGGTGTAGTACAAAGATTGCATTTTTAAATCTTAGTGATTCTTTAATCTGTTAATTCTGATAAAAAAGTCTGTGAAAGTTGTAGCGAGTTATCTATTCAAATACTGCTGTTTAAAAAGATATGTGCATACATTTTAATAAGTATTATTGCCTATATTAATATTAGGGTGCACCAGTCATACTGTTTCTAACTAGTTTTATTTTTTAACTTTTGACTGTTTTGCAAGACTGGAGTTCGCATGCATATAAATCTTATCTTTGTTGAAAAGATGAATACAATTTTGATATATAAATATATCACTTTTGTAAGTCCTGATATAGTTTAGTAAATATTATATTAAAACTCATATGCCTTTCTATGAGAAATGAGAAAGAGAAAAACTAGCTTGACTGATATAGGAACGTATACCTACTCACAACTGCATTGTCTTCTTCAGGGAGAGTCACTGCAACAATAAATTAACACTTAGGCAGCATTGCAAGCAGTACTCTGGGATTCTCAAGAAAAAGACAATAGCCTTATTCCACAGAGCCAGCATAAATTCAACCTAAGTATGACTATACAGATATTCTTAGGTAGGTGAACAATGTATATAGATACTGTTCAAATAACTGAAGATTAGAAACTATTTTTTTCCTTTCTTTAGGGTGAAAATGTTCAAATAAAACTGGCATACATAACACCTTTGATAAAAATAGCAGTCAGTACAAACTGAAGTCATCTAAAATATATTTTTTATAGCCATTTGTACTTCCAGATCAGTAGAATAGCAAACATAATGTATACAAATATAAAGCATTATCTTTTGGACTGGAGAAGTATTATAAATGAGTACTATATGCATGCAGGACTACAGACATTAAATATTGTCCAGAATACTAATACTGACATAAACATCTGGAACAACAAGCAGCACTTTAAAATTTGTTATGAAGTTGCGCTGACAGAAACAGTTTTGTTATTTGGCCAGATCCAATAAACCCTACACGGTCTGTTTACACCATGTGCATGTCGCGCCACGGTGTACACATGATAGTGCACTGTTTTGGATTCAGTAAGCACAGACAACTTAAACACCATGTCATGATAATTACAGCATAATCAGCTGAACTGTATGCTAATCAATCAATCCAAGATGGAGGAGCTATTCAACAAGCTATAAAGCAATGTCTTAGACTCAGTGCTGGTTTTCCCTGAGAAATCCAAAACTTAATGGAATACAGCCACTGAAAGGAGTCCTCACAGAAAGAATGTTAGGGGCTGCTGTTGCTTTAATTCATGTGTATGTGCAACAGGCTGAAGTCTATGCTGCTGCTGCTAATAGACCATGGACAAAAAGAAGAAGAGTTTTTAGAACCCATTTAACTTATCACAAACTGCATGACATGGAAATTATAGAGCACTACATGGCGGATACAGATGCACACTACACTGTTAAGAACAAAAGTTATTTAATAGTTACCTCCTTCCTTCCACTTCCCCTCTCCTTAATGTTCTTTCAGACATTAAGGACATGAGGTAAAGCACATGCTTTGGAGTCCCCTACAACTTTAACAAAGTCAAAAAAAATCCAATATTTTCAGATTTTCTTTTTTCCATCATATCTCACAAATGTAATATATCTTTTGTAATCCCACATTTAATCATTAATTTCTGAGTTGCTATTTTTACATCCTGTTGATCTCCATCTCCTAAATACAGTCTCTGGTTCATTTGCAATGTACCCCAGGGCCTTCTAGTCAATTATGTGCTTTATTTTCTTTCTCAAGCATTTTCCCTTGAAACATCAGAAAAGGTTTCACTAGCATAACATCTCTATGAGGTTATAAGAAGCAGAATCCCCTTCTGTTTGGTAGCTCACTTTTTGTTGGACAAACATTTGTATTTTCTCGTTAGCATGTTCTGCATCAAAAAATGACTTTGACCCTCCAGGAAAAATATTCTGAAGATAGCTGGATACAGTAGCTTGAATCTGACACACCTGCTTCTTGACATTCCCTGACTGCTGGAATAAATTTACTCCTCCTCTGCCTGGTGTACAGTGAGTACTCATTTTCTACAAACACTGTACTGTAGCCAACTTTTAATACTTTGTCCTTCTGTCACAGTTTTGTCAGAATCGACTCTTTCTGCTAGTAGGATTAGATTTTTACTATTAGGATTACATTTTTACTATTAAAGGTCTTAGCTGCTTTCCCATGGTCAGGTTTGGAGGATACACAAGATGTGCCCTTTCAATTAAACATGCATTCTGTGGAATACCAGTCCAATTGCTTATTTCTGCTTTCATAAAATTAATATAGTCTGTTCCTTCCAGTTTGTCTGATACAGTAGGAAATCTCAGGTTTTCCCTATGTGCTCTGTCCTCCAATTCTACCATTTTGAAGCATCTCTTCTTGAGCATTCTCATACCAAAGATATCTGGCATACTCAGCAGGCGTTTTCTTCATTCTGACCTCTAACTTCTGCAGTTTTATCAGATCGTCTGAATAACTGATTAAAGCTTCTTCCATTTTTCTAGCCTTTTGTTATTTGAATTGATATATTCCTTCAGTGTTTCATTTATTTTAATCAGCCCTGACCATATTTGATTTTTTTTCTCTTGATTACTGGAAGTCATGTCTTGCACCAAAGCTGGAATTTGAACTGCTTTTTGCTGAACAGCTACAGGATTTCTCCCAGCCAGTGTTTTCTCCTCACCTTTTGTGATTGATTTTCATTCAAGTTCTCTGAATTTATCCAGGAAGTGCACTTAATAGCCAGTGTGCAGTCATCTTGGAAAAGGAAGATGAACTTAATCCTATCCAAAGACAGAACAGAAGAATAAGGTAAGAAAAAAAGGAAAAAAAATAAAAATTGGATAAGAAAGCCTTAGTAAAGGAAAAATTGGCAAAGGAATCACAATGTTGGGAGAAAATTAGAGAGCGAAAGGTAATGAAGTGGGGTGATGCTAAGAAGTTGTTTGGACTGCAGGTTAAAGACTGCCTTTCCTACCAGGGATTGATATCAGAGAACAGGCAAAGAGAAAGGGAAAACAAATCCTAAGTGAATGAACTACTCGGGTAGAGTTTGTAGCTGAATCTAGAACAGATGCTACTGTGAAAAGAAGATAATTAGTAGGTCATATAGCACACAGCATGATAATTATGGAGATCCATCAGAGGAGGTTAGAAAAGATTTGGAGTAAACCTGGAAAATCAATTTACAGGGGAACAATGTTAGTAATAAGACAAGATCAAGGAGAAGACAGAAGGAAAAGAAGGTAACCCAGCATAAGAGTTACCATATAACTGGATGGGCAAAGCTTGGCCTGTGAGCTGTGTAAATGATTGTAAATAGGGGTCTACTTTAGATCGACAAAAAGTCAAAATGTTGAACGCTCACATGAGCGTAAATGCAGGAACTCGATGTTTATGTACAGTGAGCATCTGAATATTTGCCCTTTCCTCACTTTAGTGTGATCTGAGAGTTGGAATATATATTTAGTGGGGGGTGTGGAAGGCACAGCCCCCCACAATAGCGATTTTGAATTTCTTCATTTACACTCATGTGAGCATTCGACATTTTCATTTTTTGGCTATATAATATAGACCCGTAAATAGTGCACGGTTATTCTCATGACTGGTGCAGCTGATTGTTAAACATGAACCAGAATGGCTTCAGTGGTGAAAAAACGATCCACTAGGCGTATATGTAACAAAGCAATTTATTAACAACACACAGAGGAAAAAATAAAATAAATAAATAAATGAATAATATTAATCCAAATGAGTCAAATCCAAGTGCTTTCGTCTCCTGTGTAGGAGACTTTTTCAAGAACAGAGCATGCCCAACAACTGAAAAACTTTTATACCATCATTAATTAAGTTTCAAAACAAAAGCACCAATCATTTTCTGTTTTCACTAATTGAATCCTTTGCTATAGGGTGTGATAGTGAAAGGTATAACACAATGAAATGTGCAATAAAATATGCAGTTTTATCATGAGTCAAACCAACACAAATAGTAAAAAAACAAATAGTAAAAAAAAGTGTGCGTGTATACCATTTGTGCATTACAATCAGTTGTCATGAAATTAGAAAGTAAAAATATATATTAAAAAGTATATAACTAATATACCTGTGTTAGGTTTTACAAGTGCATATACATACGCACATGCTTGTGTAACCTATTCACGAAAATGTATGAATATATAAATGAATAATGTCTGTATGAGTAAATGCTAAAATATGTGTGCATATATATAACTTGTATACACAATAAATTTCATTTTAGAGGGTCAGAACGCACATAATTAATAAAATTGATAAAAGTTCATTGCCAACATTAAGCAAATATGTTGGTATCATAAATTTTTTTAGGTTTAATAAATAAATGATAAATGTGTTTATAATAAATTAATAAATAAATAGATATATAAGCATATTACGTTAAAAACTTAAAAATTGTTGGATAACCACCTATGTTAAAATACAATGTATAACAAATTCACCTATCTTGGCTCTTTAACTTCAAAAAACAAGTAATTGAAATAGAATCATTCAGGCCTGGCCATTGAGTAGCATTCATTCTTAATTGCCATAAAGCTTCATTCATTTCCAAATGTAATAGCCATGGTCCACCCCTTTGGTTCACTTCCATAGCTTCTATGATAGTAAATTTAAACTCATGATCCGGCCATTCATTACAATGCCTTGCCAAGGCGTTTATATCCTTTTTTAATTTAATGTCCCTCAAGTGCTCGTAAATACATGTCTTTAACTTTCTTTCCATTTTTTCCAATATACAAATTTGCATTTTCAACAGAAAGCACAATAAACGACTCTTTCAGTGTTACAACAACATTTTTTCTTCTGGGTAACTCTAACGCCATTAATGTTAAATTTCATGCCTTCCATTATATAATGGCAATACTTACAAGATCCACATTTTCTCATGCCCCCAATACTATAAACTTGGGTGTTGTTTTCAAGTATGTTTTTGAGGGACTGACCCTTTCTGTACACTGCAATAGGTCTTTCTTCTATACATTGTCTAATTTCATTACATGAGGTTAAAATAATCCAGTTTTTCTCTAAAATTCTTAGTATGTCATGACTCTCAAGATTATATGTGGTAATAAAAGCACAACGATAGTTGGTTTCTGATAATATTGGATTTTCAAGACTCATACTGTTCTGTGAATTATCATCAAAAACCCTTTGTCCATCTACTTCACTCTGTGTTATGTTATGTTGTATGCCATCAGCCATTAGAATAGCTTGAAAAAAGCCTCTTTCTCTTTTGTTGACAACTTCTAACATTACATTATTTACTAAATCTCTTGGATATTCTCTTTTTATAAACATTTCTTTTAGTAAATCACATTCATTCAGAAAAGTGTCAAAGCAAGATATCATACGGGCCACTCTTACAAATTGGCCCTTCACTACCGCTCTTTTTTGCTTGTAAGGGTGTGCACTATCAAAGTGTAAAAAACTATTAAAATAAGATTCCTTCTGATATATTTCTGATACAAATTTACCTGTCTATCTTTTATTAGTTTAATATCCAAGTATGAGATTTCCTCTTCACAATTGTTATGGGTGAATTAAGAAAGGGTGTTGAATTATTGATGTAATTTAAAATTTCATCAATAAGGCCCTTTGGACCAACCCAAAAGATGAAAATATCATCCAAAAATCTGACATGCATTCTACAATATTTTAAATAAATGTGATTCAAAAACAACTCTCTTTTCCCACTGTAGCATCACCATATTGGCATAAAGGCCACCACAAGGGGAACCCATAGCAACACCAACCATTTGTATAAAAATTATTTGTTAAAAAATATACAATTAATTTTTAAAACAAGATCAAACAGTTGTTTGAGCACATTAATCCTGGATTGGGGTATCCCTTTTTCAAGTAAATAGTCACATACCCATTCTACCCCTGTATCATGAGGTATTGAAGTATAGAGGTCCTTTACATCAATGGTTACAAAGAAGCCACTCTCTCTGAATTCCAAATTATTGATTCTCTTCAAAAAATCCCATGAGTCCCTACATATATTAGTCTCTTCAGCCACATACTTTTTTTAGGTTAATGTCTATATATCTAGCTATAGGGTAATTAATAGAACCTTGTCCATTGACAATAGGAGGCATTGGTGGGTCAGACACATTTTTATGCATTTTAGGCACTCCAAAAATGCATGGGGTAACAGGGTGGTGAACAGATAAAAAATTAAACTCATCGATTGACAAAGAACCTTCAATAAATAAATCATTCAGTTCATTCCTAATCTTGTCGTATGCTTGATTTAATTCATTTAAGGACATTTTTCTATAAGCATCACCCATTAGAATTTTTTTAGAAATGCACCTGTTTTTATATTGGAAAAAATGAAAGAAAGTTAAAGACACGTATTTACGAGCACTTGAGGGACATTAAATTAAAAAAGGATATAAACACCTTGGCAAGGCATTGTAATGAATAGCCGGATCATGGGTTTAAATTTACTATCATAGAAGCTATGGAAGTGAACCCAAGGGGTGGACCATGGCCATTACATTTGGAAATGAATGAAGCTTTATGGCAATTAAGAACGAATGCTACTCAATGGCCAGGCCTGAATGATTCTATTTCAATTACTTGTTTTTTTGAAGTTAAAGAGCCTAGATAGGTGAATTTGTTATACATTGTATTTTAACATAGGTGGTTATCCAACAATTTTTAAGTTTTTAACATAATACGCTTATGTATCTTTTTATTTATTAATTTATTATAAACACATTTATCATTTATTTATTAAACCTACAAAAATGTTATGATACCAACATGTTTGCTTAATGTTGGCAATGAACTTTTATTAATTTTATTAATTATGTGCATTCTGACCCTCTGAAATGAAATTTATTGTGTATACAAGTTATATATATGCACACATATTTTAGCTTTTACTCATACAGACATTATTCATTTATATATTCATAAATTTCCATGAATAGGTTACACAAGCATGTGCGTATGTATATGCACTTGTAAAACCTAACACAAGTATATTAGTTATATACTTTTTAATATATATTTTTACTTTCTAATTTCATGACAACTGATTGTAATGCACAAATGGTATATACACACACACATTTTTTTTACTATTTGCTTTTTTACTATTTGTGTTGGTTTGACTCGTGGTAAAACTGCATATTTTATTGCACATTTCATTGTGCTATACCTTTAACTATCACACCCTACGCCAAATGATTCAATTATTGAAAACAGAAAATGATTGGTGCTTTTGTTTTGAAACTTAATTAATGATGGTATAAACGTTTTTCAGTTGTTGGGCATGCTCTGTTCTTGAAAAAGTCTCCTACAAAGGAGACGAAAGCGCTGGGATTTGACTCATTTCGATTAATATTATTCATTTATTTATTTTATTTTATTTTTTCCTCTGTGTGTTGTTAATAAATTACTTTGTTACATATTATACGCCTAGTGGATCATTTTTTCACCACTGAAACCATTCTGGTTCATCGGTTTTGTGGCTTTTTGTTTGTATTGATTGTTAAACATACTTTAGTTTATGTCTAACACATTTACCCTTTGGGAATGTTAATGTGCTGAATGCTTTGTTTTAAAAAGAAAATCTGTCAGAGTAATAACTGAAAATGATTGCTATAAATTAGCCAGTACAAAAAGAATAAGGGAAGGAGCAAAGGTTATACAATTTCCTCAGTTCCTTAATACCCATTTCACCTCATTCTCCAAATGCCAAAAATATCCAACTACATGAAATATTTCTTATTGCCAGAGACAAGGTTTAACTGTGGGGAAAGTGAAAAGGTATGGGACGGTCAGCTACAGAGGGTTTATACATCTTGCAGTTGGCTTAGAGGATTAAGGAGTTGTTAATGGGCTGTTTCCTGTAGTCCAGTGGTGCAGCTGTTTAACCAGACACTGCTCTTGGGCTGAGTCTGAAAAAGATCCATAGAAATCAGTGCTCTACACCAGAAAACAAATACATAAGACATACTTTATCTGTCCTGTTCTAGCTACTTTTTTTTTACATATGAACCATCTGTTATAGCCACCCCTCCCATATCTTTGCCCACTGACAAATCTTCTCTCTCTCACAAATTATCCAAATTATCCAACCTACTTCACTATGCTTTTCTATCAATTCAGTATCCCTGGATTTATTTATTGCCATTTTATTGTGGTGTATCTACCGGTGGTTGAAGTCAGATACCCCATGCTTCAAATGTCTGAATCACAATCACAGCATGTCGAAGAACAGAATGTCAATCATTGTTTTCCATGAAAAAATAGCAATTTCCAAGTGTGCACCATCAGTAATTCATTTGTTTGTGTTTGTGAAACTATGGAGTTGGAGTACATTTAGATTTTGCCCTTTTGGTATTTCGTACATGTGTTTTGGTTCATCAAATCATATAAATTGAGGCTTCATAACGGAACCACTTGATCGTGTTTGATGAAGTAAGAATAGAAGAATAAACATCTTTGCTTTTTTATTCATTTTTTTCTAGCATAATAGACTGTACTTCAAATAATTTTGTATATATTGATTGTCTGATTGTCATACTTAACCACAGTTTTTTATTATTACAGCAATGATGTCTCCTCAAGGTCTACTGTATCCTATGTATTAAACTGTAAAACTGTATGCATACATATATATTTTTTTATTACATCTATGCTACTGTTTTATTTCATGCTATTGAACTCTCTGGAACTTTTCTCCCCAGGCCTCTGTTGAAAATGGGTATTTCTTATCCAGTCAGAAAACAAATCAATAAATAAATAATAAATCTATTTTCAAGTTGGAATATGAAAAACAAAAACATACAAAGGCTGGTACTGAAATACTTTTATATTTTACTGCTCCTAGTTTCATTTCAGTCTTTTGAATAAGTTTTTCTTTCACTGCAAAAAGAAAGTGATGGGCATGGCAAGTAACAAAATTCAAAGTAATTAAATTGTCTGCACAAGGTTTGGAAGATATTGTTTTAAAAATGAATGGAGAAAAAAAGATGAATTTTACCAGTAATCACAATCCTTTTTAAATATTAAGTTTTTATTTAAAGAAGTTTGAATGACTTTTTTGTTTAGAACAACAAAAAAAATGAAACATTTACAGAATTACTAGGAAATGCATGATCCTATCCATGTGTTTAAAAAGTTAAGAATACAATTTTTCACACTTAATTTACAAATTTCTTCATTCCAGTTCAACAAGTAAATCGCCTTCACCAACTGTGACACCGGGCTTGCAGTGAACAGCTTTAACCTATAATCAGAGAAAAATATCATTCAATTACTTAAATGCCAACTGGAAAGTTGGGTGTTTTAGAAAAGTCTGAAGTCAAGTAAAGGAACTGTTATGTTATATGTAGCAGTTACTTCAAAATGTTTTGAAATACTATAAAAATAAGAACATAAATGTGTACATTTCTGTAATAAAGCATGTACCATGCACTAGATACCTGCATGCCACTTGAGCTGGCAGTTTGGAAGCCACATCAGTCCCACTGAGGTAAATTCATCTAAATGGAACACTATGGACCCTATCAACAATCAACAATTTTGCAAAAAAGTATTTTGTTGTATATACAGATACTTAGGAATAGTAACAGCTAGTGCAACAGTAATTTATACTATTTTCCTAGCATTTTGTCATAAAACATAGATGAAAAACAGCATTTCAGTTACCCTGAAAATGAAATAAACTTTGAAGGTTCACAGATTCTGGGGGAAATTACAATACTGGATTTGAACACAGCTGACGTACAAGCATGCTATTCTTATTTTGCCAAAATTTATTCTGTCATTGTCAATACAATTTTGTTTGAAGCTGAGCTCTCCTTTTGGTGGGTTAATGGAGAAGTACAGCAATAAATCAAGTGAAAAGGATCAGACAAGCATCAGGAGAAGAATGTGGACACCAGCATTAAAGCTCATTGGGACTCAGTCATAATCCAGTAAAACTTGAGGCATCAAACATTAAAACCTGCATCCCTGCACAGGCAGAACCCATGTTAAACCCTTTTAATGGTAATACTGTAGTTTTGGCATCCAGTTTGTAGCAAAATCAGACTTATTTACTATATATTTTCTTGATGTTGTGGTTACCAAAATAGTAGATGGAACATTGCATACAAACTGCATAGAAAGCCCTTCAACAAGAATACTGTTTTGGACAGCACTAGTACACCCCCCCCCCCCTCCATTTTCAAGAATATTCCAAAGTCACAATGTTTGTGGATAAAATGCACTAGTATCAGCAAAGAGATATATGCAGCAACATCAGCTAATAATTTAGGACATAGATTTGCTCATAAAGGTTATAACAAAAGGTTGCTTGAAGAAACACAGGAATTGGTTGACGAAATGGATAGAACAGAGATCCTAAAATATCGGAACAACAAAGGAAATCAAAATGCTATCATTAGATTTACAACCACTTACAGAATTGAACAGTTTTCATATTAAACAGATTATTAATAAATTCTGACCAATGTTTCTTAGCAATCCAGTTTTAAGCAAATATCTGCCCGACTGCTATAAATTTAGTTACAGAAGAGGGAGGCATGTTGGGCAATGTCTATCTGGTTATAAACATGGTGAAACATTGGAAAGACCTGTGGTGCAATAAACTGGATGTAGTGGATGCCGTTACATATTTTTAAGTGTTAATCTTTATCTACATGCAATTCGAAAAAAAAAAATTGGAGACAATATATAACATGTGAAAGTAAATCTATTGTTTATCTTGTGCAATGTACATATGATGCTTTCTTCTCTGGACAATTCAAAAGAATGTTTAAAGAACATGCAAGTGTCTTTAAGTGACATTTTTTTTCCAGGGACAAGAGGCGTGTACTCTATAAGCATAAGAAAGTTCACTCTATAGCTATCTTTGTATTTATAGGAACAGATCAAATAAAAATTTATGGTGTAGGTGGAAATACTATAAAACTTTTCTAGACACTAAAGAAAGGTTTTGGATACTTAACACTGGTGCACTGTATCCACCTGATCTCAATGAACATCTATAATTTGTATAAAGAAGATAAAACTTATCATTTATTAACCTGAATTAGCCTGCTCTTGGAAGCTAAGCAGCATTGGGCTTGGTTAGCATTTGGATGGGGAACTGTTTGGTAATACTTGTTTTCATGTCATACTGCTCGGGTGTTTTTTAAAAAAAACTGCTTTGCTGCTGCCTGTTTACCGCATTGTGGTTTTATAAAAAAGGAACTGATTGTTACAATTGTTTAGATACTGGACTCAATGAACATCTAAAGTGTGTATAAAGAATAGAAAGAATGAATGGTTGTATTACACTGAATGAGCCTGATCTTGTTTGATTCTGTAGTTAAGGACGGTTGGGCTTGGTTAATATTTGGACGGGCATTGCCTTGCAATGCTTCTTTTTATGCCATACTGCTTGTGAGTTTTTCTGAAAAAAGGTGTGCATGCTATTAGAGTTTATCTATCACATAATCTGTGGTATAATATAAAAGGAAGTGATTGTTGTACTTGTTTAGATATTAATGAAGCTTGTAAAAGCATAATTGGTTTCTATCTCTCTTCCAGCTGCACAAGGGATTTTTTTTTTATTAAACCAGAGTGCTTTTTTTTTTTAATATCTGTATCTATATCTATATATGTGTATGCAAATATAGATAGTATCATCACAGGAAGTTACTAGGCTACTGCCCATGAGGCCTTTCCAAGCCTAGCCAAAGTTTTGGGCCATTGTTTCCAAGGTCAGCACCTATCGTCCCTGTCAAGCAGGGACATAGGTGGTATCCCAGGAGTATATTTTCTATTACCCATCCAGTCATCCAGGTTACGTTTGAACAGGACCAGCGAAGTACTCTGCTTAACATGGAGAGGGAGTCTATTCCACAAATGGGGGATTCTCTGGGACACATATCTGTCCCAACAGCAGGTCCTATTACTGTCACAGGCTAGGTTTAGGTCCTGAGTGCACATGACATGTGTGGTGTTTGATTTGCGGATATGCAGCATTTCCAGTACGGCAGGGTCTGAGATGGCTTTAAATGCCAGACAAAGGTCCCCTCTCTGCAGTCTATATGAGACCGAGTAAAGTGAGAGGGACTTAAGACTATCCTCATAGGATAGGTGAGTGAGACACTGAATTCTTCTAGTCAGGAACCTCTGTGGTCCCTCCAGCTGCTGCAAATGCCTAGCAAGGTACATACCAAAGGGGACATTGTACTCGATTATAGGCCTGATTAAGGAAGATTACAGAGAGGCTTTAACTCCTTTTTTCCTGGATGCTATGCCCTTGTTTATGAGATGAGCCAAGTAGTATGCTCTACAGACTACTGAGGCAATGTGTTGATCAAATGCTAGATTACTGTCTACCAAGGTGCCCAGATCTTTTACTACTGATTGTGTGCTAAGGATGTTGTTGTTGATATGGTACTTTGTGGGTACATCATTTTTATCAAAGGGGATAACTATACACTTTTTGGCATTGAGTTTGAGGCCGTGTCTTATGCACCAGTCGTTTGTCTGGGTAAGTCCCTACTGGAGAATGTTAACATCATCTGGGGAGTTGATGACCGCCCTCAGTTTGCAGTTGTCTGCAAACTTGGTCAACCATAGACCTTATATCTTTGCCTTCACATCAGAAAAATATACTCCAAAGAGTAGGGGTCCTAAGACCAAACCCTGAGGGACCCCACTAGTGACAGGTTTACTATTTGAGGTGGAATCCCCTATTTTGACTGTATGGGTTCTGTCAGTGAGACAACTGACAATCCACCTAGTGACATAAGGGTTGATGTCCAGCTGAGTGAGCTTATCTACTATACCTGAGTGAGGTACGGTGTCAAAAGCCTTGGCCAAGTCAAGGTATGCAGTATGTACCTCTTTTCCCTCATCCAGGGCCTTGTTGACTGATTCAAAATAATCCATCAGGTTCAAAAGGCATGATCTCCCCTTGACAAACCCATATTGAGTGGGGTCAACTGCTTGGAGGCTACCGATGTCCTGGTTTATGAGATCCATGATTGTGTGGTCCATGGCCTTACATATCAGGCCCATAAGGCTAATGGGCCAGTAGTATCACCACTTTTGTGCAGTGAAATGGCAGTATCCATCCGCCACTAGGTGGGTATGTATCCAGTGCTTAAGCTGTGGTTGAAAAGGGTGCCTAAAGGTATAGCCAGTTCCTGTTTGAGGCAATGTAAGATGCAGCCTGGGATGCTGTCAGGTCCCATGGAGGCTGTATTTTTTGTCTTTGAGAGGGCATTCAAGATCTGTTCGTTGGAGATAAAAGGTGGGGAGCAGGTGTTGGAGAGATCTTGATTTACTTTGGGGGGGACAGGGGGGTAAAATTTTCACTGAACCTGTCGGCAAGCATGTAAGCTATGTCATCAGTATTAGTGTGCATAATGCCATTGACCACAAGTTTGGTACAGGGCTTTTGCTTGTTCTTTAGGTTACGTATCTAGCTAAAGAAAGCCATATGATTGTCTTTTGATGAGGGGGCCAGTCTGGACTCAGTAGCTTCTTTCTTCTATTATAAAGTCTGTGTATGGCAGAAGTCCACCAGACTGGTTTGCTTCTCCCTGATAGCGATACTTTGGTTCTCTCTGGTACAGCTGAGTGTATGCAGCTATAGCGATTCTGATAAAGAGCCCTGGTGAAAGTCTCTGCATAGGTGACCATTCCCTCTGTTCTCTCAGATGGGGGGGGG
The DNA here is from genome assembly GCF_019279795.1 of Protopterus annectens. NCBI lineage: Eukaryota > Metazoa > Chordata > Ceratodontiformes > Protopteridae > Protopterus > Protopterus annectens. The sequence continues at coordinate 1,430,230,627 of NC_056735.1, read as the reverse complement.
GGCTACGAAACTGTTTATGCCTGCCTGTAGGCTGCTATAATCAGCTTTGGAGAAGTTTTTTTGCCCAATCTCAGCTGAAGGGGGGGAGGTGTGATGCTAAGGGTGAAGGTAACTGCCTGGTGATCGGATCTCACCAGGGAGGGTGACACTGTAGGGGTACTACAGTGGTTGGCCATGTTTGTTAGATCTAGGTGTAATATATTTTCTCCCCTTGTAGGGGTATTTACCAGTTGATCCAGAGCATTAGAGTTGACAAAGTCAAGAAATCTCTGGGCATATGGGTTCTGGCTAGAGTAGTTTTTCCAATCAATGGTTAGATAATTGAAGTCTCCCTGGATCAGAGTGTGAGGTGGGTCTTTTATAGATTTAAGTAAGTCAAGGTAGGTGGAGTGGCTATCTTGATTCATGGATAGAGGCCTATAGCTAGCTATGACTTGGATAGGTGTCTTGTCTACACAGTTAGCTGCACCTGGAGTGTCTCCTGTGCATCATACTGCTTGATCAGCCTAGTGAGGTATTTATTTTTAATAAATACAGAGACCCCACTGCCTTTAGTTTTGTAACCCTCAGTATGGGGTCTGAACGTGTGGAAGGATGTGTAACCTGGTATGGAAGGGGTGCTCTAAGCAGATTTGAACCAGGTCTCTCTGATGGCACATATGTCAGCATCTTCCAGAGATAGGAATGCTTCCAGAGAGTGTAGTTTCATAGTAAGACTCCCAGCGTTTAGCAGCATGACCTTTAGTCCAATACACACACACACACACACACACATATATATATAGAGAGAGAGAGAGAGAAAGTAGGAGAGAGAGAGAGTCTAACCACATCTAGCCATAAAAGTCTTAAGTTCCTGTGCTTGAAACTGGTACAGACATACAGTCATTTAAGCATGCAGATTCTTCAATGTTCCCATGTGCATGCTTATTCAATAAGTCCTATGATTCAATAGCAGGCTGAAAGTGGTGCACACAAATGAATTTAACTTGCATCATTAGGTTGACAATTTGCAAATAGTACAAGTATTACGATTTGCTGCTTCACATTCAGCAGACTACTGCTGTTCTGCCTTTTTAATATATTCTCCTGTGAAAAAACAAAAAAACAATGGGCGGTACCCTTCATTAGGTGAGTAGCTCCTACTGGCAAACGTTCTGCAACAAATACTGAAATGGTGGATTTGAATACTTTGGCTATCACCCTCATCTTCTGCTCCCATACCTCTGTCCTCACTTACTCCTGTACGGGGTTATGCAATGGTATCCCCGCCACTAATTTCTCATTAGCAACATTCTAACAGTCACCCTGTCTTTGGCATATGCATCATCTTTGAGTACCTGTATTGAAGCTCCAGCACTTTTGGCAAGCCTCAGCATCACACTTCTCTTTCTCTGACAGCAAACATTGCTCATGCATGGGTCATGACACATACTGTCATGGTGGCAGTAACAATTTGAAGGCCTAGGCATTAAAGGCAGAAGATTTTTAATGACACTTCTTTAGACTCTGTGAGCAGTACGATAGGTAACTGACTCTTTCTTCTTTGTCCACTGCACAGATGCTAGGAGCTACAGAGTTAAGAAAATGGCCATGAGAAGACACATCAAAAAGTGACTGCAGCTCTTACCCACTGCAGAGAACACCTTAAAGTAAGTTTGTCCAGTTTAAAGTTTTATCTTAGCATTACACATATTAGGTATGGGGAAGATATGATGCAGAATGACATATAGCTAGTAAACTTGCTATGGGAAGTTGGAAATAATCCCTTTTCAACACTTAGCTGCACTGCTGTTAATTCAGATCTCAGCAGGCTAAAACCAAGCAAATGCAGAAAAATAATGCAAATAATCTACCATTAGCTAGTCCCATGCAAAAACAAAAAAACAAGGTAAATTTGTGGCGTCTCATTTTCCACACATACTCTGCCTTTATGTTTCTTAGTTAAGTGCTTTCACTTTCAGCTTCCATCCAAGGACTTCACATTAAAATCCTAGAGAGACTGAGACAGAGGTCAATATCGACTTGGTGATATATCCTTTTGCGGATTTTTATGGTTATTATTGATTAACAGTATCATCTGTTGTGGTAAGTAGGTAGGTAGCTATACCTACTGATTACAGCACCCTGTGTACTTAGAGACAAACTCAACAAATACCAGGATATGCAAGCAGAAACTAAATTAATCTGTAATAAAGACACCCAGATAGTTCCAGTAGTAGTAGGAACAACAGGGCTAATAAAACATTTTCTAGCATACTTACATATTTTGTCCATATAAATAATGCCATATGAATTGCAGGAGGAGGCAATTCTAGGTATACTGTAAGTGCTAAGAAAAGCATTCTTGGCAAACATCAAAGAGTGAAGCAACATTATTATCATGAACTTTAATTATATGCTAATTGTATGTATGGGGTCAATTCCTGTCAAACTATTAGAAACCTAAAACATTTGAAGAAATCAAGATAAGTAAGAAAAGATGTGTGGGCTGCATGAGAGTTAAAAAAATAATACTAATGCCTGACTCCAAAGTGCAGAGGGATGCAGCCATTACTGCAACCCTAGTGACCAGGGTTTGCTTAGTGGTTCCAAAAATGGAGGAGCTAGGTAGGGAGTGTGAGCAGTTGACATATCCCCACTTGTCTTGCCCAGAGTGATGGCAAGAGCAGAGGATGCTCAGGGAGCACATGAGGAATTAGAAGTTATGTCCTTACCATAACGTTCCATGTGGAGTGTTCATCTCGCCTTTGTTCTTACACCTGGGTTCGGAGCCGATCCTCGGCTCCGTGTCGGCCGCTTGGCAAGCTCTGCATTGAGAAGAAGCTCAAGACCAACCTAACTCCCACAATCCCCCTCTGCCTTTACCTCAGATCTAGTTTGCAAGCAAACCAGAAGTCAACAGAGAGAGTAACACATTCATGCCAAAACAACATAACTGAGAGAAACACCTATACATATATATATATATATATATATATATATATATATATATATATATATATATATATATATACATATATACACAACAACTGCGAAATGCAGAAGCAGGAGAAACCAAACCAGACACCAAACTGAACGTTCTTCCTGAGGGTGGGAGGGTGGGAATGTAAGAACAAAGGCGAGATGAACACTCCACATGGAACGTTATGGTAAGGACATAACTTCTAAATGTGAGAGTGTTCAATCTCGCTGTTTGTTCTTACACCTGGGTAGCGTCCCTAGCTCCATGTTCCTGAGGAACTCACGGGAGAACGTTCTTGAGCACAGTGGAACCAAAGGTTGCCCTGTCCCTAGAAACCCTGTCTACCTTGTAATGAGAAATGAATGTATGTGGTTTAGACCAAGTGGCAGCTGCACAAATAGTGTCTAATGGTAAGCGAGCTGCATGAGCCAGGGATGTAGATACTGATCTTGTAGAGTGCCCCTTGGGTTTGGCAGGTAAAGTTTGTTCCGAAGCAGTATAAACAAATATAATGCAATCAGTTAGCCATTTGGAAAGGGTTCGTTTAGTAACTGCTATACCTTTCCTGCTGTCTGCAAAGGCTACAAAAAGTTGATCTGTTTTCCTGTGATCCTTTGTTCTATCCAGGTAAAATCTAAGTTGTCTATGAACATCCAACTTGTGTAACATACTCCAACTTATTGGAGTGGTTTTTGAAAAAGGTAGGGAGCTCAATGGATTGATTGATGTTATTAATAGAGCAAACTTTGGGGAGAAAGGATGGATTAGTGCGAAGAGATACTCTGTCAGAGTGAAAGATCAGATAAGGGTGTTTAATAGAAAGAGCCTGAAGCTCTGACTCCCGTCTAGCCGATGTAATGGCCACCAAAAAGAGGGTCTTCCACGACAAATACTTCAATGGACAAGAAGAGGCTGGTTCAAACGGAGGTAGCATCAATTTAGATAATAAAAGGTTCAGATTCCAAGGTGATGTAGGAGTTCTAACTGGTGGTCTAATATGGAAAGATCCTTTCAGAAAGGCCTTACAAAGTCTGTGAGCCATAATAGGAGCCCCACATTCTTCCACATGAAAGTTGAAAATGGCAGCCAATTGCACTCTCAAAGTGGCAGGAGAAGCTCCTTGGTGGAACAATTCAGTTAAAAACTCCAAGATCTTATTTAAGGGAGCTATAACAGGGTCCAATTGCTGTGTATTTGCCCAGTAAACAAAACGCTTCCATTTACTAGTATAAGTCTTTGTAGTGGAAGCTTTATGAGAAGCCACTAGAATATTCTGAACTGCAGGAGAAAGAAGATCAGACCTGGCTAAGTAGGGAAGCGGAGCAGCCAAGCTGCTAGTTGGAGTGACAGTAGCGAGGGGTGGGGAGCCCCTGACGAGTGGGTCAGTAGATCCGGCTCCGGGTCCAGGATCCAGGGTTCCCGAATGCGGTGTGCCAGAAGAAAGGGAAATCAGATTTGACGAGGCCAGAATGGGGCAATGAGGATAATCGTCCTTTGCAGGTTGTTGGCTTTCTGCAGAAACTTTGCAATCAGGGAAAGGGAGGAAAAGCGTACAGGAGACCCGGGGGCCAATCGTGAACCAGAGCGTCCCTGGGGACTTCCCCTGGAGGGGGTAATAGGGCAAAATAGCTTCTGCATTTGGCGTTCATTGGAGACGCAAAAAGATCGCAGGAAGGCTGGCCCCATTTGCGAAAAATCTCCTTCGCAACTGACTGTTTGAGGGACCACTCGTGAGGCAACAGGATTGCTCTGCTCAACCTGTCGGCTATGACGTTGGATGACCCGGGATGTGCGTTGCAATCAGAAAGCGACCTGTGGACTCCGCCCATTGCCAGATTCTCATGGCCTCTCTGCATAGCTGATAAGACTTGGTTCCCCCTTGTTTGTTTATGTACCAGACTACGGACATGTTGTCCGTCTGAACTGCAATAGTCCCTAGAGGAAGAAGGGGAGCAAAGTGTTACAACGCTAGAAACACTGCCCTCAACTCTAGAACACTGATGTGCAGATTGTACTCTAAATTGGTCCATTCGCCTTGGACTGTCTGTCCCTGAAAGATGCCCCCCCACCCTATCAGGGAAGCATCCGTGGTCACCGTAGCTGTCGGCGTGGGTAGCACAAATGGTCTTCCGCTGGAAAGATTGCAAGTCCGGAGCCACCAGGCTAGGTGTGATTTGCATGTGTTTGTGATCAGAATTTCGTGTGTCAGAGGTAGCTGTTGGAACGACCATTGTGCAAACAGTAGCCATTGTAGAACTCTCATGTGCAGTCTTCCCAATGGTATCGCAATGAGAGAAGCTGCCATGAGACCCAAAACCTTCAGAACCAGTTTTGCTGGGGATTTTCTGGATGACAGAAGAAGAGATATGTGGCTTTGTAGTGAGGCTATCCTTTCTGGAGGAAGTCTTAGAATTAAACAATGCGTATCCAATTCTGCTCCTATGAATGAGATATACTGTGATGGCTGTAGTAAAGATTTTTTGAAATTTACGGAAATTCCGAGATGAACACAAAGCTGCAGTGTGTAATCCCTGGCTTGAATCAGTTGACGCTGGGTGGTGGCAGAAAGGAGCCAGTCGTCCAGATACGGAAACACCTGGAATCCCAGGCGTCTCAAGTGAGACGCTACCACTGCCATGCATTTGGTGAAAACCCTGGGGGCTGAGGTCAGACCAAAGGGCAGGGCTCGAAACTGAAAGTGGCTGGCTCCCAGCCGGAAGCGCAAGTGATCCCTGGACGCCCTGGCCATTTTGATGTGGTAGTATGCGTCCTTCAGATCTATTGAGCACATCCAGTCGTCCTACTGTAAAAATGGAAGGATCGATTGAAGCGTGACCATCCGGAACTTTTCTTTCTTGACGAAGGTATTGAGATTGCTTAGGTCCAGAATCGGCCTCCAGTCCCCTGTCTTTTTTGGAACTAAAAAGAACCTTGAGTAAGTTCCGAATCCTCTTTGGTCTGCTGGGACTGGTTGGATTACTCTTTTTTCTAGCAGCTTTGAAATTTCTATAGCTGCAGGGTCTCGCAGATGGGGCGGCACATCTGGGAGTCTTTTCTTCAGAATTGGGGGCAATAGGAAGGGAATTCTGTAGCCTCTGGTAACAACGCTTTTTACCCAATTGTCTGATGTAAGATTTTGCCAGGCCTGAGGGTATAAAGCTAAGCGACCCCCGACTGCCTCCAGAGCAGGACAGTCGGGCCTCCTCTCAGGAGTGCTGGAAAGGTTTCCCAGGGGTTGTATCCCTGTCACCTTGGTTTTGCGGACCCCCTCTGCCGCCAGGGCGGCGTCTTCCACCTCTGCCCCCTCCTCTGCCTCTAGAGGGGGCATCACCCTGTGTGCCTGGGAAAGAGCCTTGGGGTCTTCGAAACCACATTTTTCCACCATGTTGCCCTTTGGGGTACGGTCTGGATGGGGTGGAAAAATGGACTCCGACAGCAGACAGAGTCTTTCCCTCTTGCTCACACCGGGTAAGGGTCTCCTTTACTTTGGGGCCAAAGAGAGTGGCACCATCAAATGGGGCGTTAGTAAAGGAAGACTTGAAGGCTTCCGCAAATGAACATAAGCGCATCCAGGATTGTCTACGAAGAGCAATCGCTGAAGCTGCTGCCCTACTCGATCCTTCGGCTGCATATGAGATCAGCCTCATGGACGAGTTTGCAATAGATGTAAGGGTATTGAGATGTGCTGTAACCTTTTCTGAAACAGCAGCATCTGTAGTACCCTGGAGGGTATCTCCCAACTCTTTGATTAGATCCCTCTGTAGCCGTGTGAAGTGGGTCAAATAGTTCAGGGATCGCATAGAAAAAGCAGCTGAACTAAAAATGCGCTTCCCATACCTGTCCATATTCCTAGAATCTCTGTTAGGCGGATGGACAGATGAGGAAGATTCAGACATCTCCTTTTTCGTGGCCGCTGCCACCACCATAGCGTCCACTGGCACTCCCTTTGTCAGATAAGCCTTATGCTGAGGGGCAGTAATATATTTGTTAGGCTTTCTAGGGACTGGCTCCACCGTGTCAGGCGTCTCCCACGCCCTTCGAGCTATCAGCTCCATCAACTCATCTAAGGGCGGAGTAACCCAGGAGGAGGAAGGGCGAGCACCGAATACCTTCAGCAAGACTGACTCATCCTCAGAAGGGGGGAGGGAATTGCCAATCACCTCTCTGCTTTAGGATCTCCAGGATGTCAGAAAAAGAGACATCCTCTGAGGGTGACTTTGGGGACCCTTCTGACTCATCCAAGTCAGTGTCCGATGTCAATGATTCTTGTGGAGAATCTAAGTGTCTCCTCTTACACAATCTTTTCCTCGGAACTTCCTCGGGGGGGGCATCCGAAGAAGCCTCCGAGGAAGAGGGGGCACCCTCCAGGGGTGGCTGAGAGACAGGTGCTCGACGCTTAGATGTAGCCGTGGGTGCAGAGGAGGATAACGGTCCTTTATGGGAAGGAGAAGCTGTTTCTGCTGATGTGGTTGTCTGGGTAGACAACACCTTCCTCATGAGGTCGAAGGCCCCGGGTCCCGGTCGAGGTATCTCCCGGTTCGAGGAAATCGGAAGAATCCCGAGACAGGCACGAAGGCATCGACCCGAGGATGGAGCCGAGTCGATCCGAGCCGAGGCCCCGAGAGGGAGCGTCGGAACCGAAACATCGGTCCGACTCTCAGTCCCGGATCCAAGGATGGATCTTCGGCTCCGAGACTACGGTACCGGATCCGACAGAGTCGAGGTGAACGGAGCCGACCGAGAGAAAGACGGTTCTGGCACCGAGGGCTCCACAATCACCAGATCAGCCTCTCCCGGCTCCGAAGACTGGATAGGTTTCGGAGGAGGAACAGGTGGAGATAAGGGGAGGCCTTCGAGTCTCGACACCAACTGGGAGGAGACAGAGATGAGCTTGGATAAGGCCGTATTCTCCATTAATTTCTGCACCACGCGGTCTACATCGGTGTCGGAGAGGGGCCTGGAAGAGCACATCGAAGGAATCGAAGACGGAGCCGACCTCAACAGTGCCGGGGGAGGGAGCTCCGTCACCGGTTCCAAGACTCGAGGCTCGGAAACTGACAACAGTTCAACACTCGGCCCTGAAGTCTGTGGAACTGGTGATCAAACTTTAACTGAAGAGCTTGGAGCCGATGACCTGGGCTCCGACGTCTTCGATTCCTTCGAGGATTTGGATGTCTGGTCTGATGCATCCAGAGCCTCTTGAAAAGTAGGTTTTAGAAGACCCCTATCCATAAGTTTCCTGCGCCTATCTGTCATGACCCTTCCACTGAAAGAATGACATATTGAGCAGTCTTCTTGCAGATGGAGAGGGCCAAGACAGTAGACGCAGGAACTATGATTATCAGTCACCGACATCTTCTGCCCACATTGGCAGCATTTAAAGCCAGACTTAGCTTTCTCAGACATGTCACAATTTTAAATACAGCTAACGGAGAAAAAGTCAATAATATGTCAAGTCCAGTAATTTTGTCTAATCCAGTAACTTATTGTCAAATCCTGTAAAAAGTCAATCCAGTAGTCAATCCAAGTAAAAGGGTGGGGTAGGCCCCGAGGGAAAACTCTAATAAAGTATATAAAAGACTTTATATGGAACCGAGAATTCCTCGAAACACTACTAACACACACACACAGTCACTTAAAGACAATTTTTTTGGAAAAAATTTTTGAAGAAATATAAGAAAATTATAAATCTTAGCTTAAGGTTGCTCGAGCTCATCAAACTGATGCGAACGCTGCAGCGGCAAACTAGATCTGAGGTAAAGGCAGAGGGGGATTATGGGAGTTAGGTTGGTCTCGAGCTTCTTCTCGATGCAGAGCTTGCCAAGCGGCCGACACGGAGCCGAGGATCGGCTCCGAACCCAGGTGTAAGAACAAACGGCGAGAATGAACACTCTCACGTGTGATTTCTTCAGTGGAGACTAGAGATAAAACTTCCCATGCCTAAGAGGAGGAAGCACCACCACCTGCCAGCAACACTTGTGGAAATGAGGGATGATCAGTATAGACAGCCCATCTTACATCTCCATCTGCTCTGCAAGCTAGTCAGCCATGGGGAAATGCTGAGGCAAACAGGAAAAATACTCAAACTACCACTAAGTGCAGTCTAAATGACATCCCCATATGGTCAATCCTCACCATGGTGATGGGGAGCAAATGCTCAGATTTGCCAGGAGAAGGTTGATGGTCCACAGGCAGCAGGAGCAAAGATTGACATGCAAATTATTTTAAGAACTACAAAACAGCATTTATTTCAAAAGTTGTTAAATACGTACAAAAGTATTATTTTGATATAAAATGCCCACCATGAGTTTACTACAGAGTTAAGGCTAATTTTAAAATGTTCATTGTAATATACTGCATGCTAGCTTATACAATGTATATTACACAAAGGGAGGTACAGAAAGTGAGGTACATATCTAAAACTCTAATGACTTAGCTAGTGAAATTTGCAAGTCATGTAATAAGCATTTCTTCTGAATAGTTCACATGAATACAGAAGTCATGGAAATAAAACCACAGTATCTCTGCCCTATCTACCTGACATCTAATCACACCACATCAAGGACAGTAATATGGCTCTCCCTTTCTTATTAACATTTGATGCATTAGAACACAGCAGGATACCACTCTATGGGTTTAAAAATTTGTGAGGCTCACCAGGAAAGATGACAGCTGATTCATCTCTGTTCTCCAAGAGACAATCTAGAACTTTCTAAAGAGTTTTCCTTCAAGTCCAATGGCACTGTCTATGGATTGCCCATAGCCTTATACTTTCCATTCCTCACACCTCGCAGAACATGGTGCTCTAAAGTGGATTAAAAAGTGGTATGTGCTTGGGTTTAACTTGATATAATATGCCTTTTGCTGTAAAGATATCCTAGAAATGTGAAGGGAATAATTAGTTGGCTGTCAACCCAAGGAAGGCTGAAATAATGGCCTGTGAGCCAAGCTAAAGGGAACTTTGCATAGCTTGGAACATATGGAGCTTTTAACATTTCCCACCAAATATATTTATTGATACAGAGAAAATTAAGGAGTCCTTTCAGATAACAGGCTTGACACTTGAGACTGCAAAAGTGGAAAGCATACATAAGTTTTAAAGGATCTATATTATATTAGCAAACTCTATATAATCGACCCAAACACTACGAAAATGCAAAATGTCAACCACACGGATCAGCGATTTTTTTTCCCAGGGGGAAAAAATTGCTGATCTGTAAAAAAAATAATAAATAAATAAATAAATAAATAAAGTGGGGGTCTATGCCCCCCACACCCCTTATTTAAATATACCAACTCCGAGATCGCACCACAGTGGAGGGAATGGCAAAGTCCCGAAAACGGCCCAGTGATTTTTTCCCTAGGAAAACAAATCACTGTTCCGTGCTTTCAGCATTTTGCCATTTTGCGTAATCACGTTCGACAAAACAGCATTTGCAACTTTAAGCATTCGCTTAAATAATAGGAACCTGTTTTAAAGTCATCTTTCAGATGTCACATGAATAACATCCTTACATACTTGGTGGTGTGGTTGCTATGACCTTTATAGTTGTCACCCTAAAAAGTCAGATACTTAATGTTCTATCCTTAGAACAGGACTGCAATAGGGTAACTGCTGAATGCAGCACCAGTGATGCTGTTAAAGGGCTCCTCAACTGTTCAAGTGTACCAATATTGTTCACATCATGCAATTACCGGTTAGCTAACTACTATTGTGACTTTCTTACAGCTTGTCTGCTGACCTTAGAAGTCACTCCACAACCTGGCACTGTGTTATCTGAACAAAACTGTGCAACTTTATATTCTGTTTGATGGCATTAGGGAGGTATTAAGGAATTTTCCAGAATGTAACCAAACTGCTCTTTAAACTCCTATTTTCAATTATAGTCACTGAAACCTGCCAGCAGACTCTAAGCAGACAAAGACACCTTTTTAAAAATATTTTAGAGACAAAAAAAATCTACTTTTTTTTCAAAAGGCTTCAACCATTAGGGGCTAAATATTATTTATATAAAATGGTGCCTTGTTTTCAGAGGGTTAGGTGATGATTATAGACAGCATGTGTCCACAGCCTCTGTGCTGCATGCTCTACATTTACCCATCAAAGTGGACTGGACTGTTTCCCTTCTCTCATGCTGGCATTCCCACTTGCTTCCAAAAGCATATGGCCTGCTTCTTCAGCATTCAGATGAAAAAGTCAAGTCTGGGTTACTGTCAGAGCTTTATCCCTCTATACCACAAGGTGAATTTAGCACCTGATGTTTCAACTCAAATGGATGTATGAGTTCAGGAACCTGGATCAGAAGTTTGTCTCCTTTGCTTCAAGTGGAATTGGGATAGACCATTTGCTTATAGCTAATGTAATTAGAAGTCATTTTACTCAGAGGAACTACCATTTTATTTATTTATTTACTTATTTAACATTTGCTGACTGGGAAAGCCTGACTAGGACAGTGCCTATTTTCAGCGGAGACCCAAGGAGAAACGCTCCAGATGCATGTCTTTGGAATTCTGACTGCTTGCTTTAAGAAAGTACAGTAGTGTAAATCTTAGTTATCTGTAACAACAGATGTTCAGATTTCACACTGCATCAATGGCATACGAGTTCTGTTCCAGTACAAACTCACAATGTCAGCTTTCTGGAGCTCAGAATTCCCTTCTCTGACCCCTTTTAACAAGGGACTGGCTAAGCCCTTCCCATCAGGGGAAGCCTAACCCCTGTCACAGGAAGTCAGTTGTTCAGGCTTTTAGTGCAAAGCAGAAACAACCAAGAAGTAGCAGAAGTAAGACTTGCCTGAAACTAATCAACCAATTTGCAGCCAAAAAACACCAACACAAATAAACAAAGCCAAATGACAACATGACAAGTTTGGAAACAACCAAATTACATACAGAATAGGGGGATGCTTGGTGGGTCCTGCCAGTAGAACAGTATGAAATTAGAACATCTACTATTACAGGTAAGTAAAACTTGTGGAACAGTATGGGTAGATTCCCAAAGCATACCCTACCTAGGAGGAGAAAAGATAAGGATCCAGAAGCCCCTCGAGAATGATCCTGGCAAAGCCTGCTCTGGATTATGAGAAAGCATCCAGTTTGTAATGCTTTGTAAAGGTATTAACAAAGAATCAGGTTGCTGCCTCTAGAATAATTCTAGAGTCTGCATCTTTCCAATAAGCTACAGAAGAGGATAAAGCTCTGATGGAATGTGTCTTAACCTTGCTAGGAATAGATTTAAACCAAGAAAAAGCTCGTGCTATGCCAAATCCCAGCTATCGTAGAACAATCCAAAATCCAAAAGAAAACGTCGCTGGGAACTGCTGATATAATAACCAAAGTAAAATTTATTAAAACACAGATGAATACAAAGTGAGCGCTTTCGGGCCAAAAACCCTTCCTCAGACAAAGAACCATAAGTTAACAAACCATATTTAAAACACATATCAACCAATAGAAATTCAATAAAAAGCCTGCCTATTTTTGAGGGCAGGCTTAAGGGGTACTACATCATAAAAACAAAGGAGAGAAGATTCTGCATACATTGGATGTGCACAGACAGGTACTATCTTGACATAACTATATCATCCAGAAAAGCTGAACAGCTGTTATATTTCATATTCTGGGACTAAGAAGGTTCAAACTGCCTCTACGCAAATGATTACTCATTGATAGTCCTCTCCTATTGTTTTTGTTACCCCCCACCATGGTAAATCTATTCCTAAATCCAAAAGAAAACGTTGCTGGGAACTGCTGATATAATAACCAAAGTAAAATTTATTAAAACACAGATGAATACAAAGTGAGCGCTTTCGGGCCAAAAACCCTTCCTCAGACAAAGAACCATAAGTTAACAAACCATATTTAAAACACATATCAACCAATAGAAATTCAATATAAAGCCCGCCTATTTTTGAGGGCAGGCTTAAGGGGTACTGCATCATTCAACCCTGGGTCTATGTGAGCTGTCAATTCTAATATCCATTTAGATTCCACTGCCTCAGTTTTTAACTTAATGTCACCACCTCTCTTGTTCAAAAAAACATTCACTATGACCCTGAATTTAAACTGATGTGTCGGATTATTCTTAATATGGTTATAGAGGGCATTGTGCTCATCACAGTTTCTGATCGATGAAAGATGTTGCAAAATCCTAACCTTCAACATATTGTTGGTTTTACCAACATAATAACTTGAGCATGAAATACAGTCGGCCAGATATACAACATCAGTGGTCCTACATGTCGCCTTTCCTTTTAAGATTATGCTCCTACCAGTAGTGGGATGTACAAAGGTCAAATCCTTGTTAATGTGGCCACAGGCCTTACAGTGGCCACATGGAACAGTACCCTTAGATATAGGTAAACCTTTGTTATTACTATTTTCCCTGTCTTGACAAAGTATGTCTTTAAGGTTCCTGTTCCTCTTGTAACAAAACTGTGGATTAACCCCTACTATATCCTTCAAGCTGTCATCACTAGTAATGATATTCCAGTTTCTGTGAATGATGTTACACACCCCTTTGATGTAACTCCCATAAGTCAACATAACTCTTGGTTTAGTTGTTCTAACCCTATTATCTGTGTTACCCCTCTTCTCCGTTCTGGTGATACAGAGCCATGGCTTATACCTGTTCTGTCTGTTTTCCTTGCCTTTGTCTATGGCTCCTTCAATCAGACCCTCTCTATAACCCCTATCCTGAAAACACTTTTTTAAATTAGTAAGCTCCTGTTCAAACTGTTCGTCCACCACGCTAATCCTAGACACCCTGCCTACCTGTCCCTGCACTATGTTGGGGAAGGTAAACCTGGGGTGCATGCTGTCATAGGAAAGTAATGAGTTCTTCCAGCTTTCCTTCCTGAACAGGCTTGAGCTAAAGCCATTCTCTGTTAACTCAATAGTAACATCCAAAAAATCTAGAGCTTCATATGAGCTTTTAACATCAAATCTCAAAAAGGAAGTTGTAGAATGCAAATATTCCATGAAACGGGTTAACATCTGCCCATCTCCTTTCCATAGAATAAAAATATCATCTACAAAACGTAGATAGGTTCCTATATATTGCTCCCACTCGCTGTTACCCAGAACATGATGCTTTTCCCAAAAAGTGAGAACAAGATTGGCGTACGTAGGTTTACCCCGGGTATCACTTGTGTCACTGTTAGACAGAGGCACAGTATACTAACCTCGAAAAAGGGCATAGCAAAATTAATTTAAAATGGGTGGCGAAAGCCAAACATACTCTGGCTAGGCTTATAAATGCCCTAGGGCAGATAGCCTAGTATGAACCTATGAACCTATATTGTATGTATTAGCACAGGGGGTGCCCATAGCTACCCCCTGTGCTTGCCTGTATACTGAACCGTTGCTCATGAAAACATTGTTTTCTAATACTAACGTCAGTAACTCTTGTATAAGGACCAAGTCTTTCTCACCAGCTCCCATATTCCGTAAACGTTCTATCGTAGCATTTGTACCATATTCGTTCCCTATAACAGTGAACAAGCTATGGACATCAAGGGTGACTAATAGGGAGCCTGTTGCTAACCCCTCTCTATTCATATCACCTAAGATAGTAAGAAAATGACCTGTATCCTTCAGAACATTCTCTATTTTATCAACATATGGTCTTAAGGTGTACTCCAACCATATGGATAAATTCTCAGTGACCCACCCCCTGCCTGATACAATGGGTCTAAGGGGTGGGTCTACTAGAGATTTATGTATCTTTGGTAAAGCTTTGAATACAGGAATGATAGGCTTGTCTATCATAAAGAAATCTAAAAGCTCCTGTGTGATGTACAAATGTGTGTGTAACCAATTTAAACGTCCATGAACTTTATCTATTATACATCTAACCTCAACAGGATTCAATAGCTGATAAACATCTCCTTCCGATAACAATCCTAGCAACTTGCCATTGTACCAGTCGGTATCAAGTACCATGACAGCTCCACCCTTGTCTGCCATTTTTATTGTTAGCTCGAGGCTGTTCAGGAAGGAAAGCTGGAAGAACTCATTACTTTCCTATGACAGCATGCACCCCAGGTTTACCTTCCCCAACATAGTGCAGGGACAGGTAGGCAGGGTGTCTAGGATTAGCGTGGTGGACGAACAGTTTGAACAGGAGCTTACTAATTTAAAAAAGTGTTTTCAGGATAGGGGTTATAGAGAGGGTCTGATTGAAGGAGCCATAGACAAAGGCAAGGAAAACAGACAGAACAGGTATAAGCCATGGCTCTGTACCACCAGAACGGAGAAGAGGGGTAACGCAGATAATAGGGTTAGAACAACTAAACCAAGAGTTATGTTGACTTATGGGAGTAACATCAAAGGGGTGTGTAACATCATTCACAGAAATTGGAATATCATTACTAGTGATGACAGCTTGAAGGATATAGTAGGGGTTTAATCCAGAGTTTTGTTACAAGAGGAACAGGAACCTTAAAGACATACTTTGTCAAGACATGGAAAATAGTAATAACAAAGGTTTACCTATATCTAAGGGTACTGTTCCATGTGGCCACTGTAAGGCCTGTGGCCACATTAACAAGGATTTGACCTTTGTACATCCCACTACTGGTAGGAGCATAATCTTAAAAGGAAAGGCGACATGTAGGACCACTGATGTTGTATATCTGGCCGACTGTATTTCATGCTCAAGTTATTATGTTGGTAAAACCAACAATATGTTGAAGGTTAGGATTTTGCAACATCTTTCATCGATCAGAAACTGTGATGAGCACAATGCCCTCTATAATCATATTAAGAATAATCCGACACATCAGTTTAAATTCAGGGTCATAGTGAATGTTTTTTTGAACAAGAGAGGTGGTGACATTAAGTTAAAAACTGAGGCAGTGGAATCTAAATGGATATTAGAATTGACAGCTCACATAGACCCAGGGTTGAATGATGTAGTACCCCTTAAGCCTGCCCTCAAAAATAGGCAGGCTTTTTATTGAATTTCTATTGGTTGATATGTGTTTTAAATATGGTTTGTTAACTTATGGTTCTTTGTCTGAGGAAGGGTTTTTGGCCCGAAAGCGCTCACTTTGTATTCATCTGTGTTTTAATAAATTTTACTTTGGTTATTATATCAGCAGTTCCCAGCGACGTTTTCTTTTGGATTTAGGAATAGATTTACCATGGTGGGGGGTAACAAAAACAATAGGAGAGGACTATCAATGAGTAAACATTTGCGTAGAGGCAGTTTGAACCTTCTTAGTCCCAGAATATGAAATATAACAGCTGTTCAGCTTTTCTGGATGATATAGTTATGTCAAGATAGTACCTGTCTGTGCACATCCAATGTATGCAGAATCTTCTCTCCTTTGTTTTTAGGTTCCAGAAAGAAAATTGGGAAACTGATGGCTTGATTCAAGGTAAATCCAGAAGCAACTTTTGGCATGAAACATGGATTAGTGTGTAAAACAACCCTTTCTTTGTGGAAAATCAGATAAGGATGACTCACCATGAGAACTTGCACTCAAGAGATTCATCTTGCAGATGTCACAGTAATAAGCAAAACAGTTTTCCAAGTGATGGACTTTAACTCCAGACATTTCTGCAGTTACCTCCTACTGATGCCTCTAGGTGTCACGTATTGCTTGTTCATATTTGCTTTAATAATTCCAAAACCATGCTATATACAAGGTATCAACAGATTTCATTTTAAAGCATAGATGATGGAAAACACAACTGTATTGCTATTTGACCTCTGTCTAATGCAGCTAAAGAGAAATTCTTATTTCTCTAAATATCTCAACATTCAGATAACATACAGGACTTCATAGCCTCATATGAAAGCTCCACAAATAAGACAAATGAAAAGTATCCACCTCAGAATGACAACCAACTCCAGAAAGGGAGAATACATAGCTAGATGTAAACAAAACCACCACAATAGCCACAGGAAATAAAACTTTAAGCCTTATTTTTTCCAAAGATTTTTATTTTTCTTCTTCTTGTCTTGTTCTGCTTGCATATTTCAATTCCAGTCATTTTACAAGCCACAATTCAATTACATTGTAGAAGAGTTACAGCCATATTTCAGGTACAACGTTTTGCAAGATAATTTTCAGTGTTACAACAAAATACACAATACAGATAACACTCTATATACAATATATACAAGTGCTACATAAATGTCAACTTCTGATTAATGTTTGTGTCACAGTTTACATACTATTTATAATTGCTACATATGAGGTTTAGATTAGACACACATTCACAAAAGAATATGTCTTATGCCCTTTTCAGTTTACATTCCATTAGTTTGTCTTTTCTCTTCTATCTGTTCTTTTAAGATATGATCCAGGAGAAGACTCCAGTATTTCAGAAAACAGGAACGCTTACATTGCTTATTTGTCATCAGTTTACATGCTGATATATACTTTACTGCCATACTTCTGAAGCCCTCCCATGACAATTTGGTTCGATCTAACCAGTTCTGAGTAATGTACAATTTTACTAAAGAGAAGAGGGTAATTAGAATTTGCAGATTAAGCATGGGTAGTTTTTGAGGGGTGATAAGCAAAATTACAAATTCCCACGATAATGTGAATTTTTGATATCCGATCTTCTCTAGTCTGACCCTCAGTGAGCGCTTTAATTTATAAGTACATTTGCGGCTCCAGACGATGTGGAATAGGTCAGCTATTTGTGAGTAGCAGCACAGACAGTTTGGTAAAATGTCTGAGTTGAAATTGTTGAGTATTTCTGGGTTAAAGTAAGCATTGTTAGTTATCATTAGTTCAGTATACATGAGTTTCTTAAAAGGGATTAATTTTAATGTTGATTCAATAAATTTAGATTTTTGCTTTTCAGTAATTTCTTTGAGCTTTTCAACCCAGTATTTTTGAATACAAGATGTTTGATATCTAAGGGATACTATTAGCCTATCTGTATTAGATAGCACTTTTTCGTTAAAGTTAGTAAGTTCCATAATGTATTGCACATATTTATGTCTTTATTGTTTACTTCAAAATCTCCTATCACTGAAGTGCACAGTTCTCTAATTTGCTTTAGCATTATGATGTATCCTTTCAGAAGGTTAAGGACATTCCTTGTGTCCTCTAAAGATTCTTTCATATGTCTGTAAATATCCCAAACATAATGAGCGGCTAGTTGTCCAAGTTTATCATCTCATTATTTAATCTGAGGTTTGGATTCCGATGAATTGGTTGTAAAACGATATAAATATTTGTTAGGTTTAGTGCTTCCATCATGTTTTGAAGTCTAATTATTCTATGTTTTAATGAGATATGAAATCTGCTATCCTTTAGATTTTCCTGATTTACAAATGGAAGGGCTTTGGAATTGATTTTACTGTTTTTGATGTAGTCATACCATAATTTAATCTATAGTGGATACCATTCTTTACCCTTGGGATTATATTCAGCAACTTGAATGATCCTGTGTGAACATATTATATCCTTGGGATACATTAACTTATGATAGCTGATTCTGACAGACTTAGGGTACCAGATAACTTAAGTTACATTTAGTTTCTTAAAGAAGTTTTTCTGAACTTATTAAATTTGTTGCATTGAGATGAAATAACCTTGGGAGAATATTCATTTTTATAATTGTCGTTTTTGAAAGAAAGGATAGCTTCATTTTTCCCCATCTCTGGATATCCTGTTCAATGTCTGCCCATATCATTAGTAAATTATTTTGTATGAATAGTTTTGGGTTATGTTCAAAGGGTATTCCTAAGTATTTTACGGAGCAAATTCATTTTATTTCTGAATCAGAAAAATATGATTAGGTGTGACCTAATGTAGTTTGAGGGAAAATTAGGGATTTTGTTGGATTTATTTCATAGTTTGAAACTTTTGAGAAGCTGTTAAAGCAGTCTAGATTTTGCTCAAGTCAGTGTTAGAGAGTGCTAAATATAAGTTTATATCATCAGCAAAGGCTGTTAGTGCAATTTTATTATTAAAAATTTCTGGAATATGATGGTACTTTTTTGGGTTATGAGTAAAAATAGAGGTTCTATATAAAAGTTAAAGAAGTACAGAGATACATCCTTGTCTGGTCCCATTTAGAATTTTTATTGGATTTGAATTTGTTTTATTACTATATAGAATTGTGTAAGTGTTTTTCATATAAAATTTTTATTACATCTGTAAATTCCTGTGGTATATGAAAATAAGATAGTATATAAAATAAAAAGTGTAGGTTTATTTTGTCAAAGGCTTTACACGCATCTAAAGCAAGGGCATAGATAGGGTTTTTATTTTGTTTAGATAGCAAGGTCATTGTATCCAATATTAATGTGTTATATCTGCCTACCAATAGGTAATACTTTTTTCAGTCTGTTTGCAAGCAATGCAGCTAAAATTTTGATGTCTAGATTTATGAGAGAAATCGGTCTGTAGTTTCATAGGGTTTTGTTATCAGATTTTCCTTTAGGTATAAAGGCTGTCTTTGAATTATTTAAATATAGGTCATATTCTCTTATATAGCTATATATTTTCAGTAAAGTTTTTGACATTTTTTTGTCCAAAGGATTTATAAAACTCAGCAATATAACTATTAGGTCCAGAAGCTTTATTTGTTTTCAGACTATTTATTACTGAAAGCATTTCTTGTTACTTGAAATGTGCCTTAAGTAGATCTTTCTGTGTTTGATTTATCTTCAGGAAGTTTAGATTCTTTAGAAAAGTATCTCTCTCTAATTCCGTAGTTTTTATCTTTTGTGGGCCATATAGTTTAGTATATAAATCTTCAAAAGTTTTGATAAATTCTTGATTAGTATTATTTGTGTTCCCTAGGTATTCAATTTCTGTTATCACAGGGGCACTTTTGTTAACATTTATTATCCTCGTCAGTAATCCTGAGGAAATATGTGCCCATTCTGAGTACCTTGCTAAATTTTTCATTTCTGTGAAAGAGAACTGTTTTGTATGTATTATATATAATTCTTTTTGTAAGTTATTCATCTGCTCTTCCACTACTGAGTTTAGGTTTTTTTGAATTGACTCTTCTAATTCAATTATTTTTTTCTTTCAGTTTTGTCTCATTCTCTTTATATATTTTTTTTATAGTATGATGCTTTTATAATCAAAACTCCCCTAATCCTTGCTTAACTTGCTGCCCATTGAATATCATAAGGAACATCTGTCCACACTAAGTCATGCTCAAGTTCGTCTAACATGTTGTTAATTTCCTGTATTATATCCTTTTTCTGTAGTAAGTTCGGATTTAGGGACCAGTTTATACCCCTTGTTTTCAGGCTTAGATCACTAGGCCACCTTATTTTAAATGTAATCTTTGAGTGGTCCAAAAAACCCTAGGTTCTGTATAATAGTTTATTTCCTCCTTTAGGAATATTTTGGATATTAGAAAGAAGTCTAATGTAGACCGCGATATATAACATTGGGAGTAGTATGTAAATTTTATTGTAGATGTTTTTTTTCTCTGGTAACAATGCAGGTCGAATAAGTTAAAATCTGTTTTTAGATCATTTATGCCTATGGAGGCCTGGGTGTTATAAGTTTTGCTTTTACTTGTTCTATCTGGTACAGGGTCAATTATTGCATTCCAGTCACCTCCTATTATATAGTAGTAGTTTGGAAATCAAGTTAGGATGTTATATAATTCCATGATAAAATCTTATTGTTTCGCACACAGAGTATACAGGCTCAAGAAAAAATGTGGTTTTGTGGACTAGAGCTTTTAATTGAAAAATAGCACCGTCTTCCTTTTACATTTACATCTGTTCATCCAAAACCTGGCCCTGCCACCTTAGATATGCAACTTCCATTACAACTAACCCAGTTAAATCACTATCTATTAATAAGGCCCCCAACTTCATCAACTTCATCCTGATCTGCCAACTAAATATACGAAGCATAAATAACAAAGTACACAATCTGCATGCCCTCCTACAAATCCAGTCCCCTGATATTATATGCCCCACTGAAACCTGGCTGAAACCATCAACCTCAGATAATGAAATCCTACTACCTGGGTATAATATACTTAGACTCGATCGCTCCACCAGGAAGGAAGGGGGTATCTGTACTCTTCAAATCTACACTAAATGTTACCTTAGACCCCAGTAAACCACCCCAGGTCAATAAGGCAGAAATAATTGCTACCAAGCGCCAAATTAACAAAAACAAAAGCATAAATATAGTTTGTGTGTATATTCCACCAGGGAATAATATTAGTTCCCCAGAAGACATCCTCCAATGATTAGCTAGTAACTATCCACAAGAAATCATTGTACTAGGAGACCGTAACATCGACTGGAACACTTGTTCCTCTCAATCTCCTACCACCCATGTAAACCTGTATGGATTCACACAGGTTATATCCACCCCCACCAGGATAGGAAAACTTAACCAAAAAGATAGTATACTGGACTGGATACTAATCAATAGCCACCCCCAAATGTATTCTTTGGGGGTCATCCCTGATGACCTCAGCGACCACTTTCTTACCTTTATCTGCAAATGCAAATCTAATTACTCCCAGCAGCCCATCTACAGAAAAATAAGAAATAGTAAAAGCTTCAATCTTAGTATGTTTCAGGATGAACTTAAGGCATGCAACTGGGCTGCCCTAAAGCGCCTGCCCCTAGATGAAGATGTCTCCCACTTTAACAATAAATTCCTCACCATCCTCAATTCTCATGCTCCTGCTCATTCCATGAGGGTAAAAACAAAAGCTGCCCCATGGCCCTCCAAAGAAACTAAAACAAAAATCATAATCAGAAATAAGGCATGGGCAACATGGCGTGCTAAAAAGGACCCTATAAATCAAACCAAATTTAGACAACTAAGAAATGAGACAAGACAAGCTATTTTATTAGATAAAAAAACTACTACCTCCATCTCCAACAAGGGAACCAAAATAACCCCCAAAAATTCT
Source organism: Protopterus annectens (assembly GCF_019279795.1). NCBI lineage: Eukaryota > Metazoa > Chordata > Ceratodontiformes > Protopteridae > Protopterus > Protopterus annectens. The sequence goes on along the minus strand of NC_056735.1, from coordinate 1,430,208,783 downwards.
GGGCAGGGATAAATAAATTACTGCACTCAGGTCAAACCACCACTCCACCTCCCTCAGCCTCTACCAATAAACTACCAGCGGATGTTGCTAACACCTTTAATAATTTCTTTACTGAAACCATCCAAGCCCTTGCAAGCCAAATACCCCTTAACTCCTCTAACTCACTGGATAGCAGCCCTCCTTTAGCTTCCAACCAGTCTCTACATCTTTCATTCATTCACTACTCAAAAAATTAAAACCTATTACCCTAGCTGCAGATCTTCTCCCAGCCGAATATTTGCAAAAAACTGATGATACCATAGCGTACCCCATTTCCATTCTAATTAATTGGTCCATATTAGAAGCCTCAGTCCCCTCCATCTGGAAAATATCTCGTGTCATACCCTTCCATAAAGGTGGTAACTCTACTGAGTTATCCAATTATAGACCCATAGTCATCTTATCACCTCTGGCAAAACTAATGGAAAAATACGTCATAAACAACTCCTGTACTTTCTAACCCAAAACAACCTACTGGCTAACTCCCAGCATGGCTTCAGACCATATCATAGTATCACCACAGCTCTCCTCACCTTCTATAATGCAATAAACTATAACAGGAACAACAACAAGTTATCTTCAGCCCTTTTCTTGGACCTGTCCAAGGCTTTTGACATGGTTAACCACCATCTTCTCATCAACACCCTGGCAACAATGTCCCTAGGCAATCACTCTCTCCAATGGTTTGAATCCTACATGCACAATAACAACAATCCGTCTTATGGCAGAACAAAGTCTCAAACCTCCTACCGAACACTCTAGGTGTCCTACATGGGTCTATCTTGGGACCACTTCTGTTTTCCATTTTTATCAATGACCACCACACTGTAATCCCTGAACCCATCTGCATTCAATATGCAGATGACTCAACGTTGATCTGCACTGGCACCTCGCAAACAGAGCTGCTATCAGTAACTCAGAGTACTTTCAACCTAGTAGAGAACTGGCTTGCCGCTCACTGTCTGATTCTAAATCCTAATAAAACAAAGCTCCTACTTTTCACCCCCACTCAAAGATCCACAGCGTTGTCTCTCTCCATTAAGGCTAATAATGGTACCATAATCTCTCCAGATGCCCATACAAAACTGCTAGGAATTATTATAGACAACAATCTTAAGTTTGATGTGCACGTCAACAAAACAATCAAAAACATTAACAGAAAACTGAGCTCACTATATAGGATAAAGCCATTCTTTACCCCATATGCTAGGACCTCCATTGCCCGCTCCCTACACTCTACTACGCTTCCCTGTTACTGGCCAACCTAAATAAAACTGATCTTAATAAACTCTCAAGCTGCTATAATAACATAGCTAGATTTGCAACTGGTCTACCCTATAGAACACATCACTGTAAAAATCTAAATTATCTTGGATGGCTAGAGCTACCCAGGCAGATTCAGTATAATCAACTCATTGTTGCTCACAAAGCACTTAACCAACCAGATAATACACCTGCCCTGAAAAACATCATCTATCCCCACTACAACTCCAGATCACTCCGGTCATCTAATAGACTATTAATGCAAACCATCAAATCCAACAACTCAGCTGGTGACTGCCTGTTCGCCAACTCTGCAGGCATAATTTGGATTTCCCTTCCTGCTAACATTACCCTGGATACCACCCTATCTCAATTTAAAATAGCTTTCAAGGAGTATTAAGTCTCAATGGATACGTCCCTGCTCCAAGCTTGACTAAATCTTTATGCATATTGGTGTACCAATACTCTGTACGTAAGTGGTACTCAAATATCTTTGTTAAGCCAGTTTAGAAGGTTGTTAGACTGTACAAATTTAACTGGACTATAAAATGTGGTATATTTGTATAAATTTAACTAGACTGTAAATTGTGTTATATTTGTATCATGATATGATTACTCTTGTTCTATATGACATTGTAATTATTGTACATGTACCTTTGGAGCTTTTCTCCCCGGGCCTCCACTGAAAATAGACATACATCCAGTCGGACTATCCTGGTCAACAAATGTAAAATAAAATAAAATAAATATCTGATTCATGATTGAGTTTTTAATTAAAATTGCGACCCCATTACTGTTTTTTTCATTACCTGACGCCATTATTGTTTTTATCCATTTTTTCTCCCTTTCACCAATCTTCCTTTAACATATGCGTTTCTTGTATAAATATATCATTTGCATCTGATTTAAAAGCTAAGTGCACAAATAATTTCCTTTTCTTTTTATCTTGTATCCCTTTCACATTCCATGAGTCAATTATCCACATCCCTTTTTCTTACTGTTTTTTCCCTTAATGTTAATTTGTTTTGTCTTCTCCTTGTGGTCACACAAATATTTTTTTTATAGTGTGACCATGTATTTTTCTACTCATGTAGCACTTAAAGCTTTCGGCTCTATCCCTACCCACAAAACTACCATGTCCAGAAGAGATTAACAATTTAAAACCAAGAGATATGTTTTTTTTTTTTTTTTGCAAGTTAGAATTCAACAATTCATGATACTCCTATTTAATCATTCTTCCAAAACCTTTATATTACTAAAACCAATAACAAGGTACACTAAGATTAGCATATCCTACCCGACTCAGCTTTTCTGGCTCATGACTCTGTATTTAAAATTATATAACCTTTGTTTTAAACTGTACTTAACATTGATTGACCTAATTTAATAGTTTATCCTGTTTTTGTGCTTTTGTATTTCTTCATTCTTCACTGAGTTAAATGTTTGCAATATATTGTTTCTTCACTTGCATTTTTCATGTGATTTAGCACACCAAGAAACAGCAGTCACAATGATACCAACCCATACTTCTCATTTAAGATAATTAACATATAATCAATGATGATTCTTGAGCGCTACTTGGAACAACAATCATAGACTATAAACATTTTGCAAGATTTCAGAACTTTGCTGTTTCATATTCCATAACTGACTGATCATTTAATTACCCTAGGTGACTAGGAAGACTGCCCATTGCACTCTGTTTTCCGATGGAACAAAAGAGTAGTAACTGTATTGAGATGTATTTCATAATACAACAAAGATATTTGTAGAGGTTTAACAATATTCAAGCAAGCAAGAATCAAATCACTTATTTCCCAGTGCTGTAACAACAAGAAATATAGCTTTAATTTTGAGGCATATCAAAGAAATGTTATTTCTTGACATTTAAATCTAACACAAGAAAACAGATTGCATTTGCTTGGAATTACATTTATCACCCAGCATAAGGAACATACTATATGTAATTACTATTGCACTTCTTCATAAGAATGAATTGTGTCATGTTTGCCCCTTTAAAAGTAAGCTCATGTCATGTGTTCCCTTCTTTTGAGGTTACGTGTCATAATTTGGCTCCTTTATATATTAGAGCTCTCAAATATATAAAAATAGAAAATTTCAGGTTACTTTTTTAACCATCAGTACTTTACAAGTTGTTAATAATACACATATATAGTATAACCAACATTTTAGTCACTAAAATTTCAGTTTGAGAGTGAGAGAGAATTTGTAACAGTAATAACTTGACGTAGTTCACATGTATCTTGTATATTTGTAATAGCACTAGTAAGAGAAGCATTATAGCAATTTTTTTCTGATGACTGATTTATAATCTACAATTACTACCTACAGAATTTACTGATGTTACAAGAGTTATGGAGCAATTACTTTAGCCATATTCAACAATTTTTGTTACCTATATGACTATTACTTACACCATGTTAATGCTTCTCAGATTTTTGGCAAGAGCAAACTTTTACCAACTATAAGAAAAACTTGAATGATCTCGAATGATTCAACTCTTACCTTATTTTCTTCTATGTGACAAAATATGCTTATTTACAGCTCCTTTATTAATTTGGAGCATTGCACCTTCTACAGCAATGCACATATTTTTACCTTCCAAAATTTTACTATAATTTTTTTTAAGCATCTGAGTGATTTTTGCCAACAGAATAATTTGATCCTTCAAAATTCGTCTTCCCTTACAGAAAAAGGCACCTATATCATTTACTAGTCTGAAGTAGTCTGTACAGGGTTGAAACTCTGCAATTTGTGCATAACTGTTATATTTTCAGGAAGAAGGAAAATTTCTCATTTTTCAAACTTCATACTTTATACTTCCCATCTAAGAATTCTTTTTGATCTTCTGGATTCGATTATTATTTCAGAGACTCTGGTTTCTGATCTTAACCAAAGTCAGTTGAAACAAGAAACATTACTTATTCTTTTGCCAACAGGTTATTTACCCATGTATCTGACATCTTTAGCTTTGAATATTCCAGCTCAAAGGAGAAGGAAGTGATTGAAGTGTTACTTATCAAAATGTTTGTGTAGGCAACTGGTTCCTTTCAATATTTCATGTAAACACACTTCATCCCATTTTTAGGTTCTCTCCTTCATTTAAGGGAAGATAATATCCCATCTGTACTTTTGTTTCTTATTTATTTTAAATTTAGGTTCACAAGTTAGAACTAGATTAACTGCCCTTGTGAGCCATTTCAAGCCTAGCCAATTACCCCATGTGAGAATCAAACTCTGCACCTTGCATCTGTAAGGTAAACACCTTAACCATCATGCCATCCTCCCATGCCCTATCTGTCCCTTTATACCATTTCTTACCTGTGCTTCCCGTTGAGGTTTTTCTGTTTACAGCGTCTGGCAGTTGATTGAAGACTTTTATGAACAGTGTTTTACTTCTTTGGCCAATTCAATTGCATGGTTAATATCCTTATGTTGGAAGAATAATGTATTCAGATACCTTATTTGGAACTTGATATTTTTTTATATTAAATAAGCAGAGAAAGGAGATAATTGTTGTCTTTGCTGTTTTATTTGGAAGGGTAAGTCCTGCACAAATGATATTTTGCTTCCATTCCATGAAATATTTTTTTTTTACTTTGCTGCCATTAGAATTATATAACCATCCTGCTGGTTAAGAAACTTACCATAAATTTGTCATGGTTTATCCAAAATTTGCGTTTTGTGAAGAGCTCAGTGTGTTGTTTTAATCACCATCTCACCAACTTCTGAATCATTCTCTATAAGGTGGCCCACGACTTGTTTTACTGTTTCTACTAGTTGAACTTGTTCGTATTTTTCTGGGATATCTCAAATTAGTATATTATTCCTCCTGCTCCTTGCCTCCAAATCAATGATTTTCTGTTGCATCACATGGATCTTCTTGGCATTTCTTTCATTTTCTCTTTTAATTTACTCTATTTTTATGTTGTTTTTGGACACTTTAGCTTCTGTTTTTTCTAGTCGGGAAGCTATTTGACCTAATGCGTTTCCGACCTCTAAAAGTTGCTCTGAAAAGTTTTGAATAATTATTTGGAGAGGTAGTAATACAGATTTTAGGTCATCTAGGTTGGATGTTTGTTTCACTTTAGATTTTGTAGAGAGCTTCAGGTTGTCTTGTTTTGTGGTTCTTTGCATTTTTATTACAGTTTCTTTTTCAGGTGTAACCACTTGTGAGATTTAGTTTTACAAATTTGTGCTTCCATTATTTCAGTTTCACTTATTATTTTGGTCCACTTGGCCTCATCTTCTTTTTCCTTTTCCTTCTATTCAACTGTATCAGGCTGTTATTGCATATTCCTACTGGACTGGTTTGCTTAGAAAAAAGTTTATTTAATATTTCTCAGGATATTTCGATTTAATGCTTCATTGAAGGCATTGTTTTGGTCGCAGATGTTATATTTGACAAAGAGAACGTTTTCAAAACTTATTTTTTATGGCTTTCACTGGTTTTATTTGTTGTTTTTGTAGAGCTACGTTGTTAAGGTGCTGACTGGAATGCTGCCATCTTGGAACCAAAAACTTTAAGCTTTAATCACACAAAGAGCTTTTCATCTGCATAAACTAACAGACTTCATCAGAATAACTATAATGCATTCAGCCAGGGTTTTTATAGAAATCAACTAGTGTAATTAATTTACTTAGCCTAATTACCGATCTAATTTAAAACAATTATATCAATCATTTAAAAACAAGTTAAAAAATATTTTAAAAACTTTATAACTCTACAAAACAAGGTCACAATAAACAGTAATTATGCCTTCATTAGAATATTTCAACAAAGTTTGTACAAGTTTGATACTCAAATTTCTAACAACTTGTGATTAAAAATATTAAAAGCTTATAGTTTTATTTCCTATGGCTATTGTGGTGGTTCTGATTACACTGTTTGTCTTATTTGTGGGACTTGCTCTTTTCCACCTTTCTCCTACCTGTTTTCATTATACTCATATGAAAGCTCACAGCTGTATGAAGAAAATTCTGCTGGCAGTATGTGTCTTGCTTGAACAGTCACTGAGATATCATAAGCTGTTTATACAACATTACAAAATTAATATTCACTGCCTTTATTATGGCTTATAAAATCCAGTTTAAAGCATCCAACTGAATGAATGCCACCAATGTAAACAATTTATTCTGAATGGTTTGCTATTTACAGTTTTCTAGTAACACTTATAGTTCCAGAGATATGAATACTTGTTTGAACTGTAAGGTGCTAACTTTATTTGTTTTAAAGGCTCAAGCCACACCCAATGGGAGTTAATGGTACACACTTAAGAGAGCTATAATGGAGGGAATTAGTTAAATCAGCCTAATAGGCAGGTTCAAAAGGAGAGAAGGTAAATTTTTCGGCAACAAAGTTGAGATCCCAAGGAACAGGAATGGTAGGGGTCTCAAGTGCCACACTCTTTTCATAAACAGTTGGACCACAAAAAGAGATGAACGAGAGGCCATGGGAAGACAAGCCTGGATGGCCACAAGATACACCTTGATAGATGCATAAGATAAACCATAGTTGAGAAGCCCACATAACTATTACAAAACCAAAAGGGGTAGGTACCATGCCGGGCCTTCTGTTTCCAGTTAGGCACCACCAGAAAACCTCTTCCACTTGTAAATATATGATTTTCTAGTTGTTGGTATTCTTGACTCATTCGATACCTGCTGTACATCCTCATGGAACAAGTGCCTAAAATGTATAAAAATAGAATTCCAGTTGACCCTGACACAGTGTGAGCAGATCCAGTGTGTGAGGAGGTTGTGGTAATTCACAGTGGCCAATTTTATTAAGAGGGAGAAACTTCTTTCATTTGTTTTTAGGTTCTGAAAATATGATTTAATGGATAAAACATTTGAGTTTGAATCAGAAGATTGTAGATTTGAGTCTTGCTATGGTCATCCAAAAAGCAAGACAACAACAACAGGTAGGTTTTGACATATGGGAGATAGGAAATTCACCCCGGGGATTACGTCAGTTGCCCTGCTAGACAGGGGTCCAGGGAAGTAAATATTGCGAGAAGAAATATCCAGGGAATTGTTATGTCTAGGCTTATATAGGCCCTAGGGCTGATAGCCTAGTACCAACCTATGAGCCTATGACTGCAAGTTGGGTGCTGTCATCAATTCCCCTAGTAATGTGGACATCCTCCAACAGGGTCTCACTCAGACAAATGACTGATGCCAGAAACATGGCCTCAAGCTGAATACCAAAAATGCATCATCATCCCCTTTGGGGAGAGTGACATCCCCACAAATTATCACATTAATAATGTCCTAAGCACGCAATTAATCATGAGGGATTTGGGCACCCAGGTTGATAGCAACCTGACTTTTGACCACCATGTTGTTTACGTTGTAGGGAAAGCCCTCCTCATAAGTAAGGGCATCTATGGGACAAGAAGGTCATAACACATCCTTGTATTCTTCCCTTATAAGGCCCATTATTGAGTACAACACCCCTTTCAGCATGTACCTCGCAAAGCACGTGCAGCTGGAGAGATCACAGAGGTTCTTCACTAGGAGAATCTAGGGCTTCAAACAGCTACCATACACAGATAGGCTAAAAGCCCTATCCCTCTACTCAGTTTCATACGGACTCCTCAGATGTGACCTCTGTCTGGTATACAAGGTGATCAAGAACCCCACCTTGATGGGACTGCTGCATATCCACAAGTCACGCTCCACTTGAGTAACTCGCCAGCGCGGCCTCAACCTGGTCTGTGACATCAACAAGACTTGTTGGCGGGACAGATTTGTATCCCAGAAACTCCCCCATCTATGGAATAGACCCCCCTGTCTACATCAAGCAGAATACCTCTACCCCTTTTTAAGTGCAGCCTGGACAACCGAATGGGCAACAGAAAATATACCCCTGGGATCAACCCATGTCCCTGTTGGACAGGTGCATTGGGTGCTGATTTGTCTAAACATGGGCTAAACTCTTGGCTAGGCTTATAAGGGCCTCAGGGCCAATAGCCTAGTAACCTCCTATGAAGTTCTTTATCTCACAGGTACAAAGTGAAGGTTTAATTCTGAGCTCTAGTTATTTGCAAGGCTTGTAAAAGTCTGCAGACTGATAGCCTTGTATTTACCTACTACTTACTCAGAACTTACCTTTGGTATTAGGGAAGGGTAGAAATGTAAAAAGGAACATTCCTGTCCAAGGGAATCCAACGGCATCTGTCCTCCAAGCATGGCTGCAAGGATGACTCAGAGTTTTTCCAACTGTTCTGAAAAAAGGTATTTTTTTAACAACTTTACTGAAATATCATGCAATACTTTATATGTCCCTTTTTGAACAGGAACTCCTGTTCTAGGTTTAACTAAAAACTCAAACCAGTGCAGGTCTTTCACTTATATTCCCCTATCTCATTCTCTTTGCCTGTACTCTGACATCAATTCTTGATAGGGAAAGCAATCTGTAGGCTGTAGTACAGATGTCTTTTTTCCCCCACTGTATTACCTTTCCCCCTCTAATTATTTGCTCCAAATACCTTAGCTCCTTTGCCAGTTTCCATCAGTAAACTCTAGCCCACTCTTACCTATTCTCTGAACTCTGAATTGCAGTCATCCATATCATCAGAATCTCCTTTCTACATTCCTATGTTGGCTTAGTTCTTAGTACACATTCTGCTACTTTATGAATAGAATATTCTGTATGGCTGTTGTTATTCTCTTAAGGATCTATATCCAGAATCAAACTCTTTCTACATTTCTTGAATTTCCCCCAGTTTCATCGCCATCCCTTTCTACTTTGAACTGTAGCTTTTTGTTTGTATTAAGTATAAGAGCCTTAACTATATTGCTTGAAAATATCACTTCAAATCAGGTAATCATAAATGTCCTTGTTCTATTGGAAGGATCAATTTATCCCACTTGACTTTTGCCCTCTTCCCTCCCAGACAAGAATCTTCAACTTATTAATTAATATCATCTGCGAACTTTGTTAGCCAGAGTCCCTTAGTGTTGGCCTGTACTTCAAGTAGATGCCAAACAAGAGCGGTCCCAGGACTGAACCCTGAGGTAGTCCACCTGTCACTTGTCTGGAGCTGGATCTGGAATCAAATATTTTTACAGTGTGTGTTCTGTCAGTAAGCCAACTGGCAACCCATCGATTAATGTAGGAATTAATGCCCAGCTTGGTAAGTTTATCTATGATTCCAGAGTGGGGGATGGTATCAAAGGCCTTGGAGAGGTCCAGATAGGCTGTGTGGACCGCCTTACCCTCGTCCATGGCTCTAGAGACTGATTCAAAGAAATCAATCGGGTTGAGGAGACAGGATCGTCCCTTCACGAACCCGAATTGGGTGGGGTCCAACGTTTGAACGTTGCCAATGTCCTTGTTTATAACTTCCATGATAATATGTTCCATAGCCTTGCAGACCACGCTTGTCAGACTAATGGGGCGGTAGTTCCCAGGATCCAGGGTGGATCATCCCTTGTGAAGTGGGATGACTGTAGCAGTGCACTATTCAGTGGGCACGAAGTCTGAGGTGAGGCTGAGGTTGAACATGACGCTTAGGTGAGGTGTCAGTTCATTTTGTAGTTTGTGTAGTACACAGCCCGGGATATCATCTGGTCCCATGAATGCTGTATTTTTAGCTTTGGAGTGTGCATTTTTTACCTGTGTGGCTGTGATAACCGGAGTTTGGCAATCCTCCGGTATTGGGATGGGCTCTTTAGGGGGTGAGGGGGGTGAAACTGGCACTGAATCAATCTGCCAGGATATTGGCGATATCCATGGGATCAGTATATTTAATGCCATTCTGTTGTAGCTCAGAGAAGATCTGAGCATTGCCACTTAGATTTTTGATATATGTATAGAATGCCTAGTGGTTGTCTTTGGAATCTTTGGCAATTCTATTTTCGTAACTGGCTTTGGAGGATTTTATGAGGGATCTCAGCTTTTTGCTAAGGCTGGTAATGGTGTTTTTTACGTCTTGGGATTTTCCACTTTTCTGCAACAAATTCTTCCTTCTGTTGTATATTTTGTTTATGGCTGGGGAACACCAGATTGGCATCCTTTTTCTGTAGGAGAGTGTCTTGGTTCTGTTAGGGATGGGACGAGTCATGCACGAGTGTATGTGCTTGTACAGTGCTTTAGTGTAGGATTCAGCTGTTGAACATTCAGTGCCCTTTTGCATGGGTGTTGTGAAGTTTGTCACTTCCGACTTGAGTAGCATGAAGTTGGCTTTGGCAAAGTTTTTAACAGTGGTTTCCTTACTGGAAGGTGGGGATGGATCGTGGATGTCAAGGGTTATTAGTTTATGGTCAGACCTGACCAACGAGGGGGTGACCACTGGTGTGGAGCACCTATTTCCCATGTTAGTAATGACTAGGTCTAGGATATTTGAGCCCCTGGTGGGACTATGAATTAGTTGGTGTAGGGCATTGGAATTAATGAATTCCAAGAAACGTTGGGTGAAGGTGTTGGTACCCGAGTAGTTTTCCCAGTTAATTGCAGGGTAGTTGAAATCACCCAGTATTAGGGTATTTGGTTGTATCTTAATATTTTTCCAATATGTTTAGAAAGGTGTGGTGGGACTCGGGGCATGGTGGGGGATCTGTAGCAAGCCCAATTTGGATTGCAGCCTTACCTAGTGTCAGTTGCACCTGGAGAATTTCAGATGCATTATGTTGGGAGACTAGCCTAGAGGTGTGAATATCCTTGGTGAATATGGACACTCCTCCACCTTTCATGTTTCAGTCCTGGTTTGGTGGCAGAAAAGTGTGGTAAGAGTTGTAGCCTGGTACTGCCAGAGTGCTCTCTGGAGCCTTGAACTAGGTCTCGGTTACTGCACAGATATCGATGTTTTCCATTTTTAGGAGTGCCTCGAAAGAGTGCATTTTGAGGTTTAGACTTCTAGCATTCAGTAGCATTACCCTCAGATTTTGCATGTTTGTGTTTGTCACGGTGGTTTTGTCATTTGAACTTTGCCTAAAAAAAAGGCACTTGGCCAGTAATCTAAATCCCAGGATCAACAGGTGCAGACCATCTCTGGCAAAGCATCATGGTTTGTTGATCATATCATCCCAGGCAGACAGATACTGGATCCCCTTTGAATGACAGCAGATTGCTGAAGTCAATCATTTTGTCCTTATACTGTGGTATCATTCTGGGCAAAGGCAGGATGCTACTCAGGGCTATGGTCATACCTGCCTGGGCCACATGGTCCGAGAGCTCTTCCATGTCTCTTTTCATGTAGTCCAGGGAGGTATGTCTCAAGTCATTCACCCCAACATGAACAATGACAGAGTCGTATTTTTACTTGTTGTAGAGTGACTTGAGTGCATGCGTTATGTTGCGGATCCTGGCACCCGACAGGTAGCTGACTGTAATTTTCTCCTTGTTCAGCCTGGTAAGTGGGACATCAGTGTGCCTGACTATAGAGTCACCTATAACTAAAGTGTTTGTTACGTTGTCTTGCCTTAGGGGCTGTTTTTGGGTGGCACACTGGTGTTGTGAGCTATGTGACATTTTGGTTGCGATTGGTGTTTGCATTTCGGCTTCGGAGGGCCTCGTTGCTTGGGCAGGTTAATGTTAAGGGCCTCTGCATATGTGGGTTTCATGTTGCTATGTGTGGGTGTTGCTGGTGTGGGTTTTGTGGGGCTATGTGTTGCTTGAGGTGTAGGGCAGATGTTTACCTTCTCCTTTTGACTGTCTAACACAGTCTTGGCTGGAGAGAGCTTTGCTTCCAGTTTGGCTATGTAATTGCATCTCTCACAGGTTGTAGTGTTTGGTGGTAGGAGGAGAGGATTGTCTACATTGCCCCAGTATGCCCAGATTCACCAGGTGGACAGGAGAAATCACCAGAAGCTGACCCTTGGACATGCCTGGTTAGGTGCTATTTAGTAAAGTACAAGAGCTGTTTTCCCTTACCTTGGCAAGATACTTTGCAACTTTAGGGTTCTTAGTGCCTACGGTTAACTTCCCTTGTTAACAGGGATGATTTTAGTGCTTGTATTAATTTACAACTTCTTAGTGCTTTCTAGTAGTTCTAGCACAAGTGCAAGTCACAGGGATACAGATTTTAGTGCTACTACTGAAAAGACAGCAAGTTCTAAGGGAAAATTTCAAGACCGGACTTTCTTGCACCGGGAATAGTTAATACTAGCCCAGTGGCGCTGCGCAATGCACAAAATCGCACAAACACATGTTTTTATGCCAGAAAGAATAAAGGGATTGAAATCAGCCCAAAACAGCCAATAAGCTACAATTTCAGTGCTGAAACCACTCCCCTAGTGCTAGATTGACTGTACAATGCTTCCCATTCTCACTGGTAAGCAGAAGGAGCTCCCTCTAACACAATAAGGTCTGGAATAGCTCTGGTCGCAAGAAATAAGTGCCTGGGAACTGGACTATACTAGTTCAGAAAGGCAGGATCAAGCAACAGTTTTTTTTTTCAGAAAAGCAGGCAAGGACAGGCAATAAACAGTGGATGTGCTCTGAAAAGGCAAACACACTTGAGTGTGTTGCGTAAATCAGACAATACAGTCAAAAAACAGTAAAATCAGTTTAAAACTTTTAAAACAGGCAGAAAACAAGTGCACAGTACTACAAATGATTTAAATAGCTGAAAAGCAATAAAATAGTTTGTGTCTTTCGGCTTTTCCTGGTTAGGGGTCGCCACAGCGGAACTCTGGTCCGCTAATGAATGGCAGTTGATTTTTACGTACCGGCTTGCCAGGCCTGATGCACAACCTTCAACGAAGGTACGCTCATTCACGCATGTCTGCACGCAGAAGACGCTCTAGCTGAGAATCGAACCGGACAGCGTCTTACTGTGAGGCGACAATGCTACCACAGCACCACCACCGTGGGACTGAAATGCAATAAAATACAGTAGCTAAAAGTACAGAAACAGCAGAAACGAACAGCAGATAGCAAAAATGAGCAATCTAAACCAAAAAGTACTTGCAGTCAACCACAAAGTCTCTCTTTCTCTATTCTGGTGCTGAATTAGTCTGCAGGATGCCCAAACAGGTTCTGCCAATCTAATACTTACGCAAACACGCGTTTTTATGCCAGAAAGAATAAAGGGATTGAAATCAGCCCAAAATGGCCAATAAGCTATAATTTCAGTGCAGAAACCACTCCACTAATGCTAGATTGGCTGTACAATGCTTCCCACACTCACTGTAAAGCAGAAGGACCTCCTTCTAACACAATAAGGTCTGGAATAGCTCTGGTCACAAGAAATAAGTCCTGAAGCCAGCAATGCCTGGGAACTGGACTATACTAGTTCAGAAAGGTGGGAAACAAGCAACAAGAGCTTTATTTATTTATTTATTTATTTTTTTTTTCAGAAAAGCAGGCAAGGACAGGCAATAAACAGTGGATATGCTCTGAAAAGGCAAGCGCACTTGAGTGTGTTGCCTAAATCAGAAAATACAGTCTAAAAGCAGTAAATGCAGTTTAAAACTTTTAAAAATAAACACGGGCCCAGAACATCCTCATAACCTGTCAACTTCATACAAACACAAAAAATTATGCCCATCTTTAAATAATGCTTAACCCTCCTAATTGAAACAACTGTCCCAAATAGACTGCTGCAATCATAGGCCTTAACTAACCTAAAATTGAAGTTATCCATTCTAAGATGCATGTTATTGCCTGTGCCTCTACATAAACTAATTTAGGTCTAGTCTTTTTTTATCTTTGTTCCCCTCCAGATGTGAAAAACAACTTGCATGCTTTCAGAAAGCATTAACTTTTAGCCTTGAAAAACAGTGCTATGGCTTTTTTATTTTCTAATAATAAACTTGTCTCCATGGAGACACAAGAGAAAAAATGTAGTCTTCAGCTGCAGGCTTCTAAAGATGAGACGGAACATTTATTGCTAAAGGAAAACCTTTCATTACATTCAGTGTTCTCTTATTTACTTATTTCCACTTAAAACTTGCTATTAGATTAAGCTAAGGGTCTTAAGACAGACATTCCCCTATGCAAAAGTAAGAGTAAACATACCAGCACTACATATATTATGATCTGAGCACTTCTGTACCCCATCCCCCACATCAGCAACCCAAGATTACAGCCCATTAACATAAACATGCTTTAGTCTAGCCTTTTTTCTCTTTTTGCCTTGTAATGCTCATATTTCTTAATACTAAATAAGAAGAAAGAAAGAAAAAAGGGCATTTGTTAACTTTGATATCTTTATCACCTACAAAAACAACAAAAATATTTTACTGTAAAACATGCAGTTTATATCATGACAAGTTTCTCTTCCCCACAAGTTTCAAATCAACAAAACTCCACTACTTCCACTTTTTCTTATACAGCCATATTTCACAAAGACAATTAATGCTTTGCAGTCTGACACTTATTCACTGATTTCCTTCCTGTTCTTCTCATCTTCCAAGTCATGGCTCTGGTTCAAAGTACTCCCAATTCTTCTAGTCAACTCCTGTGCTTTTCTATCTCTCAAGCATTCTCCTTGGAAAAATGGAAACTGTTTCATTGGCAAAGTGTCCTGTGCACTTTATTATCAGAATATTGAGAAACAGAGTCCCCTTCTGCTTGATGGCTCACATTTTGGTGGACAAACTTTGTATTTCCTCCTTAGCCTGTTCTACATAAAAAATGACTTTGATCCTCCAGAAAAAAATATTATGAAGACATCTGGATACAGCAGCTTGAATCTCACATGTACCACTCGATATTCCCTCAGTTGCTTATTTGTACCCTCATACAATTAATAGTCTGTTCCTTCTAGTTTCTCTGTACAGCAAATAATTTCAAATTTTTCCTATGGGCTCTGTCCTCCAATTCTACCATTTTTTGAAACATCTCTTTCTGAGCAGTCTCATAGCCATCCTTCTCTTCATTTCCACCTCTGCTTTTTGCAGTTTTATTAGCTTCTCTGAATACCTGATTAAAACTTCTTGCATTTTTCCAGCCTTTTGTTATTTTAGTTAATATATTCCTTCAGTGTTTCATTTATTTTTATCATCTCTGAGCACTTTTGACTTATTTTTTTCCTCTAGATTACTGGAAGTCATTTCTTGCCCCAAAGTTGTAGTTGAACTGCTTTTTCCTAAACAGCTGCAGGATTCTTCCCCATCAATGTTTTCTCTTCACCTTTTTGCAGTTTTATCAGCTCCTCTGAATACCTGATTAAAACTTCTTGCATTTTTCCAGCCTTTTGTTATTTCAGTTGATATATTCCTTCAGTGTTTCATTTATTTTTATCATCTCTGAGCACTTTTGACTTATTTTTTTCCTCTAGATTACTGGAAGTAATTTTTTGCCCCAAAGCTGGAGTTGAACTGCTTTTTCCTAAACAGCTGCAGGATTCTTCCCCATCAATGTTTTCTCTTCACTTTTTCTAGTTGATTTTCTTTCAGGTTCTCTTAGTTTCTTGTTTGCTAGCATCCAAGCAGTGTACTTATTACTCACTAACTGAATTTACTAAAAGTGACAGAGCTCCTGGCCCTTGTCTTTCAGTTTCGTTTTTTCAAACTGGGAGAACTGAAGTTAAGCTACTGATCAGTGTGCAGCCATCTTGGAAAGTTATGAACACATCTTTTTGAGGTGTTCCCCGCAAATGAACCAAATCCTAGAAAACCTTTGTCCTGGTTTTCCATGCAGGAAGGCATGCCCTGATGCTGCTTAGTCTGTTTGCCACTAGGTTTTGCTCTAATGGGATATACGAGGCTGGAAGCATCACAGAATGCTGGAGGGATAGCTCCCAGGCCATCAATGCCAACAGGCAAAGACAGTATGACCTTATACCCCCTTGTTAGTTCAGGTACTGCATGGCTGTGGTGTTGTCTTTGACCACTAGAAGGGGTCTTGGAGACCATAATTGGTGAAGTTCTTTTAAGGCCTGAATCACTGCTAACATTTTTGATGTTTACATGCTTTGTAGCATCTGCAGGCCCCCATTCACCTTTAACTTTCACTCCCCTGGACACTGATCCCCTGTAAAATGTGAGGAGTCCATCTGGACTGATTGAAATGGTGGTCTAGAAGGTGAAAAGTAGGACTGTATTGAGAGACATCAGATCCCTCCACCGCTGTAACCCTCTTTTGGCAAACTCCAGCATGGGTACCTGGAACTCTAAGGGATGCAAGTTCTGGGAACAACATTTTTTTAAGTAATACTGAATCTTTCTCACATAGAGCTTGTCCAGTGGTATCAAGAGGAACATTGATACCATGAAGCATAGAATTTTGAGAAACTCCCTTGCAGAGAAAGCTTCTTGAAGAGACATCCCTGAAAATGTTTTGACAAGTCTGGATTTTGTCTTGTGGTACAAAGGCCATTCTTTTCACTATGTCTATCATACACCTCAGGAAAACAATTATTTGAGAGTGTGTGAGACAGGACCTTTGTGGGTTCAATTTGATGCCCAGTTGAGCTAGAATGGTGCTTGCTGAGCCTTTTCTTTCTTTCTTTTTAATTGCAGCAAGATTTGATGAAAGCAGCTGTATCAGGATCCATCAAGCCCAGGGAAAAACACTAACCAGAATATTACACTGACACTATTAAGGGTTGAGTATGGGCAGCAATATCAGAAAATATAAACTATGCCTCCACACAGGAAAAAATGATAACATGCATAAAATACAGCAGAAACAGCTTAAAATGTGTTTAGCCTTATTCTACAATCTGCACAGTGTTCTAAAGAACAGCATACACAGTCAAGGTACAAAGTAACATTCACTAGTCCATATATGCTCTTAAATCAAATAGAAACATTTAAAACAGCATAAATAAACATTTAATTAAAGATTCCCTTATCAGAAATTAAAACAAAACTCCACAGAAAATGCAAATAAAGTAATTAGCGGTAAAATTATGACTTAGTGATAAAAAACAGCCAATATCAATGTTAAATCAGTAGTAAATATATAAATGAAAAAGAAAGTTAAAAAAAGCAATATTTTCCTGTCAGAATGTCAAAATGAAACAGATAAACAACAGAAGAAATTGCGGATCTAGATGAATGAGGCAGTCCTTAGAGTTCAGTAATTCAGTTTCCCAGTGCAAGTCTAAAAACACTTTAGAAAAGTCTCATAATTTAAGAATATAAACAAAAGAGTAATAACCTATCAATCTATCTATATATATATATATATATATATATATATATATATATATATATACACACACACAATCAGTATACATACACACACACGTGTGTGTGTGTGTGTGTGTGTATATATATATATATATATATATATATATGTGTGTGTGTGTGTATGTATATATATATATATATATATATATATATATATGTATATATATATAAAATAAAATAGAAAGAAATCAAAAGTATTTAACAATAAATAGGAATTCCCAGAGAAATTAAGAGTAGTAAATAGCAAATATATTAAAACAAAAGGTTAACAGACATATATATTAATTAGAAATAAATCAAACATATATAACAATAAAGAGGAAGAGAAGCTCCCAAAATGATCTTGTCTGAGTCTGGAAGCTGTAGTTTACTAGTGCAGGCTGATGAGGAGATTCAACTGTGAGATTCCTACAGTTAGCATTAACAGACTAAACAAATGAACTCCTGCAACAGGGACAACAACTTTGTCTGATGGCAGGGGCCTAGCCAATTCCATGTCAAAGCCCAGGGAGTCCAAAAATTCTGAGCTCTGGAAAGCTGCCAGTGTTGGTTTGTGCAGGTACAAAACCCATATCACAATGAGGCAGTGTAAATGATAAACCTTGTGTGCAATGCAGTCATTTGCTCCTTGGTACGCATCACATCTTTATCCAGGAATACTGTCTGGTTTTCCTCTCTGGGAATCTAGATTCATGTTGTATTTCATTATGTCACTTAGTCTTCTGAAAATGGAAAGGAACTGTCTCCGGTGTTGGGCTCATCAAATATACAGATGACTGCAAATTAGGGAGCATTGTCATTAGTCCCCCTGACTTGATCTCTGTTCAAACAGCACTTAATACTCCACACAAATCGTGTAATAGAAATTACTTTGTTTTCAGTGTTAAAAAAAATGCAGCACTCTGGCATTTGGCAAAATCTTCTTACCAGCTTTATATACTACTGATGAATAACAACTAAAAGTTGACAAAACAACCATGGAGTCCTTGTAGGCAAAGTTGTAGTCAAAGAACTTTCATATGATAGCTTTATAACTTCTACTGTTCACAAAATATATAGAATTATCCACTCGATCCTCTGTGGAACTGACAGCCGTATTGGGAGGTACATGTCTGCCTGTAGAAAGTTACATTTAGAACAATTATGGAATACTGCACCCTGTTTTGTAACCAACATACACACCATCTGGTACACCATGTGGTTCAAGAAGAAAAGGTACATACGTGCATTAAAATACAAAGATTCTGTAATAAGAGGCTCAAAGTGCTTTGGGGCTTGTCCTATAGCCAAAGACAACAACAACTCTCTGTTATCTAGATATTACAAATATGCCATCTATCTGTAACTAACTGTTATCTTCTTAAAGGAAATCTATGTCTGAGATATAAAGCAATCTGAAGCTATCTATTTAGACTGCCTTCCTGGTGATCTGAACACAACAGAACACTTGGCTGCAATAAACGTGAATATCAAGCTGACTGTTGAAGTGACCACTTCATATTGCAAAAATTCCTATGGCCACTTCTGCTAAAGATGAAGCATTCTCAATAACCGTGACAAGTTATGATCTTATATTCTTAATTACTTTCTTTCGTCTTGCAATTGTGACTTGCCCATGTTCCATGGGGTCATAACTAAGAAGCACTGGACAAGGAATGGTATTGTGTGATCTAGTACAGAGTATGCACATTAGAATTTTAAGAACTGCCCTGAAGGAGGGAAAATCCAAGTGAGATAGTCTATTAGACCTGGAAAGTCAATAAAATATCTTCTTCCCTCCCATCCTATCGAATTCTTAGAAACACAACTGAAAGTTAAGTTCTTCTATAAAAAAATAAAAACAAATAAGCAAACAAAACTACTTTTCTAATCATCAGAAACTCCACACAAAATCACCAAAAAGTTCTGGCCAGGCTTATCTCAAGCTCTCAAACTAGGCAGTCCATCTCAAACTAACACATAAGGCAATCCATCCCAAAGTAAGACACAACCCAATATATCTGGCTATAATACTTCACGTACCTTTAACTTACACTTTATTAATGCTGCCACCTCCCTTGGCAAACTTGACTCCACACTAGACTATGCCTATATCCCAACCTTAAACATTAATTATAATCTGTTTTCCACCCAATCCATTCCTACCTAAAAAATCTTCACTCTTCACTTCAAACTGAAGCCCACTACAACAGCTCCAGACAGCCTGCCATCTGAATACTTCAAACTTATAGCTGATGCCATAGCTTACTCAATATCTGTTGTCATTAACAGATCTATATAGGGATCCAGTTTTGTTCACTGCTGAAAACAATTTCATATCCTGCCCCTTCATAACAGGGGTATCTTTACAGTACTAGCAAATTTCAGACCCATTGCTGCTATCCTTTCTTCTCTAAAAGATACACGAGAAATGCCTTCACACTCAATAACTACAAGATCTATATAACAACCTATCTTCATCACAACGCAGATTACACACGGTTCTAGTTTCATTCATACTTACTACACACTATCAAAGAAATAATTTAGTGTCCTCTGTTTTTCACAATCTGTGTAAAGCATTTGAGATTCTCTCTCATTCTAAACTTCTCCAAAAGTTCTCTCAGATTGGTCCCTCCTCCTCCTCTTCTCTTTCTCTCTTGGTTCAAATCTTACCTTTCCAACATGATACAAAGGGTTAAATAGCAGTAAGCTGCATGTACCTTCCTCTCCAACCCAGTGGGAGTCCCACAAGGCTCCATCCTAGGCCCTTATTATTTAATACTTTTCTCAATGGCTTTCCCTTACACTGTGGAACATCTTCCTTTATTTATTATGCTGATAGCTCCACCAATGTCTGCATTACCAAAACAACTAAGGAACTGCAATATGTCACTGCATTTTTATCAATGATCTGTCTTTGAACTGCGGCAAATATTTCATTATACAATGACCCCCCCATTAATATTCCAAAACGTGCATGCTGATTGGTCAGCGTGCACACTGTAAATCAGACTTATACTAATGGAAAAAGGTTCGGTCGCCCGGACTGTTTCCATTAATATGTCTTTTTTTTTTTTTTTTTTTTACAGCAACGGAGAATGAAAGATCTCCGTTGCTTTTTAGAAACTGTCTCGCTAAGTTAAAGGAGTTTAACATAGCGAGACAGCTTTAAAAAAAGCAACGGAGAAAGGAAGATCTCCGTTGCTTTTTTTAAAGCTGTCTTGCTATGTTAAACTCCTTTAACATAGCGAGACAGTTTCTAAAAAGCAACGGAGATCTTGCTTTCTCCGTTGCTTCCACCCACAGCTCTGATGTACTGCGTAAGCATACATATTCGCAGTACATCAGAACTGCCACAGAATACCAGACAGCTGTGGAAGGGCAGTACGGAAGTATTATACAATGCCATTATTTAAGAAAAGTAAGTATTTTTTTCTTAAATAATGTCATTGTATAATAGCAATAACCCACTTCGCCCTCGTGACCAAACCACACCAACTGTGGGTAAATCCAGCATTACCCACACCCAGGCGTGGGTTATTGCTTAATTATTCCATATGCTGATGACTCCACAATTGTCTGCATTGCCAAAGCAAATAAAGTAGTACAATATGTGACCCCAATTTCCTTTTCTCAGAAAAAAGCCTAACTGTAACATTCAAACCTAGTTCTTAATGCCAAATATAATCTGCAGACCTCCAAAAATAATCCAAATGATAAAACAGATTGCTCTTTTACCTCCTAAGCTGATAATAGCATTGAAACTGTCTCTCATACTAAACTCTTTGGACTCTTTATAGACGAACATCTTAAATTGAACTTCACGTACAAGTAATTTAACAAAATCATGAAAATATGGGTCAACTTTACAGAGATAAATCTTTCCTTACTTACTGCCAAGAAACTCAGAATACCAACTCTCTTAATGCCCACTCTCTCTTACTGCTTCTGTATTCACTAATCTATGTTCAATTCAAATTTTCAAATCTATTACAGAATTATAATAAAATCAACAAATTTACAGTTAGCTTAGCCATGCAAAAACAGCACTGCACAGCAATTTGACAACTCAACTGGCTAGGATTCTCAAACATTCTTAAACTCAATCAACTAAAACAAGCTCAAAAAAGTTTACACACTCCTGACACATGTTTCCCTTTAACCATTGTTTGCCATCCATGTGTACTCAGATCTTCATACAAATTTCTATAAACTATTAACCATACCAATAACTGACATGGTGTTGCTCCATACTGCTTCTATGTAGCCAGTCTGTAAAACTCTCGGTATTACTTCATGAAATTAAGAGCCCCTGCCAACTTCAATCTCTAGTAAAATTATAACACCTGATCAACTGCAGCTGTCACTGTTCTTCCCATACCAGGGCAACCACTATATCATTTTGGCTTGGACTATTCACCCTGTCTCTCTGACTGGTACTTTACTGACCATCTCATTTTTCAAAGTGCCACAATGTGACAAGTCAAATTTATCAAACAGGCTCAGGCTGACAGCTCTTTTAAGTTACCTCAGAGTTAGGTATTTTAGGAAGTGTACAAATCAAAGCCATCTGCTGGGGGGAGTATGGATAAGATTATCATTTTGCACTTGAGTAATAAGGCTTATAGGATTGTTGCTTACTGTAAAGCAGGTCAATGAACCATAGATACAATTACTGTTTGTTCTTAGGCCTCAGACATGTAAGATTTGTCTTGCAGGCAACTGCCTGCTGGAGTTTTACTGAAATGATAGCCATCACATCATAAAAATGATCCCTAGACCGAAAATCTCTAGCCCAGGAGTTCAGCTTTGCCACAGTCAACTGTCTGGAACCTGCTGTGGGTCAGGAGATGACTTTCCAGATTTTCCATAATACCAAAGTCATGAAAAGGGGCCTAAATGTTAGATCTTTTGCTTTATGACAAAGGGTGATCATCTGAAAAAAAATTGTAACTATTAATAGACATTTTTTAAAAACCTTTGGAATTAAGAAAAGACAAACTGGCAAAGTCTGGAACTAACAGCTGCCAAGCTTGAATACTAGGAATTTTCAGTAAAACTGTGTTAATTTTGATACAATAGTAGGTATCCTACATATTCACAAAGCACAACCACTGAGTTTGTATGCAGTCCTGACTTGTTTCAGATACCTGTTGTTGAACATGCTAATATTTCTACTTATCATGTCAGTATGGAGATAGCAAAATGGCCCAGCACTGGCTAGTCAAACAGTTAATTCAAGAGGTTCTAGACTTATGTCTGCTCCCCTCCAAAGAATCTAGACATCATGACTGACAAGCATGCCTATCCCTCACCTGAACATCCAAGTGAAGCAGTTTTGCTATTTGTTTCTTAGAAAATGTTCTTCTGCTACCAACTCTTCTCAAAGATGTCTGGGCTTTGGGACCTTATATTTCTTGTGAGGAGTTCACATGCAGGGAACCTTGTCTGGTCTTTTGTGCAATTACATAACATGTGGTTATGGATGCTGGAGGAAGACAAGATGTCTAGCGAATCTGCTATATTTGTATAACTAGTATATTTCAGTTGTCCCTCCTATACACCTTAGCCCACGATACATCCAAGGTATTCTTGAAGGACATTATAGTCTTACAGTCCACTATCTGCAAATATATCTACTGTACTTTCTATGATAGACTAATTTCTAATAGTCTGTACTTTGCTCCATTAATCTGGTAGATGTGTCCCTCCTCCTTCTTCTGTTTTGCCACTTGAGCTGTATGTCATTGAACTGCTTTACTATGTCTTCCTCTTCTCATCTATCATCAAGTAAGAATACTTTTACATTCTGTAACCTCTTCTCACCCCCTGCTCTGCTTTTCTATTTTACCCTGATAGCCTTTCTCCTCCCTTTGGACTAGCTTCCTTTCCTTACTAATATAAGCCAAAAATGAATGCAGTTGTCAAGATTGGGCCTGATCAAGAATCTAAAGAGGGGTAATAAAACCGCTGCTTCTGATGTATTTCTGTGTATCTTGATAGCCTGGAATACAGTTTATACAGTCTTTACCTGTTGGTTGATTTCTGCTGTTGTTAGGGTCTTATTCCCAAACTGTGTCTTTAGGTTTCATTCTAGGATTATTAGAGCCCAGGTAAAGTAGTTTATGCTTCTCTGCATTAATGTTAGAAGTCTGCTCCCAAACTGCAATACCAGTCTCCTCGGGGAAGCCTGGAGGTTTGCTTTCACATCTTTCACTCTCCCTTACATGCTCTCAATGCTCCTCATAATGTCTGACACAAAGACACCAAAAATCTTTGGTCTGAGGACCATACCCTACATAACCATACTAATCGATTACCTCTACTTTGAGTGTCTTCTAAATACTGCCCAGTTTTTCCTGCAGCTAGCAAGCATTCTACCCACTTTGTCAACTTCTATCCTATCCCAAGTCAGTTTACTTTGACTGTCACATTTTGTTTGTCTCAGTCACCTTTGGGCTAAGTCAAAGGCTTTACTGATGTCAAGGTACACATCATCAGGTGGACCTCTTTCATCAGTTTCCAGTATAACACAGTATGAATGATGTGACCTGTTTTCCCTCAAATCTATGTTGGTACTTATTCCACAGTTTGTCTTTCTCTGTAAAATAAATAGCCTTTATGCCATATCTTTTTGTGTCTTGGATGAGGCTTATGGGTCTGTAGTTTCCCAGGTCAGTTATAGCCCCTTCTCATCCCTGGCACCACCATGGTCTCCCATCCAGCTTGATGGAACCTCACTGCCACTGGAGTCTACTGACATTACATCATGACCAAATATTAAAACACTTATTACCAAATGAAAAATTACGAAATCACAACCCAAAAATTTTTAAACTGACAAAACTTTTTGTAAGGGGCAAGCCCCCTCAGTCACAGTGTGCCTCATACATCCATTGCTTTTATATTCTTACCCTGAAGTAGCACTTCCTGTGAGAAACGTAAAAATCTATAAGGCTAAATTTTACAGTTTTACATTACAAAATTTCAGGGTGAACCCAAAGAATGACTGACCATTTGAGAGGTTCTTTCACGGGATACATAAGTACACCTGCCAGATGCCTTAGTATCTTTGGAGGGTATGATGTTAAGATACTGGGCCTTGCCTTCTCTTAACTTCTAAAATTTTCTTTTTACAACAACTCCCAGCCAGGCTAGTGTCTTCACTGTGTAATATCTTAAACTTCCTAAAGTGGTGGCCTATATAACACATGCAAATGACCCCTTAAGGACATACCAGTGGGTCAGCTACATGGCTTTTACTTTTTAAGTCTTTATAGGAACATTTAGGCGAATAAAGCTAAACTCCACTGGGTCTTTCTTGTTCTTTGGTTTGGATTATGAATATCAGATATCTATCCCCTCATACCTTTCCAAGATGGTATTTTCCACGGAAATGCATTCATCAAGACTTTCTGACTTTTCCCGACCCTCATTTACTGGGTGACTTTTACTTCCAATTCATGTTGCATTTGGAAATGGTATCAGAATTGTGGTGCATTAACTATGGGAGGGAAGGCCCTTCACACCCTGGGTGAGCAAAGTCAGCTCAAGTTTAGCCTTTCTGTCTGTATTAGTTGAGGAAGATTTAATACCTGTTCATCTCATTCACTTTGGGGAAGGAAGGAATGGGAGTAGCAAAGCAAACACCCTTCCAAATGCATTTTCTTTTTCCATTAGTCATCTAACTACCTTTTAAAAAATGCTATTTAAGATCAGTTCTTCAGAGGTGTGGCTGCCTGCAGTGTCTGCTTCACTGGAACTGTCAACTTGGTCATCATTTCATCCCTTTACCAAACATTAATGCTTGATCCATTATTGGAGGAGATGGACCTCCTTTGATATTTCAGTACTTCATGTCTCAATCTTCTGAGGCTTTCCTCTTGATTGTTCTTTGGCTCTTTCCATCATGGTTGTTTCACTTCTTGACACTTCAAATAGATGTAGGCCAAATAAACAAAAGTATGACAAACATATTCATAATCTATCATCTAATCTCTGTTCACTGGAACACAAACATACTCCTGCTATTTTCCTGTGCTTGGATGGCATGCCATTCAGCAGCCTTTTGGAGTTCCTGTAAATCAAACACGTATATTTTTATTTATCATTAAACCATATAGGTGCCAAGTATTCCTGGTTTATTATCTATATCTGCATGAAATCTGCTTGCTCAGTGTTTAGGGACAAACTGGGAGGAACAGATCTGAAGCATAGGTTCATACTAGGCTATCTGCCCAGGGGCATTTATAAGCCTAGCCCAGAGTTCTGTGGCTTTCGCCACCCCTTTAGTTTGGAGGATACTGTGCCCATTATTTTGCTGTGCCTCTGTCAAGCAGTGACACTGAGATAATCCCTGGGGTATATCTGCGATCTCCCATCCATTGGTCAAGATTCCTCTTGAACAAAGCCAGCGAGGTGCTCTGCCTCACATGTACCGGGATTTTCTCCCCGGGCCTCCACTGAAAACAGGCTCTGTGGAACCTAGTCGGACATTCCCGGTCAACAAATGTTAAATAAATAAAAAAATAAATAAAAGTGATGGCATTGCAATCAAAGGAGATATGGTGGACTTCCATTATCTGTACAACAGGTAGGAGATATGATATGATTTGCTAATGAGTACGGGAGCTTATGAAAAAACATGTCAAACTGGAATGGAAGACAAAATTAGCCTAACTGTATAAAAAACTAGGAGGATCCTATAATTGTTAACTTGATATGGTAAAACTGTTTACTGCTTATGTTACTTCCTGTGGACTAAATCTATCACTGAAAGTTTGTGTTTAAGTAAGGAGTCTAGGGATACCTGACCCACATTAAAGATGCAAGCACTGTTCCAGAAAGATAGTACAGACCAATTAATGGGCCAGTGACTGACCCTCATTGTGATATGGAGGTATAATGATTAAGCTTTTCTCCTCACAGACACATGGTCTAGGGTTCATTCCTGACTTCTGGCCATTATCTATGGGGATTCTACATACTTTCACCATGTCTTTCTGGGGTTCCTCCCACCTCCAAAAAAATGCTGTGTGTTGCTGTCTGGGTTCAAACCCAGCCCTATCAGTTGAACCTGAAAGGTTTAGTAAAAAAAGCACCCCAAACTAAAGAAAATTGTGGGCAACAGCACAGACTCCATCTGGTACCTATTGGGGAAACAGTCACTTGGACCAATCACTTTACATCAGCTGCAGTGTACAATATCCTGTAGATATAATGCAGACTGCAGGCTGAGTGCTATCTGAGGGCCAGCCATTCTGCATTGTAAAAATTGGTTTGAGGTGATTTGGTTACACTGACAAATGTCTAAAGAGAGGCACAAGCATTTGCCAATGTAAACTAGTTTGAAGACCCAGCCAGGAACCCATACTAAGAGTTGGAGGGGTTCTACATCACCCCCACTGCTGAACGAAAGCTGGATGCAAAATCGATTAACCTGGCAGAAAATAACCTGAAGATTGCTACACTTAATACTGATGTGATGGTAAGAAGACTGCATATTTTGTGTAGCCAGGAGACAGACTAGAAATTATGTTAGAACTGTGGAAAGCGACAGTCTTTTGAAGAGAGTGAGGGTCTTGATAATGGAGCAGCTGAATGCTCATATTGGGACATACAAAACAGGATAGGATGGCCTGGCTTTGTTAAAACAACATGATTAATGAAGGACAGGCCATTTTAGCCTTCTGTTTGGCAAATGGTTTAATGATGGCCAACAAAAGGTTAACCAGGAGAAACACTCACAAGTTCACATACAACAGTAGTCAGCATACAACTTAGGTAGACTTCTTCACAACAAGAAAAGGGCACTTGGGGCAAAGGGGGCAAAACCAAAACTGCAAAGTCATCCCCATAGAAATGGTCAGCCCCCAGCATAAACCACCGCAGGTCACAACTGGCTCTAAGAAGTGGTCAGAAAAGGCCTGAAAAATCAAGAGAGACTAGGCTGAAGACCTGGAGGTTGACTAAATTGAAAGCACAGGCTTTCAAAGAAATATAGCTCTATTGTCTCAAGAAAAAAAAAGGGAATAGGTGGAGCTGAAGAATAATGGCAATATATGAAACAGCATGTGTGAAGATGATTATTATTATTTGTCTTTGTTTATTGGGGAAAGTCTGACTGGGTAATACCAATTTTCAGTGGAAGCCTGGGGAGAAAACTCCATTTGTTTACATTGCATTATACTTAGCTCCACTCTAACACAGAGTAGTTACATTTCTATTTACATTTATACACATACAGTAGTTACATTTATGAATTGTAAGATTTTACAGAGGTATAAGTTACTAAAGAGAAATCCTATGTATAACTTAGTGGATTGTGCAGGCAGCAGTTATGTATGAAAATTGTTTTGTCATTTCAGTGAGAAGTTGAGAGTATTCTGTTTAAGGGAAGTATTTGGAGAGTATCTTACACTGAGCACAAAGTCTTAGCCTGGTGATGAGCATGTGCAGAACTGATACAAGTGATATGCAGTCAAGACATATACGGAAATAAGTTGCATTATGAAAATTGTTGGTGGAATTCAGAAATCCAGGAAGTAATCCAAAGAAAGGATGAGTACACAAAGAAGTGAGAAACAAATTTTGGAACGCCCTAAGAAGGACTACTGGTTAGTTAACAATGAGGCTAAGAGAGTAGTTGTAACACCAAAGAACAAGGTGTCCGAGAAACTCTATCAGCTTCTGGAAAACAATTCAGCAGATGGCACAAAAAGCTCTATCAGGTTACAAGGCAATGACAGAAAGACAAAAAGCCAGTCAGTAGATGCCATTCATAAATTTGCCAGCAACAATCTGCTCATCAATCCAGAGATATTAAGAGTAGATGGAAGGAGTATTTCAAGAAGATTTTGAATGAAGAAACCCTGTGGAAGCTGTACTGCCACAGGAATAGCCAAAATTGAAAGAGGAAGGAGAACTTATCCTAGTAGTAGTAAGTCCACTAAGGAAAATTAAGTCAGGGAAAGTGGCAGTCATGGCAGATAAGCTCCATGTGTTGGGAGCATTAGGAGAGAAAAGGCTCTTGTGGGGTACTGCTCATGGTATACAGAAAGAGAAAGTAGAGAGAGAGACCTATCCTAGATGATCGGATAATAAGCATTCTAGTCCCAGTGGACAATAACAAAGAGATATTCAGAACTTCAGGCAGTACAGCAGTATCAAAGTCTTACTATGCTAAATAAACCTGCTGGACAGGCTGGTAGATAAATTAATATGCATAGAAGTAGAAAGTTAAGGTGGGAGAGGAGCAGTTTGGATTCAGATCTGGATGTAGTACAAATGTCCTGATGTCTGTAGTAAAAGAGATAGTAAAGAAGAAGTTGGAGATGAGGAAATAGTACATTCTTAGACTTGCACAAAGCATATGATGAAATCTCATGAGAGCTGATTTGGGCAGTCCTGCAACTGTCTGAAGTCCCAGAAATACTGGTAGATTTGGTGTAAGCACCACATCACTGTGCAGTCTGTAATCGCCTGAAGATGGCCTGATTGCCAAAGATGATGTAAAGCTTTTATAACTTGAACCACAGCCAGCATTTCTTGGGCATTTGTCCTACAGACCTTGTACTTCTACTCCCATAGGAACTGTACCCAAAGTGAAACCAGAGGAGCCTGTCAAGAGCGAAAAAGAGAAAGGGAGTCCTGGACTGAAAGCCATACAATATCCCCACTACTGTACATCTAGCTTTACAAATCCCAGTACTGGTATTTCAAAATCCAGGGGGTGAAGATGCTTGGTCTATTTGTTTTTTTTTTTTTTTTCAGGAACCACTGAATCTTTCTCATGTGAAGCCTGGCAAATAGTATCACTGGGATAAGATAAGGCATAAAGGCCTAGAATTCTGAAGAATTCTGTACTAAAGCTCAAGTCAGATGAAAAAAATGTAGGAATACTTTCTGAAAAGTTTCCACTTTGTCTGTTTTAAACACCTTTATTGAATTATCACTTAAGACACAGGCAAACATACATTTATATAAAAGAACACAAACCATGTTAACATCTCCCAGTTAACAACATTATGCATCACCTATATTTTTATATACAATTATCATCAATCCAACATTACAAAAACTGATCAATTCCTTACTTCCCTTAAACCTCACTCCTACTCCAAAACACTATTCTGTATGTATTGTTCCCACAATTGCCATTTTTCTATGTAATTTCCTCCTACCCTTTTCTAAAGATTCAACTTCCGTTTCTTTTATCTCTAAGTTATTTTTTTGGCAGCCAACAGAATCAAATTTAACAAGGCCATGTATGTCTAGACAATTCAGATCCAGTATCCCAGCTCAAAAATAATTTCCTCAGTTACACTAATTTGTTCACCCAATATTTCTGATACAATAATCTGTAGGAAATTTTTTAAATCTGCCAACTCCATACACTTCCAAAACATATGTTCCTAATTACCTCTTTCTTTCCCATTACACCTCCAACATTTGCCATCTAACTGAGGAAAAATTCATTGGAGTCTGCTTGGTGTATAAAAATACCTAAAGAAACACTTCCAAAAACAAATCATACATCTTCTAGAGTTTGTTGAATATTTGGGAGTCATAAGTATGTCCTCCCATTGTTTCCTTGTAAACTGCTTATCTAATTTCTCTTCCCAATTTTTCTAACCGCCTCTGATTGATTCCTATAGTTATTGTATTATATTTTATATGCCCTACTAATTATCTCCTTTTCAAGAGCAGCTTCTGTTCTAGATTCAACTAAAAACTCTACCACAACAAGTCTTTCACTTAGGATTCCCCTAGTCATTTCTCTTCGCTTATACTTTGATACGAATCCCTGATAAGAAAGATGGTCTCTAGCATGCAGTCCAAATGCCTTCCTAGCCTCTTCCCACTCTATTACCTTTTTCTCTCTACTTATTTGCTTCTAATACCTTGACTTCTCTGCCAGTTTTCTTCAGTACATTCCAACCCCTTCTTGCCTATTCTCTGTACCCCTAATTGCAGTCATCCCTATCGGCAGAATCTCCTTTCTCCATTTTCACATTAGCTTAGTTCTTAGAATATTTTTTGCTGCTTTATAAATATAATATTCTCTCCAGCTGCTGTTATTCTCCTTTAGGATATGGATCTAAAAATCTTACTCTCTCCTTATTTTTTAAATTTCCCCCTACTTCATCATCCCTTTTTGCTATGAAATACAGCTTTCTGTTTGTGTTATGTATATCAGCCTTAACTGTGTAGCTCTAAAATATCCATTAAAATCAGATGACCCTAAACCACCTTGTTATACTGGAAGTATCAAGTTATCCTAGTTGACCCTTTCCCTCTTTCCCTCCCAGATAAAATCCTTTAACTCATTATTTACTGTCTATAACATTTCCCCCGGGTGACAAAAATATGCCTGACTTGTATATAAAACTTAATAGACTAAAAACATTTTTACTGCTTGTATCTTCTTATCCATATCCACAAAGAAGACCCTGCAGCTTCTCAGTTTTTATATATTTTTTTTGGTCTCTTCCCATACATCCTTACCTACCATAACAGAATCCTTTTAACCCATACTCCTAAATACTTCATGTTATCATGTCCTCATAAAATATGGGTATTGCTGAACTAATACATGTATGGGCATATAGTTTACAGCTATAGCTTTTGTTTTGTCTCCCAAAAAGATATGAACTGTCTCAGAATGTTTCATAGTACTGAAATGCCCTTTTCTGGTTTTATTAGGTACAAAATAATATTGTCTGCAAATAAACCCAACTTTTCTTGATTACCATACCAATTATACATTTGAATTTGAGTCCCTTATTTTCCTTGCCAGTGGCCATAAGTATAAAGCAAATAACAAAGGGGAAAGACAACACATAAACTCCATCAATCTATTCAAATTTACACAACTTATACAAACCCCAACACACACAACAAACAATCACCCTGAATCCACCCTGGACTGGATATTAGTATCCCATCCACAATACTACTCCAATCCCAACACGCTTCCCAACACCCTAAGTGACCACTTACCAGCCCTGATACACAGACTATCAAACCTTCACCCCAAGCATTCATTCATACACATATACCAGAAATCTAGCCAATTTTAGCCAGTCTCACTTCTTTAACCTATTACAAACACTAAAGTGGAACCCATTGAAGTATCTTCCCTTAGATGAAGGAGTACATTATTTCAATACTGTCTTCCTAGATACCCTTAACACCATAGCCCTCATGAGAAAAAAGAGAGTTAAACATAACCATGCTCCTTGGCTATCTAAGTCAACCAAACAACTACTGATTAATAGAGACTGAGCATGGCACAAATGGAGAAAAGATAAAATCCCACCCAATTAAACCGCCTTCAAAATTCTTGGAAACGAATCAAAACAGGCCATTAATCAAGACAAAAAGACTTACTTCTCTCAACAAATAAACAACCACAGTAATAACCCCAGACTTTTCTGGAAATCTGTCATCTCATTACTAAATCCTGGCAGCATCCAAAACCCATCTCCATTTCCAGACAAAAGCCCAGTTGAAATCACTGAAATATTAAATATAAACTTCATTGATATTATCCTTACATTAGTAAATGCAGGCAATACCCCAGCCCCCATTAACCCATCCACCATACTTCAAGCCAATATCAGCTCCATACCATCCTTTAATTTCCATCCCGGAGCAACCTCTTAAATACAAACATTACTTGGCAAATTGAAACCAGGTTCCTTATCCGCTGATACTCTCTCCCCAGAATACCTCAAAATTAGTGCTAAGACAATAGGTTCCCCAGTAAGTATCCTTATAAACCGATCACTTGCAGAACACACAGTCCCCCAGTTCTGGAAAAAATCAATAATCACTCCACATCATTAAGGTGGAAATCCCCATGAACTATCTAATTTCAGACCCATTTCCATACTGTCCCTTCTATATAAAATAATGGAAAATGCATCCACAAACAACTGGTTGAATATCTAACCAGCAACAACCTATTATCCCCTTCACAACATGGTTTTCGACCATCCCACAGTACCATCTCTGCCCTAGTCTCCTTCACAAATTTCATCTATAATGCCCTAGATAGTAACCTACTTACATTAGTCCTGTTAGTGAATGTTTCAAAAGTATTTGACACGGTCTCCCACATCAAACTTATCCAGCAACTGCAATCACTAGGATGCTCTGATGACACCCTAACCTGGTTCACTAGTTACTTGGAAAACAGATAGCAATCTGTAAAATGGCAGCATGACCTCTCTAGCTTTCTCACAAATAACATAGGAGTGCTGAAGGGTTAATCTTAGGAGCCCTGCTATTCAACATTTTTATAAATGACCTACATAAAGTTCCCTCTGACTGTACAACCATACAATATGCAGATGATTCAACCATAATCTGTACCTCCAAAAACTTTTCTGACCTCCAGACGTTAACACAAAAGGTCTTTATATCCATAGAACTCTGGCTAAACCAATCACAGCTATTACTTAACCCTAATAAATCTAAACTATCATCTTTGCATTTAAACCTGTTCTCACAGACTTTACTATATTCTCCATAAACAGACTCAAATAGAGTTAGTAAATCAGGCCAAACTGCTAGGAATTGCTATTGACAGCAAACTTAGCTTTGACTTGCATATTAATAATGCAATAAAAATACTCACTTCAAATTAGGCAAAGTTTACAGAAACAAACAATACTTAGACAAATCTATCCGAATAAAACTTTCAAAAAGTCTTCTCCTTCTAACCTTACTATATGGATCTCCTATCTTCAACAATCTCCACAACTCTTTGCAACACAAACTGCAGTCCTGCTATTATAAGACTGCAAAATTCACATCAGCCCAACCAAATCACATCCACCACTGCCAGGCCACTAGAGAACTAAACTGGCTAGAATTTGCACATTACCTACATTACACACAACTTACTTTACCCATAAACTAATTTATAAACCCGAGTGTTGCCCTTCCCTGAAAAATATCACTGAACCTTATGTCTCATCCAAAATTCTATGCTCCAACAACAAACACCTACTTAAAGTATCAAAACCTAGTAAAACAGCAGGTAGCTGCCTCTATTCCCATTTCATAACTAAGCTGTGGAACACCCTCCCATCGTCAGTTACAGAATTAGACAACATAATCTCCTTTAAAAGAAAACTAAAACAACATCTCATTGTTAACCCTAGCTGCACATGCAACACATATCCACAGCCTCCTTAATCTAGCAAAACTGTTCACATAGCAAATATACTTTGGTATATGTCATACTGTTACACCATATGAGTTATCCCTAATCTTTAGTATCCTAGTCCACACATCTATACAACTATTTTAACACATTTTCTTTCTCTGTCACTTTCTACTTTTAATACTACCATTAAATACATGTCACCTAAAATCAACATATTCCCACCACCTAGCTATAACATACTAACTATATCTATCTTACCTTTAAGTTCAACTCTTTAATTCTACCTTCCCACTACACTTACCTTTCCATTTTCCTACTCCCCCCACAAAAAAAAAAAAAAACTGAGCTATATTGTCAAATATTTCTAACTATATAATTTTCCTATATGCTAATGTTCCATTGTTACTGTAATTTTGGAACTTTCACATAGAGACTGAGGAATCCACAAGTGCTTTTTTCGGACCAGAAACATTCTGGAACAAAAGCTCCCTCCCAAATGTTCTGTAGGAACATGTTCTGTGACACCTGCTTCTAATATACGTTCAGTCACCTGAGAAAATTACACTGTTTGGATTGCAGAGTAAGGGGGATTCCCTCTGAAGGGAGGAGAAGTATCAATCCATTGCCAGCTGTAACCTTTCTAGATCACCTTTAAAACCCATTTGTCAGAAATTATCTGCCACCAAGCTGGAGCACTGATGGTCAGATACTAAGAAAGTGGAAGGGAAGCATGAGCAAAAAGGAGGGGAAAGGTGATCAGGACTCCGGCACAGTCATTCTGAGGCTAATGTCAGATACCTTTTTAGGAAATGTCTTTATTTTTATTTTTAATTCCTTTTTTATAAGGCTGTGTTCTCTACTTGTTCTGTCCTTTGAAAGGGCTAAAGGGTTTGGAAGGAAAGAATATGATGACTTCAAGAGTCTTAGAAACTCCTTACATTAATTTACCTCTCTTATTCCATTGTTTGATGACCTGTGTAGCAGCAGGCCCAAACAAAAAAAGAAGTTATATACTCACCATAACGTTCCATCTGAGTAGTTGTACTTCATTTTTTTGCAACCTGTGGGTATTCGGATCCATATCGGATCCGAGCCGGCATTCCTAGCATCTGCTCCGATCTCCAAGCTCCTCCCCCTTACCCATAACCCATCACATCTCCTACCTTCCCTCAGATCAAGTTTGCCACTACTCAATCAGCAACTCAATTTTATCACAAACCTTGAACAGGTTCGGGGGAAGGAGGGCGGGACGGTTGCAGAAAAATGAAGTATAACTACTCAGATGGAACGTTATGGTGAGTACATGACTTCTTTAACTGAAGTAGTTAACTTCATTTTGTCTGCAACCTGTGGGACAGAGTCCCCAGCTACTAAAACTCCTGGGAGGACCTCATGGAAGGATATTCCTGAGCATCGCAGAGCCGAAGGATGCTCTCCCTCTGGAGATCAAATCCAACTTATAATGAGAAATGAAGGTATGTGACCTTGCCCAAGTTCCTGCCGCACAAATATCATCCAGTGAAACCCTAGACCAAAAAGCACAAGTAGCCATAGATCTGGTAGAATGAGTTTTAACAGGACCAGGTGGGGACAGACCTTTGTCCTTATAAATTTGCAAAATACATTGTGTAATCCATCTAGCTAAGGAAACCTTGGAGATGGCTTTGCCCAGAAAGGATTTAGAGAAGGACACGAATAACTGGTCAGACTTACGAAAGGGCTTTGTTCTGTGTAAATAAAAATGTAGCTGTCTATGAACATCTAGCAAATGCAGCTTATATTCACCCTTGTTCTGAAAGTTTGGAAAGAAAACAGGCAGGTTAATAGTCTGGTTAATGTTTGATTCAGAAGCTACTTTTGGTAAGAAGGAAGGGTTCATGCGGAGCAAGACCCTGTCCTTATGGAAGATCAGGTAAGGGGGCACGGCAGACAAAGCTTGAATCTCAAAAAGCCTCCAAGCCGACATAATGGCCACTAGGGAGGCTGTCTTCCAGGATAAGAACTTCGAATCTATTGATGCTGCAGGTTCAAAGGGAGGAGCAACTAACGCCTGCAGAACCAAGGTAAGGTCCCAGGGAGGAACAGAGTCTTTAATCGGGGGATGTAAAAGAAAGGTGCCTTTAAGAAAAGCCTTACACAGTCTCAAAGAAGCCAGAGCATTCATGTTTTCGCCAACATGGAAATTCGAAATGGCTGCCAGTTGCACTTATACCGTAGCAGAACTTACCCCTTGTTGGAATATATTGGCTAAAAATTCCAACATTGCTGGAACTGGGGCTGTAAAGGGATCTAGATTCCTCTGAGAAGCCCAAATAGAAAATCGTTTCCATTTGCTGTGGTAAATCTTCCTAGTGGAAGCCTTGTGGGACACCACCAGAATAGTTTTTCCTGAAGATGACAGACCGGGAGCCCTAGCAATCAAGGGAACTGTAGCAACTAAGCCGTCAGCTTGAGGCTGTCCAGGTTGGCAGACAAGTGCCCGATGGATGATAGATGAAATCAGGGTAAGGAACCAGAATCCAAGGAGGAGCTAGAACATGAGACCAGAGGAAGGGGAACCACACCTGATGAGGCCAGAACGGGGCAATGAGGATCACTTTGCACCCCAGTCGGCAAGCTTTCTGAAGAAACTTCAGAATGAGAGGTAATGGGGGGATAAGCATACAGTAACCCGGGAGGCCAAGCTTGGACTAGAGCGTCTCTGGGGGGATCCCCCACTGAGGGGATCAGAGCGAAGAACTTACTGCACTTCACGTTGGAAGGAGATGTGAAGAGATTGCAGCAAGGATGACCCCACACAAGGAAGATCTCCTCCACTATCGATTGTTTCAGAGACCACTCATATGGCATTAAAATAGCCCGACTCAATCTGTCAGCTAAAATGTTGGAGTGTCCCGGGATGTGCGTTGCAATCAGAAATCGACTGGTGGATATGGCCTCGCGACAGAGAGGGTAAGATCTGGTTCCCCTCTGTTTGTTGCTGTACCAGACAACCGGCATGTATGACTGAACTGCAATTGTCCCTGGGGGAAGAACAGTATGAAAGGCTTACAATGTTAAAAGCACTGCTCTCATCTCCAGAATATTGATATGCAATCTAGTCTTGGTCTGGGACCACGTGCCTTGGACTGTCCCCCCAAATAATGAACCCCCACCCGAGCTGGGAGGCGTCCGTGGTCACTGTGGCTTGGGATGTGGGTGAAATGAATGGCCGTCCTGCTAAGATCTCCGCCGATTGGAGCCACCAGAGAAGCGACACCCTGCAGACTTTGCTGATTTGAACTGGATAGTCCATAGTGAGATCTAGCCAAGACCACTGTAATGCCAGAGTCCACTGAAGAACATGGATGTGAAGGCACGCACGGAGAAGGATCGAGATCGCTGCGGCCATAGAGCCTAAGGCTCGGAGAATGTCGCCCACCTTTGGTAGCCTGGGGCCAAGGATCACTGATATATAGGCCCATAGGCTCTGGACCCTGTCTAGAGTTTGGAAGACTTTCAATTGGTGGGTGTCCAGCCATGCCCCGATAAAGTCCAAGATCTGCACCGGGTCCAAGAGGGACTTGGGAACATTGATAGTAATCCCTAGCTGGATTGCAAGATGAAGGAAGGAGTCTCTGGCCATGCAAAGAAGATGCTTGGTGGAAGCAGCGAGGAGCCAATCCTCTAGGTAAGGAAATACCTGAATGCCCTGAAGCCTCAGGTGAGCCGCTAGGACTGCCATTACCTTGGTAAAAACCCTGGGGGCTGTGGTGAGACAGAAGGGTAGGGCTGAGAACTGGAAATGATTGGCTCCCAGCCGGAAGCAATCTCCTGGAGCTTCTGCGAATCTTGATGTGGTAGTAAGTGTCCTGGAGGTCTATTGAGCACATCCAGTCGCATTCTCAAAGATAAGGTAGAATGGACTATAGGGTGACCATCCGGAATTTCTGCAAGACTATAGCCAGGTTCAGGGTTGACAGGTCCAAAATGGGCCTGAGGTCCCCCGTCTTTTTTGGCACTAAAAAGAACCTGGAGTAAACGCCTGACCTGGACTGATCTGGGGGGACCGGTTCGATGGCTCGTTTGCAAAGCAGCTTGGAAACCTCTAGCACTGCCACCTTCCTTTGGAACATCTAGGAGGCACTTTGGTTGGATGGGAGGGGTAACAAATGGGATGGTGTAGCCTCTGGATATTATCTGAAGCACCCAGCTATCTGTAGTTATGGACTCCCAAGCCATTGGGTGCAATGATACTCTTCCTCCGTCTGTCTCCAGAGTAGGACAGACGGGCAACCCCTCTGGGCTGCTGCGTGGGCCTGTTCCAGCAGGTCTCCCTAGACCCAAAGTTCCTCGACCCCCACGCCTTGTCCCCCTCTGCCTCTAGATGAGTTGTCCTGAGAGTCCCAGGAAAACTGATTTTTTTGGAACCACATCTTCTTTTGCCCTCTCTAATTCCTAGAAAAGGATCTTTGAGGGCTAGAGAAGTGGACTCCGACAGCAGACAAAATCTTCTCATCCTTTTTGCTTTGGACCAGAGTGTCACGTACTGTCTTCCCAAAAAGGGAAGAACTATTGAAAGGAGCATTTGTGAAAGACGCATTGAAGGGGTCTGCGAATTGATACAATCTGAGCCAAGCGTGTCGTCTCATAGCTATGCCGGTCCCAACTGCCCTCGCCGCTCCTTCCGTGGCATGGGAAAAGAGATGCATGGACGTGTTCGATACTGATTTGAGAGTCTACATTTTTGCAGAGAACAGACGCTTGTCCTCCGGCGACAAAGACTCTGGGGGCGACTCAGCGAACTCCGTGACTAGGTCTCGCCCCAGTCATATGACATGCGCCAAATAATTCAATGCTCAAATGGAAAACATCACTGAAGAAAACACTCACTTCCCAAACTGATCCACTGCCCTAGACTCCTTGTCTGGAGGGTGGACCGAGGAACTCTCCTTTGTCAGTTCCCTCTTGGTGGCTGCTGCAACCACCATAGCATCCACCGGGGATCCTTTGTACCAGGCCTGTCTGTCTGAGGGTGTTGAGAGAATCCTGTCTGGGCATTTTAGTATCGGCTCTATGGTGTCAGGCTCTTTCCATGCCCGCGTGGTAAGATCCACTAAGGGATCCGCAGGAGGGGACACCCAGGATGTAGATGGGACCATGCCAAAGACCTCCAGGAACACTGACTCATCCATAGAAGGTTTTGGGGCTGACCAACCTCCCCTCTGGCAGAGGATCTCCATTATGTCTCCAAAGGAGACATCCTTGGGAGGTGACCTGGGGGAACCTTCTCCTTCATCTAAATCGGTGTCTTCTGTCAGGGACTTGGGGGAGTCCAGGTGCCTCCTTTTACAAGTGTGCTTACGGGGTCCCTCTTCAGTGGTAGTCTCTGAAGAGGGCTCGTGAGCCACTGGGGATTCCTCCAGGGGAACCGCCTGGGGGTCCTCTAGCAAGGGCTGTCCCTGGGACAAGCTGAAGAGAGTTGTAACTGATTCCAAGGGAGCCTGGGCGGAATCCAAGGAAATAGGCTGAGGTTGCGATTCTTGGGAGAGAACCCTCTCCACCATGTCAAATGCTGATGGAGGGCATACCTCCTTAGCACCCAACAAGGAGGATGCTCTCCCCAGGTCCGCTGTGAGGATTGGGGCTGAGGCAGGAGTAGCCAGGGTTCTGAATTAATGGCTCAGATCCAACAAAGTGGGAGCCGAAGACACCTCCATCCCCTCCGATCCGACTCCCCGTCCTCGGCCCCGAGAGTTGCTTGGATCCAAACTGGTCTGATCCAAGGAACTCAAGGTAATTGCCGGTGTCAAGGTTGGAGGAACCATTGGCGCTGAACCCCCAGCTCCAAGGATCCAAGAATCCATAAACCCCGAAACCGCAGGCTGGATCGGAGAAGGAGAAATTGGATGGAAGAAGGGCATGGAGGTCCACCTTCCAGAGGGAGAGGGGCCTGGCAAGACTCCTATTTGGATTTGGGTTTGAATAAACCTCCTCATCATCCTGTTCATATCCAACTCCGACAGACTCCGAGTC
This sequence comes from Protopterus annectens, assembly GCF_019279795.1. Taxonomy (NCBI): domain Eukaryota; kingdom Metazoa; phylum Chordata; order Ceratodontiformes; family Protopteridae; genus Protopterus; species Protopterus annectens. The sequence goes on along the minus strand of NC_056735.1, from coordinate 1,430,169,197 downwards.
GAGCATGAGGAGGCGACCAACTTGGATCTGGCTAGTCATTGCGACAACCTCAATGAAGGCCTCGAATCCAAGGGCTCCGTCGGGTCTGGGGAGAACCTTGGGGAGTGGAGCCAAGGAGATGTAGGTCTAGACACTTTGGAAGACAGGCTAGGGAAGGGGGACCACTTGCGGGGACTATCCCCTCTCTTATCTCTATCCTTATTACTCTTATCCTTTCCTTTAGCCTCCCCTTCAACAGGTCTAGTAGGAGACTGTGTCACAGCCTGAGGGGGGAGGGTTGAGCAACTGCTGGTGGTGCAGAGGCTGAGGCTGATGCATCTAAAGAGGAAACATGTAGAAGGCCCTTTGCAACCAGTTTGGCCTTCCATTCTTTTAAGGCCCTGGGGTTAAACCCAACGCACACGCTACACTGAACTAAAAGATGGGGAACACAGAGGCAAATAACACACAGAGTGTAGCCATCAACTTGTGAAAGCTTATGGCCACACTCTGTGCATTTCTTAAAGGTAGGCTTTGACTGATCAGCCATACTATTAACCCACACAGCCAACTTACTTAAAACCAACACTGTAACACGCACACCTAAGGGATAGGGAAGGCCTAACTATACTATTTTACCACAAACTTTTTTTTTTTTGTATAAAACCGACGAACAGCGAAAAGGGGGAGGTAAAGGGAACTAAACGATCACACACACTCACTATAAAGAGCAAAAAAGTTTGACTAAAGTCACTTACTAACACCCAACACTTGGAGCTACAGAGATCATGATGCTGAAGCACGAAGCGACAAACGAGATCTGGGAGAAGGTTGGAGATGTGATGGGTTATGGGTAAGGGGGAGGAGCTTGGAGCATGGAGCAGATGCTTGAAAAGTTGCCGGCTGAGATCCGATATGGATCCGAAAACTCACAGGTTGCAGATAAAATAAAGTTAACTACTTCAGATCTTCTGTTTCTTAATGGTGAACTCAAAATTTCTGACTTTAAGTCATCTGAAAAGTTTTGGTTATGTATCCAAACAAATCTCAACACAGTCACTGAAGCAGAACTCCTGGAAGCAGTATCAGTAAAATCATGCACACTTGTTAAGACATGTTTTGAAACTTGAGACAGGTTAGACACAATCTGGTTCACATATGACCTATATTCAGGGGTCAGAGAAGCAGAAAATGCTTCCAAGCTATTAGCACATTTTAAAATAAACTTCCACATAAAATCTCTTATCCTATCTGTCCAACCCCTTAACTATTGGCCCCCCACAGAATGGGTTAGATAAGAAAAGATGCTTTTTCGCTACTGGGCAATAGGCATGATTGTAGCTGGGTCAGATAAAAGATGAGACTAGAGAAATGTATTAAATTGTAGTGAGTTTCACAAGGTATCTGCTTTTTAGGAACCGATGAGAGAGAATCAGGAGCATTAGAAGAAGGGCATCTTCCAAAGCTGACAAAATAGGATAAATGAGTGCATAATTATGGACTTCTTGTTCAAATATATCTTATCTGTCCAACTTAGGGGGAACACCTGTCTTTTGTCCCAAGCAAATACTTCCCTTATCCAAAAAATAGTCTCTGAAAAAGAAGCATCCAGATGGAGAACTTCAGGCTCACTATCAAGTGACTCAAAGTTTTTGGCTCTAGAACCCTGAGGTGAGATAACCCTGTCTCTGTCAACATCAGACTCTTCTGAAAATACACCATCTTCCTTAGAAAAAGGCATGCTAGAATTAGGAAAAGGCAGATAGCACGCAGCATTGACTGACTGCAATATACTTCCTGGGCAAGGTAATAAAATAATTTTTATTCAAGCAGTGCTGTATTTATACATTTGTTTATTATTTATACAGTTGCTGTATTGTGTCTGTCATTTGTTGTCTCCACTGTGTTTTTTTTCTCAGGCAAGCTCAGAAGCTAGTTTCAGGTAGGGGGTTGTTGAGCCAGCCCACATCCTAGCTGTTAGTCACTGCCTGAAGTGCATTTTCTCTGTTTTAATTCCAGTACAGAATGCATTTCTGTGAATTGGTGCAAAGCTGATAGATCTCCTGGACTGTGAGCAGAGTTGGAATCTATTCCAAACTGTACACTTTTTGAAAATTAATTTTCACTATGCTGTATTTATACATTTGCTTATTATTTATATTGGTGCTGTATTCCCACTCAGCATCCCTGTTGGTATCTTGTTCTTAAACTTGGTGACCTTGCAGTTGCTCGCTCCTACTGTAAACTTCGTCTGGGACCCTCCCCCCAGCCTAGTGGCTTTAGCTCATTTTACCTATTACAGAGAGTACATTTGAGAAGGCCAACCCACTTTGTTAAGTTTGAATTATCTTCAGCTCCTCCTTTCTCCCTTTCCACTTTACTAAAAAAAAAAAAAAAAAAAAACTCTAAGCCTGTTTCCTACCTTTCCTGTAACTAGTGCAGTCCAGATACAGATTTGCTGTATCCAGGACTGTATGTAAGCTTGTGAGCCCCCCAAGCCTTTCTTTGTTGGAGGGAAGCCTTCTAGCTTATCAGTGGGAGTGGTAAGCACTAGGTAGCCTATCTACCACAAGAGGAGTGGTTTCTGGCCCAGAAATTGTAGTTTATTGGCTGTTTGGGCAGTTTTTCCATCTCTTTCAACTTCTGGTTAAAAATCCCAAGTTTGCACTTGTTTCCCACCTTTCCTGTAACTAGTCTAGCCCAGATACAGATTTGCTGCATCCAGGACTGTTTGTAAGCTTCTCAGCCTCCCAAGCCTTTCTGTGTTGTATGGAAGCCTGCTAGCTTATCAGTGGGTGTGATAAGCACTAGGTAACCTATCTACCACATGAGTGGTTCTGGCCCAGAAATTGTAGTTATAGCCATTTGGGCAGTTTTTCCATCTCTCTCTCAACTTTCGGATTTAAAAGCCTGCATTTGCACTTGTTTCCCCCCTTTCCTGTAACTAGTCTAGTCCAGATACAGGTTTGCAGTATCCAGGACTGTTTGTAAGCTCCTATGCCCCTTAAGCCTTTCTGTGTTGGAGGGAAGCCTGCTAGCGTATCAGTGGGAGTGGTAACCTATATACCACATAAGGAGTGGTTTCTGGCTAGAAACTGTAGCTATTGGCCGTTTGGCTAATTTTTCCATTTCTCTCGACTTACTGATTTAAAAGCCCGCATTTTCCCTTGTTTCTTTCCTGTAACAAGTCTAGCCCAGATACAGATTCTTAGTTTTAGCACTTGAATATGCTTATTCGTGCTCAGTACTTGTTCAGAACTTGTTGTAAGCACTAAATAAGCTACAAATTATTACAGCACTCAACCTTCCTCATTACCTACAGGAAAACAGTTTTTGTACTTACTTTCCTCACTTGCTTAGAGAAAAACAGCTCTTGTACTCACTTTCCTCACTTATCTAGAGGAAATAGTTTTTTTATTCAGACATGTCCAAGGGTCAGCTCCCAGTGTTCTCTCCTGTCTATCTGATGAATCTGGGCATTTCGGGGCAATATAGCAATTGCCCCATGCACACAGACAACACTCTCCTACCACCCAACACTACAACCTGTGAGAAATGCAATTATCTAGTCAAACTGGAGGTAAAGCTCTCTCCAACCAAGACTGAACTTTTCAGTCAAGAGGAGAAGGTAAACACTTGCACCACACCACACTCATCACATAGTCCCACTAAATCTACACCACCAAAATCCACACACAGAAACACAAAAACATTCATGGAGGCTCTCAGTAATAACCTGCTCAAGCAACAGAGACCTCCAAAGCAGAAACGCAAGCAACCTCCACCCCCCAAACACAACCCAAATGACACATAGCTCATAGACTCAATGTGCCACTCAACCACAGCCCATAAGACAAAACAATGTACCCAACACACTAGTCATAGTGACTCTATAGTCAGGCACATTGATGTCCCACTCACTAGGCTAAACAAGGAGAAGGTTACTGTTAGCTGTCTGTCAGGTGCCAGGATCCGCCACATAACCCATGCACTCAGGTCACTCCACAACAAGTACAAATATGACTCTGTCAATGTCCATGTTGGTGTGAATGACCTGAGACGTACCTCCCTGGACTACATGAAAAGAGACATAGAAGAGCTCTCTGATCTTGCAGCCCAGGCAGGTATGACCCTAGACCTGAGTAGCATTCTGCCATCACCCAGAATGATACTGCAGTACAAAGACAAAATTATTGACTTCCAACAATTGGCTAAGCTTCTGGTGTCATTCTAAGGGGCTCCAGTATCTGTCTGCCTGAGATGACATGGTCGGCAGACCATGATGCTTTGCCAGAGATGGCATGCACCTGTCGCCCCTGGGATTCCGGATACTGGCTAAGGCTCTTGCCGCCCCTATAGTGCCTTTTTTAGGCAAGGTTCAAATGACAAATTCACCACCTTAACAGGAACAGGCAAGCAAAAACTGAGGGTAATGGTACTCAATGCTAGAAGTCTAAATCTCAAAATGCACTCATTTGAGGCACTCCTTAAAATGGAGAACATTGATATCTGTGCAGTGACTGAGACTTGATTCAAGGCTCCAGAGAGCACCCCTGCACTACCAGGCTATAACTATAGTTTAGTTTAGCCTAGTGAGTGGGACATCAGTGTGCCTGACTATAGAGTCACTATGACTAGGGTGTTGGACCGGAACACCAAAGGTGGAGGTGTGTGTCCATATTCCTTAAGGATATCCACACCTCCAGGCTAGTTGCGCAGCATAATGCATCCCAGGTTATCCAAGTGCAACTAACTCTGGGCAAAACTGCAATCCAAATTCTAACTTGCTACAGATACCCCACCATGCCCCAGGATTTCAACTCCTCTTTTCTTGATATACTGGAAAATATTAGGGTTCAACCAAACACCCTAATATTGGGCGATTTCAACTAACCCACCATTAATTGGGAAAACTACTCATGTACCAACTCCTTCGCTCAATGCATTCTGGAATTCATAAATTCCAATGCCCTGGATCAACTTATCCACACCCCCACCAGGGGCAACAATATCCTAGACCTAGTCATTACCAACATGAGTGACCGGTGTTCCACACCTGAAGTCAACTCCTCGTTGGTCCGATCCGACCATAAGCTAATCACCCTAAATATCCACATCACACCCCCAACCCCCATTAAAGAAACCATGGTAAAACATTTCTCCAAAGCCAGCTTCATGCTTCTTAAGACAAAAGTGAAGAACTTCATGACACCCATGCAGATGGATAATACAGTTACGACTGCTGAATCCTACACAAATGCACTCTACAAGCACTTACACAAGTGCATGGATCGTGCTATCCCAAACAGAACCAAGACGCTATCCTCCAAAAAAAGGAAACAAATCTGGTGATCCCCTGCCATAAACTAACTGTACAACAGAAGGAAGAAACTGTTGCAAAAGAGAGTAAAATCCCATAAGTAGAGGAGCTCCCTGGTCAGCCTCTGTAAAAAGCTGAGATCCCTTATAAGATCCTCCAAAGCTAGTTACAAAAACAAAATCACTACTGATTCTAAGGACAACTACAAAGCATTCTATGTCAAGAATCTCAATGGCAACACCCAGATCTGCTCTGAGTTACAGCACAACGGCATGAAAATTACAGAAACAACTGCTATTGCCATCATCCTGACAGATAGGTTCAGTGCTAACTTTACCCCCCTCGCACCCCCTAAAGAGCCCATATCTATACAGAAAGAATGCAGAGCCCCTGTAATCACAACTACGCAGGTAAAAGCTGCAGTCTCTAAAGCCAAAAACACAGCATCCATGGGACCGGACAACATCCCAGGCTGCATTTTACACGAACTTCAGAACGAACTGGCTCCCCACCTAAGCACCATGTTCAATCATAGCCTCACATCAGGCTTTGTGCCCACTGATTGGTGCAGAGCAACAGTTATCCCACTCCACAAAGGGGGAGCCACCACTGATCCTGGGAACTATCGCCCTATTAGCCTGACAAGCCTAGTCTGCAAGGCCATGGAACTCATAAACAAAGACATTGGTAACCTCCAAACTCTGGACCCCATCCAGTTCGGGTTTGTGAATGGCAGATCATGCCTCCTGAATCTGGTTGACTTCTTTGAGGCAGTCACCAAAGCCATAGACTAGGGTAAGGTGGTTCACACAGCCTATCTTGACCTCGCCAAGGCTTTCAACACCTTCCCCCATTCTGGAATTATATCTAAAATCACTAATCTAGGTATAAATCCCTACATCACAAGATGGGTTGCCAACTGGCTCACTGACAGAACCCACACTGTAAAAGATGCAGACTCCAAATCTGACTTCAAACCAGTGACAAGTGGCGTACCACAGGATTCAGTCCTGGGACCTCTCCTGTTTGGTATCTACTTCTCTGAAGTACAGGCTAACAAAGAAGGCCTCTGGCTAATGACGTTCACAGATGACTGCAAACTAGTAGTCATAGTCGATTCCCCAAATGATGTGGACTTCCTACTGAAGGGCCTCACTGAGACAGATGCCTGGTGTCACAGCCATGGCCTCAAGCTCAATGCCAAAAAGTGCACTGTCATCCCCTTTGGTAAAAACTCTGTACCCATGAACTACCACATAGGCAGCAGTCTACTTAACACCAAATGTGTGATAAGAGAACCTTGGGACCCAGGTGGACAGTAGTCTCTCCTTTGATAATCACATCGCCACAGCAGTCAGGAAGTCCTTCTTTGTGGCACACCTCATCACAAAAGTGTTCTCATCTAGGAAAAAGAGGTCATTGTTCCCCTCTACTCGACATTCATTAGACCCATTATAGAGTACAACGCCCCTTTTGGAATGTACCTCACAAGACATCTGCAGCAGCTAGAAAGGCCACAAAAGTACCTCACAAAGAGGATTATTGGCCTCAAACAGATGACCTGCACTGACCATCTCAAAAAACTCCAGCTTTACTCCGTAGTATATCGCCTACTCCTAGGTGATCTCTGCCTAACATATAAAGCTATGTCAAACCCAGAGCTGTTGGACATGCTACACCTAAAGAAATCCCAATCCCTCTGAGCTACATGCTCTAGGGACCTAAACCTTGTCACAACAATAAACAGGACATGCTGGAGGGATAGATTCCTGTCCCAGAGACTTCTCATACTCTGGAACAAGCTACCCATCTATGTCAAGCAAAGTTCCTCATTAGCACTCTTCAAGAAAAATCTTGATGAGTGGATGGGAAATAGGAAATACACCCCGGGGATCACTTCCATGGTTCTGCTCAACAGTGGCATAGGAAAATAACTTTCTTGGGTGGTGTAAGCCAGGGAACCTTGTTGGCTAGGCTTACTTAGGCCCTTGGGCCGATAGCCTAGTACCTACCTATGAATCATTTCTTTATTTTTGATGTGTTTAATTGTCTGTTTCTTCTTTTTAGGTGAACAGGGGACAGCATATTATCCCGAACAAAGGGTCTTTTTCCCCTGGCACTCTGAGAAGATCCTCCAGTTATCTCCCATACCCAAAACAGCTGGTTCTTCCATGTCCGAGCAGGGTAATGGAACAGCACAGAGGATGTGTCTGAGTCCTGGGCCATGGTGGCCATCAAGACTATACCAGAGGGATTTGAGGAAACAGGTGAGCAGTCTGAAGAACAAGCAATCACCTACCATCAGCTTAGGCATAGGAAGAGCCTGCATAGAAGGTATGGACTCTTTCTTTAACTTTGTTTTTTCTTTTTAGAGATGTTTGGAGAAAGACTAGCTGAACCAGGTTAAGTATCCATGCTGAAGCTGGGGAAGACGCCTGACTTCTGTTAAGGTATGCTCAAAGAAGTTGGTCAGAAGGTAAGTTGTCAATAGTAAACTCAAATAGCACACAAACCACTCTGTTTGCAGATGATATTATTTTATACTGGACAAAACCAGAAAGAGACATTAGAGTGTTGTGGGATATTTTGAGACAGCTTCACATCTTTTTGGGATACAAAATTAATGAAGCTAAAACAAAGGCAAAGCAGTAAATTATGTACCCATGCACAAACTGGTTCACCAATATCCTTATTTATGAGGACACAATAAAATGAAGTATTTAGGAGTATGGATTAAAAATGATTCTGGTGTGGCAGCTAAGGCTATGTGGGAAGACACTAAACAAAAGATAATACAAAAACTGAGAAAATGGAAGCTTTGTTATACTGATATGGATACTAATTTATTTATTTATTAATGTTTGTTAACCGGGTTAGTCCAGCTGGGCTTGTGGCCCATTTTCAGTGGAGACCCTTGGAGAAAAGCTCCGGTACATAGTATAAAATGCAGAAATTTGTAACATTACAATATAAAGTACAGAAATTTGCAAACACAAACATACACAAAGCTCTGGTACTTGGTATAAAATGCAGACATTTTTAACATTATAAAATATAAAAATTACAGAAGTTAGCAAAAACTAATAGAAGACTGGATTATAGAAGTTGACATATTACTGGTAGATGATGTGAGTTATACATGTCATAATTAGTCTGTGCAGGAATAACAGTTTTACAATAGTATATACACTGTTTTGCAATGGAGAGGATGTCAGTTGGGAATATGAGTAAGATAGGCCAGAGGTTTGCATGCAAAAAGTGTGAAGAGATGTACAGAGAAAGACCTATGATATTGTGTTAAGTTTGAGAAAGGAACAATGATTTATGCGTGGAGTTAGTGGTGTGGGTGGTTTTTAGGTGGGAGCGTGTGAAGGACATTCCCATTTGGAGGCCAGATGGGAGAGAAGCATGGATTTGAAGTTGTTGTGGTTTGGTATTTTACGTAGTGGTGGGGGGAGAGTGTTCCACTGTTTGGCTATGGTGTGGGACAGTAATAGTTTGCCAGGTGGGTGTAGGGGTTTGTGTACATGTAGGAGGTTTTGGCCTTTCAATCTCAGGGTGTGGCTAGGTGTATAGGGTGTTAGAGATTTGGCAAGGGAGGGGTATTCTGTTGGTTTGAAGATGAGTTTGTGGGCTGTTGTAAGTTGTATGTATTTTAGGTGGTTGTGAGGTTCTAGCCAGTTAAGGGTGTGTAGGGAGTGGCAGTGATGGGAAGAGTTCCTGGAGTTGGAACAAATTTGCAGATTTGGTTGTAACAAGATTCGAGTTTGGAGCGGAGGCCAAGTTGTAGGTTGGAGAACAGGGGAGCACCGTACAAGAGAGAGGGGAGAAGGAAGGTAGATGCAAGGGTTTGACGAGAGGAGGGAGTAAGGTAGCAGTTATGCCTGTAGAGGAGACCAATTTTCTGGTGAGTTTTTTGATTGCTGAGAGGATGTGGGAGTCGAATTTTAGGTCATCATCAATGGTAATGCCAAGTAGCTTGGTACTGGGAACGATTTCAAGAGGAGTGTTATTGTGGCTTTTGATGGAAAATTGGTCTCTCTTGAATTGCGAGTTTTTGGTGGGAGTGAAAATCATTAGTTTTGTTTTGATTGCATTTAGGGCTAGGTGATGGGATTGCATCCATGATTCGGTTTTGGAGAAGGCGATTTGGGTGTTGAGAAGAAGTGTGGAGGGGCAGGAGGCAGAACAGATGATGGTGGAGTCATCAGCGTATTAGATGACTGAGGCATCAGGGAAAGACTGGTGGAAGTTATTGATGAATATGTTAAAGAGGAGTGGGACCAGTACTGATCCTTGAGGGACTCCTGTGGGTGTGGGTAAGAAAGGGGAGGTTGATTCTTTCCATTGCACAGCCTGTTGGAGCATGGAAAGGTAGCTGGAGAACCAGGCTAAGGTTGAGGGAGACAGGTGAAAGTGAGAGAGCTGGGATAGAAGTAGAGGATGGGAGATTGTGTCGAATGGTTTTGAGAGGTGAAGAAATAGGGAAGATACATATTTGCCACTATCACGTGCTAGGTTGACTGTTTCAAGGAAGGAGAGGGGGGCTGTCATGGTGCTGTGGCCAGGACGGAAGCTGTGCTGGGTGGGAAAGAGGAGTTTGTGCTGGGTTAGGTAGGGCATGAGCTGGGAGTGGATGTTTTTTTTCTAGAATTTTGGAGAGTGGTGAGAGTATAGCTATGGGTCTGAAGTTGGCAGTGCCAGTGTTTTTACCACCTTTGTGCGGAGGGATTATGAATGCATGTCGCCAGATGGTTGGTACATGGGATTCCTGAATGAATCTATTTATGAGAATGGATATGGGATAGGCTATTGCTTGAAGGAAATTTGAAGGTTGTCAGGGGCAGTGCGGCATGGTTTTAGCTTTTGGAGTAGTCTTTTTATAGTGTTGGTGGAGACAGGTTTAAGGGAGAATAGGGGGAGAGGAGGGGGTGAGAGGGGGTTGCATTGGTGGGTGGGTTGGGGAAGGTGGAGGATAGTTTAGCTATGCAATCAATGAAAAAATGTGTTGAATTTAGTGGCTGTTTCAAGGCTTGAAAGGTTAGGATTGGGGCATGGGTTGGTATTATTACCGGGGTTGAGTGTTGAGGAGATGGAGCTCCAGAATTTCTTTGGGTTGTTTGAGTGTTTGGATTGCAGATTGCAGTAGTAGTTTTTACAATCTTTTGTTATTGATTTTTTGGCTAGGTTACGTAGATGTTTATATTCTTGGTGGGTGCTGTTTTTTTTTTTTGTTTTTGGTACAGTTTCCATTTTTTGTTTCGTTGAATCATTATCAGTTTAGTTTGTCGGGATAGCCAGGGGCAGGGATTAGTTTTGATATGCTTGGTTTGGAAAGGGGCTAGTTTATCAAGTAAGATAAGGAAGGTATGGTTAAAATATGAGACAGCATTATCTAGTGGAAGGATTTTTAGTGGAGACCAGTCAGTAATCTTAAGGCATTCAGAGAAGATTTTGGGGTTGAAGGAAACTAGGTTATGGGATTGCTTGCATAGGTGTTGTTTTTCTATGTGAGAGGGTAGGTGATCTATAAAAGCTGGTAAGTGGTCACTTAGGGGGTCTGGTATTATACTGGCACTGGAGATATGGTTGGAGTGGGTTGTTAATATCCAATCTATGATGCTAACAGATGTACCGTCTTTATATGGCCTGGTTGGGAGGTTTATTAGTTGGGTGAAATTATAGAGGTTGATTGAGTGAGTTGGGGTATCTGAGAGGAAGGAGGCCCAGTTAATATTTATGTCACCTAGAATGTAGGTTTCATTTGTGATATTTGAGCTAATCCAGGAGAGGATGTCTTCTAGAGTTTTGGTATTCTCTCCAGGTGGGCTGTAGATGGAACAGATGCAGATGGATTTGTAGTTGTTTAGTTTTAAAAAGCCTAAAGCCATTTCTGCATTGGCAAAGTTTGGGATGGGGTTGGTCAGTGGAGTAAAAGTGAGAGTGGAGGGGTATAGAATAGCTACACCACCTCCTTTTCTATGAGGCCTATCATTACGTATGATGTGGTAGCCTGGGGGGAGGATTTCATCATCTCTGATGGAAGGTTTGAGCCAGGTCTCAGAGACTTTGGTTATGTCTGGCTGGTTATGAGAGAGCCAGGCATGTAGGTTGGGGGATTTTATTACAGAGGCTTTGCGCATTTAGGGTTGTGAGGCGGATAGTCTTGAGTTTGTGTGGATTGGGATTTGTGTTAGGGTGGGTAGTGCTGGGGTTTGGACCTGGGTTAGGGTGGATGTCACCTGAGAGTGAGAGTGAGATATGGAGGAGAAGTTGCCTGAGGAGGAGTATAGAGGATACAGAAGTGTGATTTTGGTGGGGGAGGGTTTTTTTTGAGAAAGCATTTAGAATAGAGTGAGGTGATGGTGGGGTGGGGAGTATGGTGAGTTTGAAAAGGTGGGATAGGTTGGAGGAGTAGAGTTCTGGGGAGATTTGTGAATATGGGTTTGATCTATTTGGGAGGCCTGAGGTGGTGGTATGTGTGGTTAGAGGTGGGTGTGTGTTGGTGGGGAGGTTAAGTTGGGTCATATAGGTTAGGGATATTAGAAGGGTAGCTAGTAGTAGAGCTTGTGGGTGGCAGGTAGGCATTGTTGTATGGGTGTGTGAGGAGTGATGTGTGTATGGGAGGGGGTGGGGTGTGCGGATTGGTGTGTGTATGGGAGTGGGTGGGGTTTGGTATAAGGTGTGTGTGTTTGGTGTAGGTGTTGAGGGTGTGTGGTGTGAGGAAGTATAAGAGTAGGTGCACTGGGGGTGGGTGAGATTTGGGGGTAGGGGAGCGGAGTGAGCCCGCAGGGCGAACGGAGCAGGTAGAGCCAGAGGAGTGAGAGAGCTCAGAGAAAAACAATCATTAGACTGGGAATCAGAGTTAGAATTGTGGGGCTACAGTTGAGTAAGAAGATATTCTGTAGTTTTCTGAAGGTATAACTTTATTAAGTTATAACGTATGTAATTATAGAACTTAAGTTTGAGTTTAGATGCCCAGGTTGAGCAGTTGAGGAATTTTAGAGTTTACTGTAGTGAGAGAGGAGACGCTATAAATACAGAGACTATGCTAGTGAAAGAAATAGAGAAAAGTTTCAGTGAAAGTGTGTGATAGTTGTAAATTGCTCCCACCTAGTGGTGAAAGGAGAAATGGCAGGCAGAAAAATAAAATAAAATAAAAGAATATTCTGCTTTTGCTCTATACAGTTGAAAATATTCTGGGGTGCAACTTAATGCAAGTTTAGGGGAGAAAGGTGCAATCAGGAGGGGCAGGAGAGGCAATGTGGGCTGCGGTAGGCTGCTATCACGCACGCAGGTGGTACATTTTACTAAGATACAAGCAGTTACATTTTTTTTAGTCCCTTTAGTCTTATATACAGGCCAGGCATATTTTTATCAACCAGAGGATAGCAATTAATAAAGAGCTGAAGGACTTTATCTGGGAGGGGAAGATGGCAAGAGTCAAGTAGGATAAATTGATCCTTCCACTAGAACAGGGAGGATTGGGATTATCCAATTTGAAAGGGTATTTCAGAGCTACACAGTTAAGGCTCCTATACATAGCAGAAGCAGAAAACTATAATTCAAAGTGGAAAAAGATGATGCTAAAACAGGAGGGAAGATTAAAAACCAAGGAGAGACTGAGATTTTGGATGCAGGCCTTTAAGGAGAATAACAATAATCTTACAGAATATTATATCCATAAAGTAGTAGAAAGTATTCTAAGACCTAAGCTAACACGGGAATGGAAAAAAGGAGATTCTGCCAATAGAGATGACTGCAATTAGGGATAAAGACAAAAGGCAACTGGGGGCTGGAATTTACTGGAGAAAACTGGCAAAGGAACGTAGGTATCGGGAGCAAATAACTAGAGAGGGAAAGATGATAGAATGGGAAGAAGCAAAAAATTTATTTGGACTGCAGGTTAGAGATTGCCTTCCCTATCAAGGATTAATATTAGAGTATAGGCAAAGAGAAAGAAATGGGGGTCCTAAACGAAAGAACAGCACTGGTAGAATTTTTAATATAATCTAGAACAGAAGCTGCCATTAAAAAAGGAATAATTAGTACAGCATATACAATATTGCATGATAACTATAAGAATCAATCAGAGGTGGTTAGAAAGGATTGGGAAGACAGATTGGATAAATAATTGCAAGAAACAATGACAGGCTATAAGTATGTCTTCCAAATATGCAACAAAATCTGGAAGATTTAGGATTTTTGCTGGAAATGTTTACACAGATATTTTTATATCCCAGGTAGACTCCGGAGAATTTTTCCTCAGGTAAACAGCAAATGTTGGAGGTATGACTGTCAAGAGAGAGTTACTTGGGTACATATTTTCTGGGAGTGTATAGTGAGTTGGTGGACTTTAAGGATTCCCTGCAGGATGCACTGTTGGAGATGCTGGGTAGGCAGTCTGGTGTGACGAGGGAGATGATTTTTCTGAGCTATGATACAGAATCGTAATTGCTTAGACATGGTAAGGCCTTGCTGTCTCTAATTATGGTGGCTGCCAAAATGTCATTTACTAGAAAATGGAAATCAAAATCTAAACCAGCTTTATTAGTAGTAGTGAATATAGTAACAGAGATAAAACAACCAGAACTGAGATCTTTAGATAAAGGTAGGATCAAACTATATAGCAAAAAAATGGGAATGTGGGAACAATACATTCAGGGAGGAATGATGTTTAAAAGAATGCAGAACTTAAATGAGCTATGTAATGTTTGACTGAAAATGATTGGGCAGATCATAAGTGATATATAATGTTTGCAACTGGGATTTTGTTGGTGCAGTTTGTTTTCATTTATATAAATGTGTAAGTGCTTATGTTGTAAGTGATGGTTTAATAATGTTTTGTTTAAAAAAGGGTCAGGAATCGAATAATTTATGTAATGTTGCTTAGGTTATATGATATAAAGCAATATATGTGAAGCATAATGTTTTTTAATTTTAACTTAATACAGTTTGATTACTTTTATATAAATGCAAATGTGTATATGGCACAAGTGATAAAAGTGTTTAAAAAAACAGTGCACAACCCTTCCAAACAAATAGAAAATATCCCAAAACAAAGTTACGCAAGTAGTACACAAAATTGCCCAGTCAAAACATAGACAGATTTATGTAAATTACCTGCTCTGTAAAAATCAAGTAAAATTTAAGTAAACAAGTAGTAAACACAAGCATTCATACAAAATTCTGCTTTTTATCTAGAAAAATACTTTGACTGTCTAAAATGCTTAAATAATGATAAATAAACATAGCAATGGCCTTAGGGCACTAAATGACAGTCTGCTTCTTGAAAGTAATCCCTAGAGAGACAATATCAGTAATGAAGGAACTTCTATTGATGAGCCTGAACATCTAGTATTTTTAAAGTGAAATACAGCTATTTTCACAGAAAAAGAAAAATTTTAAACACTAAAACATATTATTTATATATGTGGAAAGAATCCCCAAAATGGGGTCTTAGCTGTCTGGCAGAAAGTCTTGGCTGACTGCTGCTCCAGAAAAGTCTCAAAATGCATCTCATAAGACAGAAAGAAAATACTTGAAGATACTTAATTACTATGGCTGCTTTTATACTTCTCTCCAAAAGGGATGAGCCTATAGGCAGGCAGAGTGATTGCATGGGAGGGGGTCTATGTTAAATGTTCGAACATCCAAAATGTCGAACATTACATGGTCAAGACCAAATATTCGACATTTGGATGTTCGAACATAAAAAAAAAAAAAAGAAAACACAGAAAAAAACACTTTAACAGTGTAGGCAGGGGGGCAAGCCCCCCACACCCCCCTACTTAAATAAACCAACTCCGAGACCGCACTTCAGTGCAGAAAAGGGAAATACTCCCTATCTGCACCGTACGGTGCTATTGAAAGTCTATCTTTGAGCACTTAAAATTTTGAACGTTTGGTCTCGACCATGTAACATTCGAAATTTTGAGCATTCGAAGATTTGACAGGTACCCGTGGGAGGGGATCAGAGCTCTGGGAAACTGGCTAGATGCTGCATCCTTGGCAGGATACAACCAGAGGCTTTTGCAGCAGTTAGAATGTTGAACATCATCCTTTTCTATATTGGTAACAGAGGAATGCATTTATAAGTAGAGTTTTCCTCTCCGATAACACTGCTAAGGAACAGAAGGGAAAAAGTACAGTTTTGTACCTACCATAAATGTAGATGTTCGAGGATCTACATTGCTGCAGTCATAACCTGTGGGTAGTCCGCTGTCCTCGATCGGCCCGAATACCAAAGAGCTGGGCTGGCGTCGGTCATTGTCGCCTAGAGCTGACGTCAGTACGTCGTAGTACATAAGCGCAAGACCGACGCCATATCCTCAGTCTTTCTTGCCCCAGATGTCAGAAGGCCTAAGAGTGAAAGAAGGCCAGAGCCAAAAAAGTAAAGGCCCAACAACTACCAGTGTGGAGAGAGGGAAAAACCTAATAAAAAACACAGCCAGATACCAACTATAGAGGGGAAGGAGGGAGGTATATTGGACTGCAGCAATGTAGATCCTCGAACATCTACATTTATGGTAGGTACAAAACTGTACTATGTTCTTTGTCTCACATTGCTGCAGTCATAACCTGTGGGTAGAATCCCAAAGCAAAGGAAAAGGGAGGCTGGCAAACTAAATAGAATTAGGAGCTGCTAACATGCCCTGTAAAACTGCAGTGGCAAACCCAGCCCTGGACTTGGAATAAAGAGGGAGATGGTAATGCTTAGTAAAAGTGTGTACTGAACTCCAAGTAGCTGCCTCCAAAATATCCTTAGTAGCTACACCCCTCAAAAAAGCAGTAGAAGTGGCAGTAGCCCTAGTAGAATGAGGCCTGATCCCAGCAGGAACATCCTTCCCATGATGAGAATAACAAAAAGCAATACAATGACCAATCCACTTTGAAATAGTCTGCTTTGAAACAGCTTTCCCTTGTGAACTCAAAGCAAAAGAAACAAATAACTGTTGCGTCTGTCTGAACTCCTTAGTTCTGCTCAAATAGTAACGTAACTGCCTGTGGATATCCAAAGAATGCAAGACTTTTTCCCCTTTATTTTGGGGATCAGCATAAAAAGTAGGCAAATGAATAGACTGGTTCAAGGCCACATTAGAAATCACTTTAGGCATAAAAGTAGGGTTAGTTCAAAGAAACTCTATCCTTATGAAATATCAAAAGGGTTCAACTGCCATGAGTGCCTGCAATTCAGATACCCTCCTAGCAGAAGTAATGGCCAACAAAAAAGCAGTCTTCCAAGACAAAAACTTCAGTTCAGACGTTGCTGCAGGTTCAAAAGGAGGTAAAGTAAGTTTCTCCAAAACAAAATTGAGATCCCAGGAAGGAGTAGGAGCTCTACGTGGGGGTCTTATATTCTTTGGCCCTCTAAGAAATTGTTTGAACAAAGGATGAGAAAATAAAGGAGGGTCACAATCATAGTGAGCAGAAATGGCTGCAGCATGAACCTTCACAGAAGAGAATGACAAACCCTTGTTCAGTAATTCAGTAAGATACTGTAGTGCAAAACTCAAATTAGGCACTGAAACATCAAACCCCTTTGCAGTGCTCCAAAGAAAAAATCTCTTCCATTTATCAGCATAAACTTTTCTAGTGCTAGGCCGCCTGGCTTCCAAAATGACATCTAAAACCTGTTGAGGAAGCTGAGACCCCACCGGCTCCATCACAGAATACGCCAGGCTGTCAGATGGAGGGACTGCACCTGAACATTGAGAAAATGATTGTTTGACTGGGACAACAAATGAGGAACCTGTGGCAGAAGCCAAGGAGGCTCCTGGATTAAACTCCTCAGCAGAGGATACCAATGCTGACGTGGCCAATCTGGTGCTATTAGAATCATGCAAGGCTTGTCCCGCCTGACTTTCAAGAGTACCTTGGGGAGAAGAGGCAGAGGAGGAAAAGCATAAACGTGAAGGTTGTTCCAACTGAAAGATAGAGCATCCACTTTCCAAGCATCTGGGTGGAACATCTTTGTGCAAAATTTTGGTAGTTGAAAATTCAGTGGAGAAGCGAACAGATCTATGTCTGGAGTTCCCAAGCCACAGTCAATTGTTTGAAAACCTGAGGATCCAGTTTCCACTCGTGGGGATCCACAATTTGCCTGCTCAATACATCTGCTAGGGAGTTCTGTGCTCCTGGCAGAAACCGTGCTTGAAGATTGATTTGCAAACTCAGAGCAGTCTCCCACAAAATCATTGCTTGCCTGCAAAGAGGGTAGGAATGTGTTCCCCCCTGCTTGTTGATGTACCACATGACTGTTGTGTTGTCTGTTTGAATCAACACCTGTCCCGGCTGAAGTAGGTCCTTGAAGGCCACCAAAGCAAATTGGACTGCTAAAATCTCCTTCATGTTGATATGCAAATGTAGTAGTTTGGGAGGCCACACGTTCTGTATCCATTTCCCATTGAAGTGTGCTCCCCAAGCCAAGTCCGAGGCATCCGTCGTTAAGATCTGACTCGCCTCTGGTCGGGTCACAGAGAGTCCCTTGTTTAGTTGACATTCCTGAGCCCACCACAAGAATTCCTTCTGGATGCAAGGTATAATCTGAATGACAGTGTCCAAACTGTGGCAGTGTTGAGTCCACACACTTTTGAGATACCATTGTAGCTTCCTCATATGCAGTTTGGCATTGGGAAGAACTAGAATGCAAGATGCCATGAACCCCAAGGCTTGAAGGACTGTCCTTGCAGTCAGCCTGGACATTACTGATAACTGCTGGAAGTATAGATGAAGAGTTCTTTGTTTGTCCGGGGTCAGAAATGCCATCTGAGAAGCTGTATTCAGTCTCACACCCAGAAAGCACATGTCCTGAGAGGGTACTAGACTGGACTTTATTTCGTTCACAGAATACCCTAGGCACCTTAAAACTGCCATTACATACTGGAGGTGTTGAAGTAACTTGTCTGTTTTGAGCAAGAATCAGGCAATCGTCCAGATAAGGATAAATTTGTATTCCTCTCTGTCTGAAAAAAGCAATCACAGGAGCCAGAACCTTTGTGAATACCCTGGGCAGTAGATAAACCAAAGGGCAATGCAGAGAACTGATAGTGAGAAGTACCAGCCCGAAATCTCAGGAATCTCCTGCAGCTGGGCCTGATAGGGATGTGAAGATAGGCCTCTTTGAGATCCAGGGTTACCATCCAGTGATCCTTGCCCAGCAGAGGCAGAAGTTGTTGTAATGTTAACATCTTGAACTTTGGAATGTCTAGGTAGGTATTTAGAATGGACAAATCCAGAATTGGCCTCCAAGTGTTTCCTTTCTTTGGCACTAGGAATAGACGGGAATAAAACCCTGGCCTACTTCTGACGGAGGGACCGCCTGAATTGCCCCCATCTGTAAAAGTAAAGAAATTTGCTCCTGAGCCTCCATCCTTTGCTGAGGAGGCACATCCGCATGCCTTTGAAAGGAGGAAGAGTGTGAAAATAAAACTTGTACCCGTGATTTATTATATCCAACACCCATTTGTCCTGGGTGACCAAATGCCAATTTTGTTGAAAAAGTCCCAACTTTCCTCCTAGAGGAGCTGCCAGTAGAGAAGGGTCTGGCAGCAGAAGATACAGGTCATTGGGTCTGTTTACGAAAAGGCTGACCCCTGCCCTCACCAGAAGACTGTGCAGGAGAAGTCCAAGTCCTAGGTCTGAAAGAACCCTGAGCGTGAGCTCTGCCTCTACCACGCCTAGACCTGCCCTTAGACTGAGTATCCTAAGAAGGAAAAGACCATCCTCTAGCAGGCCAATTCCTACTAAACTTAGGGGGCTGCACCTGCAGAAAATCTTTGACCGTCTGCATAGACTTAGCCTTATCTTCCATCTTTTCAAAACCGATTCCACAGGGGGACCAAAAAGTACTTCAGATTGAAGAGGAGCATCCAAAATCCGAGCCTTAACATGCTCTGACAAATTTTGATCCTTAAGCCAGGCATGCCTGCAAATAACTGAACCTGTAGCAGCCACCCTGGATGCAGCCTGAAGAGCATCGAAACCACACTGCAAAGAATGCTTGCCCACTTGATCTGATGCATGAACCAACTCCTGGAGCTCCCTACACTCTATACCCTCAGATAAAGCATCCACCTTAGATTTCAATTGACCTAACAAGAAATTCTGATACTTCAGCATATGAAATTGGCAATTCAAAGCTCTCATAGCTAACGTAGAGGAGGTGTATACTTTTTTCCCCCATCTATCTAAAGCTCTAGAATCTTTATCCAAAGGAACTGGATTCTTAGCCACAGAAGCCCTAATACCCTTCAGACCTTGAGTAATGGTTTCCGGATCAGCTCTAGGGCTCTTGTACAAATACTTATGTGCTTCAGGAATTCTATAATATCTGTCTGGCTTAACAGGGGCAGGAGGTAAAGAATCAGGATTATGGGAAGATTCAGAAAAAACATCCTGAACAACTTCTAAGACAGGAGGAATAGCCAAGGGCCTATGCTGAGGCAGAAACAAAAATTCCCTGAGCCTTTTCCGAGAATCCGAAAAATCCTGACCTTCCCACTTGAAATGCTTCCTCATGGAATGTAAAGTCTCAGAAAAAGAAAAATCCTCTGGTGGAGAAGCAGAAGGACAGGAGTCCTCTGCATCCGAATCCAAATAAGAAGGAAATTCCTGAATTTCTTCAGCTGAGGAATCAGAGTAGTCTGAGGAATGATCCATCCCCTCTAAATCTGCCTCCACCCTAGGCCTCTTCTCTGGGGGGGGGCATAGAACCCCTGATCAAAGTAATCAAGTCCTCAGCCATTTTTAACATATGCTTCTTAGGAACAGGGGCTGGAGAGCTAGAACTATGACCCAGGCCAACATGACCAGTTTTGGCCTTAGCATGGCCTTTAGCCACTGAAGAAGAAGGCCTAATAACCTTCTGTAAAGATGGAACTACAGACACCTGAGAAGCACCCTCAGCTGGGCCTAACTCCTGAGAGGTTAACTCCTGCAAAAGTAAAGATTCCCCATGCAATTCAGCCGAATCCCCGGCCGGGTCCATAGGTTCAACCGGAGGCTCCGTAGAACCGGCGTCCATAACGGACGACTCATCCGGTTTAGACTTCAAAGTTTTATCTTTATGCTTTTTAGCGGTAGCGGGCGTCGGAGGATCCGACGGCATGTTATAATTACACCTTTTCCCAAAAACAAGCCTGGCACAGTCTAATCTTCGTTTAATGGTGTGCTTGTTAAATCTAGCACAAAAGCGACACCCGACCACGTCGTGCTCAGGCCCTAAACAGGGAATACACAAAGAATGAAAATCCTTATGAGGTATCTGTTTCCCACAAGAAATGCAATTATTAACTTTTTCTGACATCTGGATAACTGAGGCAAGAAAAACAAAGATTTCCCCAACGGGGTACTTAGCCCAATTTGGTCTTCAGTCTGAAACTCGATAAATGAAAATTTCAGAACGCCGAACGGCACTTGCAAACGCTGCTTCTGCTTCGGACCACGCGGCAAGAAAGACTGAGGATATGGCGTCGGTCTTGCGCTTATGTACTACGGCGTACTGACGTCAGCTCTAGGCGACAATGACTGACGCCAGCCCAGCTCTTTGGTATTCGGGCCGATCGAGGACAGCGGACTACCCACAGGTTATGACTGCAGCAATGTGAGACGAAGAACATTTAGCATGTTATGGACAGAACAAGCATTAGTGCTGTTTCTTTTTGCTACAAAAGCCTCTCTGAAGAGCTTTCACTTACTGGCTGCCACCAGTTCAACAGGTGGTACTTGCGAATCTTAGGTTCACTCTAGGAATAATGACCATCTAACGAAGGTCAATTAGAGAACACGAATATAAAATGGCTAGGCTTGTAAAGGCCCTAGGGCCATTAGCCTAGTAACCTCCTATAACATCTTTTCAAAGATACCACATTAACAGTGCACATATAACAGAGAAACAATACTATAAAAATACTGGAGAAGGAAGACAACCAAGTATGAGAAGAACATATTAGCAGCTGCTAAGGGTAGCAGCTTGAATTCGGTCACATACCAGTTCAACTTCAGAGCTGTCTAGCTTTACTAGTCTAGGGTAGTCAAGCATAGCACTTCTTCTTCTTCTTCTTTCGGCTTTTCCTAGTTAGGGGTCAACACAACTGATCACCTGTCTGCATATGATTGGCAGTGAAGTTTTATGGTGTCGAGTTGCCAGCCCGGCGCCCAACCTTCCACAGAAGGCACACACATGCACACACTCCCACCTAGGATCAATTTAGAGTGTCCAATCCACCTACAGCATGTCTTTAGGATGAGGGAGGAAACCCACGCGACCACAGGGAGGACATGCAGACTCCTCACAGAAGGCAACGCCCCAACTGAGGATCGAACCTGAAAACCTCTTGCTGTGAGGCGGCAATGCTAACCGCTGCACCACTGTGGCCGCCCTTAGTCAAGCATAGCACTACAAATACTTTAATAAAGCATAAAGATCATTAGCTGTCTGAAGCGTCAGTTCCACATCATAAAGAAAATTACTATATTAAGGATCTATCACAAGAAAACACACTATAATTCTTTCATAGTTCATTAACGTGCCTGTCAGATTTAGCATGTGGGTGAGAGATAAATTAGATTTCGTGATCGGACTGCAGGCACTACAGTGCTTTAAAAATGAAGTGATTGGGAAGGAGTATGGGTCTTAGAACTAGGGAAAATGAATTTGTTACATGCAGAATGGAGTTGGAATTGTCATGAATCATTTATGTATGTTTTTGTCAATGCCTTATGAACACGCACCAATGATGGAAAGGTAAGGCCAAGATTCCCTTCCTAACATAGATTTAATCAGTTTAAAAATAGCACAGTCCTCACTCCAGCAAGCATATGGAGTTTTAGAATCTGTAAAACTGTAGAGCTAGTACATTTCTTGTATGCTACAAAACTGGAAGAAAATCTTGCATGACCTTGCTTAGCACCACGCTGTCCACAACAGCATAAATCTGACCACCACAAAGGATTAGCCTAAATCTTGTTACGGCCTTTAAGATACTGGACTACAAGAAACAATATGTAATGTATGTCAGATCCACAACCAACATGTCTCCCTGACACAGAGCATGAGAATAAATCAACCCTTGTCTGTAGGTAGAAGACTACAGACACTGTCCAAATAATGAAGAGTTATTCTTATTCTGAGGTGGAAAAAAACTGAAGCTGAGAATCATCCTAATAAACAAGATAATGTTATTTACAAAAAACTCCACAGAACCCAAAGTCCACTAGTCATAAATCAGTAAGGTGAGCAGCCCTTTTCACTTGGATGTGTTCAATGTCAAAGTAAGCACTAAAGAATCTGTGGGGATAAAAACCAAATCAAGGAACAAAATGGACGAGTCAGTGTATAAGGAAGGCTCCCTCTGGTCAGACCTGAAACCATGACTTAATTACATCTATCACTGGATCTCTCTTCCACTGTGAATGTATTCTTCAATTAGCAAGGCTCGTATAAAGGCCTAAAATTGATCCTAAACAGAAGAATCTAAGGAAGCATGTGTGTCAGCCAAATTGGAAAACATGGGTATATCACAGGATCACAGGAGGTAACTAGGCCCTTACAAGCCTAGCCAAGAGTTTATCCCTAAAAAAGAAACCTCAGTCAGCACCTGTTGCCCTTGTCAATGAGGGACAAAGGTGGAACCCCTGGGACAAATTTGTGGTTTCCCATCCACTCATCAGGGTTGCGCTTGAAGCGGGTCAGTGAGGTACTCTGTTTGACATGTATGGGAAGTCTATTCCACAGACAGGGCAGCCTCTGTGAGACAAACCTGTCTCTCCAGCAGCTTTTGTTGATATCACACATTAGATTTAGGCCTATTGAGTGGGTAATGCGTGATAAGTTAGACTTACGGATATGGAGCATCTCTAGTAGGGCAGGGTCTGATATTGCCTTGTAGGCAAGACACAGATCACCCCTGAGCAACCTGTATGATATCGAGTATGGTGATCGTGATTTGAGCCTGTCCACATAAGACAGGCATTGGAGGCCATGGATTCTCTTTGTGAGGTATCTCTATGGCCTTTCCAGTTGGTGCAGCTGTTTGGAGAGGTACATACCAAATGGGGCATTATACTCAATTATAGGTCTAATGAGGGAGAAGTACAAAGAGGTAATAACCTCATTTTTTCTGGATGCAATCCCTTTACTTATGAGATGAACCAAGTAAAAGGCTTTTCTGACCACTGTCGCCAAATGATGGTCGAATATGAGATAGTTGTCAACCTGAGTACCCAGGTCTTTCACCATGGGTTGTGTGCTTAGTGGGTTGCCATTGATGTGGTAATCAATAAGGACTGTGTTTTTGCCGAATGGTATGATAATACATTTTGTTGCATTTAACTTAAGGCCATGACTTTAGCACCAGTTATTTGTAGTTGTGAGACCCTCTTGCAGTATCTTAATATCATTTGGGGAGTCAGTGACGGCACCCAACTTACAGTCATCTGCAAACTTGGTCAGCCACAGGCCCTTTGGCCTTTGCCTGGACCTCTGAGAAGTAGATGCCAAACAGTAGGGGTCCTAGGACAGATCCCTGGGGAACATCACTAGTGACAGGTTTGCTGTCGGAGGTGGTGGCACCTATTTTGACCTTGTGGGTCCTATCTGTGAGCCAGTTAGCTACCCATCAGACGAGACAGGGATTAACACCAAGCTGTGTTAGCTTTTTAATGATGCCCGAGTGGGGAATTGTGTCAAAGGCCTTGGCCAGGTCAAGGTAAGCTGCATGTACTGACTTTCTCACATCCAGGGCCTTGGTGACAGTCTCAAAGAATTCAACTAGGTTCAACAGGTAAGATCTGCCCCTGATGAATCTGAATTGGTGTTTGGAGATTGCCTATGTCCTTGTTTATGAGATCCATAATAATACACTCCATGGCTTTACAGATCAGACTTGTCAGGCTAATGGAGTGAAAGTTTCCTGGGTCAGTAGTGGCACCATCTTTGTGCAAGGGGATGACAATGGTGGTTCTCCACTCTGCTGGAATGAAGCCTGTAATTAGGCTGTGGTTGAATAGGGTGTTTAGTGGCGAAGCTAGTTCTTGCTGGAGATGGTGCAGATTACAGCCTGGAATATTATCAGGTCCATGGAAGCTGTGTTCTTTGCCTTGGATAGAGCTTTTAACACTTGATCTACAGAGATGTGAGGTGTGGGACAAGTATCAGGGATGTCAACTGGACCTTTGGGAGGCAATAACGGGGTGAAGTTTGCGCTGAACCTATCAGCTAGTAGGTTGGCTAAGTTTATTTTATTTATTTATTTATTTTACATTTGTTGACCGGACTGGTCTATCTGGATACATGTCCTTTTTCAGTAGAGGCCCGGGGAGAAAAGCTCCAACATAGTGAGAAGACAAACAGTATATAAACATTCAGAGAAAAAAATTACATTAACATATGTATAAAAGTACAAAAGTCAAATTCATGTAACTAGGTAATCATTCATATGAGAAGGAGGTTGTTTGAAGTATAGAAGCCTTGGTGAGGAGGAGCAAGGTCTATAAGGGGGTGACGAGACTAGGGTTGCGGTTGAATGGTTAGGTTTAGTCTGGTTTTGAACAAGGACATAACCAGTGTGATTTTAGGAATTCTTTGAGATTGTTTTTGAATTGGTTAAGTGAAGTTACTTGTCTTAGGTGATTTGGAAGGGAATTCCAGGGTTTCCCTATGGAGTTGGCGTAGAGGGCATCGCCCCCCGAATTATTGGATTTAACGGTTTGTATTTGAATGCTATTTGCTGATCGGAGGCAGTTAAGGTTAGAGTAGGGAGTTAGTATTTTGCTCAGGGCAGGGGCTCTATCAGGTTGGTTGATTATTTTGAATGCTTCCGTGAGTTGGGTGAATTTGAGAAGATTAGGCAGTTCCAACCAGCCAAGTTTCTTTAGGTTAAGGCAGTGGTGGGTACGGTAAGGTGTACCTGTGATAAATCGGGCTATGTGATTGTAGGCAACTGAGAGCAGGTTAAGTTCACGCTTATTGAGGAAAGATAGGATAGGGAAGCATACAGGAGGGTAGAGAGGAGATGAGTGCGGGCAATGGTAAGCTTGGCATGAGGGGTGAGAAAATTCTTAATACGATACATGGAACCAAGTTTTTTGTTCACTGTCTTGATGGAATTGGTGATGTGTATATCAAATTTCAACTTGTGATCAATAGTTACTCCAAGTAGTTTGGTGTTGGAGACAGGCTCTATAATGGTCCCGCTATGGATTTAACATGGAATGATATATTATTAGGAGTTAGAAGTTCGTTTCCTAGGGAGTGGTAGCTGAGGGAAGAAGAGCAGTAATTTGGTTTTAGCTGGATTAAGTAATAGTTTCAATTCAGAGAACCATTTTTCAACTTTTGCAAAACAGTGCTGGGTTTTACTTGGAGTTGAGGGAGAGAGATGTCAGTGCAGATAAGGGTAGAATCGCTCTGCATTGAATGCAGGTGGTTTTAGGTATGACTAAGTGAAGATTGTTAATGAAGATTGAGAAGAGGAGGGGCCAAGTATAGAGCCTTGAGGGACGCCAATGGTGTTGGGGAGCAGGCCTGATAGCCTGTTTTGCCATAAGACAGCTTGTTGCCTACCAGAGAGGTAAGCATTAAACCAATTAAGGGCCAGGTTATCGAGATGTAAGCCATCCAGGGTTTGGAGCAGAAGCTGGTGGTTGACCATATCAAGGCTTTGATAGGTCCAGGAAAAGAGTAGCGGATATGAGTTTGTTGTTACGGTTGTTGTTTATTGAATCAGTAAAGGAGAGGAGGCGAGTAGTACTGTGGTAGGGCGAACTGTTGGGAGTTTGACAACAGGCTGTTGAGGGTTAGGTATTTTAGAAGCTGTTTGTGTACACACCGCCCATGATTTTAGCTAATGGAGACAGGATTGCTATCGGCCTGTAGTTGGACGTTTCCGTGGAGGCACCTCCTTTGTGGAGAGGGATGATGTATGAGATTTTCCAAAGAGATGGGATGGTGGCTTCTTTTATGGTTCTGTTAATCAGGATTGATATGGGATAGGCGATAGCGTCTGATGCTATCTGTAAGTATTCCGCAGGGAGGTGATCTGCCGCTAGGGTGGTCGGTCTAAGTTTTTAAAAGGGAGCGGATGTAGTGGGTAGGTACTGGTTCTAATTTAAAGGAAAGTGGGGATGAGTTATTGGCAGGATTGGGTGGTGAGGAAGTAGTAGTTAGTTGGGTGGCTAGAGACTGAATGGTCTCCGTGAAAAAGGAGTTAAATGTGTTGGCAATTTCTACAGGATCATTCCCTATAAGTTTCTCAGGGGTGGGGGTGGTAGATTTACCAGGATGAAGGAGGTTATTGAATCCCGCCCAGAACTTTTTTGGGTTATTCTGGTGTTTGTCCTGGAGGTGGCAGAAATACTGTTTTTTGTCTAGAGTTATAGCTGTTTTAGTAGAGTTTCTGAGCTGTTGGAATTTAATGCGGTCTAGGGGAGTTTTGGTGGCTCTCCATTTGTTCCAAGCCAGGTCACGGAGTTTGATTTTAGTTTTAGTTTCTCTGGTAAGCCAAGGTGCTATCGTTCTTTGGATCTAATTTGGCATTGGGGCATGGCAGTTAAGTATATTAAGGAGAGTGTTATTAAAGTGAGTAACACTGTCTTGTAAGGGTAGGGTTTTTAGGATGGACCAGTTACAGGACTTGAGTTCTGCAAGGAACAGTTGTGGATTGAAGTTCTTCTTATTTCTTACTAAGCTGTATGAAGGGGGGTTAGTTGATGAGGTTTTATGTTTAATTATATAGGTGATTAGGTGGTCGCTTAGATCGTTGGGAAGAGTTCCCGAGCTATAATTGCGTGGATCCTTGTTAGTTAGAATCCAGTCAATGGTGCTTTCTTTTTGGTGAGCGTTGCCAATTCTGGTTGGAGATAAGATATTTTGGGAGAAACTGTGTAAGTTAATTGGAAGGGGGTTAATAGTAGTGGTGCAGTGAGACCAGTCAATATTGAAATCCCCAAGTATAATGGTTTCTTGAGGGTAGTTAGAGGTTAGCCAGCTAAGAGTTTGTTCTAAGTTTTCTGTGTTCTTCCCTGGAGGGATATAAATTACTATAAGATTAATGGATTTTTGGGTGTTTAGGCAAACTTTTAGAGCAATGAGTTCAACGTTAAAAACTTTAGGAGGTTGTGATGAATTCCTGATGACATTCATTGTATTCTTATACATAACTGCTATTCCACCCCCCCCTTTTATTTCTCCTGTCTATCCTGTGGATATTATACCCGGGTGGGATTATCTCTTCATCCTTAGTGAAGGGTTTAAGCCATGTTTCCGATAAGCACATAATGTCGGGGGAGTGGGTGGCTAGGAGAGCATGTAGGTTGTGAATTTTGTTATTTAAGCTTCTTAAGTTAAGATGGAATATGAGCAGGGAGCCAGTAGAGGAGGAGGTGAGTTTGGAGGTGTTTGAGTCTAGGGTTGTGGTGGGGCCTGGGTTGGGGTGGATATCACCATAGGTGGTGATAGATTTTTTCAGGTGGTCTAGGAGTCTTTGATGTTTGCATAGCAGTTTGGAATGGGATATATTGTTAACTATCTTAGGGTGGTAGAGGGTGAGATGCATCGGTTTAGGGCTTAGTTTTTTATCAGGGTATAGAGAAGTTGGGATAGCTTGAGATGATAGGTTAGGATGGCTGGAAGTGTATCCCTTAGGGAAGGGAATATCCAACAGAGTTTGGTTTTCGTATCTAGTTAGGTAGTAGGGAATGAGTAGGCCTATTGCTATGAAAGGGGTTAACGTCAGTGTGAATTTGGCCATGTTGTTCTAAGGGAGAGGAGGTGGGGTGGTAGGGCTGGAAGATTTTACTTTGTGAAAGAGGAGGCCTGAGTGTATGGGAGTGGTATTAGCAAATTGAGGGGCGGTTGTAATAGGTGGAGGGGTGGTGGGAGGGGCTATTTGGTCTTATAAATGTAGAGGTAGTGGGGGCGGGTGGGATATGGGGGCAGGGTGGGGAGCGGAGGCGAGCCGAGGCAGCGAGGCGAGCGGGGACTACACCGCCAGGAGTCCGCCAGGTCTTAAAGGCAGCTGATTGTGAGTAAATTGGTCTTATATCCCAGTGGTTACTTTACTAGGAATAGAGGTTCCTTTGCTTGTAGTGTGCAATATGGGCTTCCAGAAAAGGGTAGAGGTACTGACTAGTCCTGCCAGCAGAACGCTCTATTGGCTGTAATTAGGCTACAGGATATATTTTACCCTGAATTGTCTTTATAGAGGAATCTTTAGTTTTCGTTGAATTCCACAGATCGGTGCATTCGCACCCGGTTGTAGTCCTTGGGGCAACGTTTGGGGCCTGGGTGCCACGCGGTGTGTGGCTTTTAGTGGGGCTTCCTAGGATGGAATAAGAGAAAGAGACATACTTGTAGTAATACAATATCAAGGTTGCTGTGTCTTAAGGTAGAGTATAAACTATACAGTGTTAAACAGAGGCATATACAGTTTGCAGTACACTCGCTATAAACTGTAGGCAGACAGGATAATTATCAACTTGTGTGATTTTGTACAGTTACAAGGCTTCAGCCCGATTTTGCAGCAGTAGTATAACATTCACTGTCTAACTTTGCGGCAGTAGCGTAAATTTGACAGTCTAACACAAGTCTTAGTTCCCGAGTGGTAAGCATGAACCAGTTATACATTTATATCCTCCCTCCCCAGTTTTACAGTACTCTCTTCATGTACCAGCTTAATGGAAATATTAGTCTACTAAGGCTAGTAAGCTACAGCCACTTGTGAGCGAATAGCATGCACAGACCAGTATCAGTAACATCACCTATATACAGTCAAAGGTAGTCAATTTTAGGTAGTTTTTCAATAAGAAATGCCGTACAGACACCTACAACACATACTCAATCTGCCAGTAAGAAGTTAACATAAGCTGCAACGCTATTTGCTACAACACGTATTCAATCTGGCACTTATTCCAGACGTTAACAGCAGCTGCAACGCTAAGTTGGCAGGATCAGTGTAAGTGGTACCATTAAGTACTAATTCGTAAAAAACCTGGGCTTTGCCATGGAAGTTCTTAATGTAACTGAAGAAGGACATGTGGTTTCCCTTTGTTTTGGAGGCTAGTTTCAACTCGTAATTGGCTTTGGAGTTTTTCACTAGTGATCAAATTTGCTTGTTGAGGCAGAGAAGGGAGATTTTCCGATTTGGAATTTGTTCCTTTTTACCCTTGGACAAAAGTTTATTCTTTTTGTTGTAAAGCCTGTTGATAGAGGATGTCCATCAGACAGGTTTGTGTTTCCTTGAGGAGCAGGTTTTAATTCGATTGGGTATGGTTGAGACCATGCAGTTGTACAGGTGCTTGTATACTGCACTGGTGTAATGTTCAGCATAGTTGTCTGCAACCTCTGAGGACGGTGGTGGTGTGAAGCTGCTGATACCCTCCCTTAGGAGGGTGTAGTTAGCTTTTGAGAAGTTTTTTAGCCTGGTTATGGCTGGGGAGAGGTTGGGTGGAACAGAAACTTTGAATGAGACAGACTGATAATCTGATCTCACCAGGGAAGAACATACTACGGGAGTGGTGCAGTGGTCACCCATGTTGGTGAGAACCAAGTCCAGTATGTTATTGCCTCTTGTGGGGGATGAGACCAGCTGGTCTAGTGTGTTAGAGTTGATGAATTCAAGGAATCATTGGGTGAGTACATTAGTGCAGGAATAGTTTACCTAGTCTATGGTGGGAGTAGTTGAAGTCACCATGGATCAGGGTATTAGGGGGTACCTTAATGGAGTCAAGTAGGTCCAGGTAGGAGGAGTAGGTGTCCTGATACATGAAGAGGGGTCTATATCTGGCTATAACTTGGATGAGTGTCTTGCCAACTGTCAGCTGCACCTGGAATAATTCCAGTGCATCATGCTGGTAAACCAGTCTGGAGGTGTGCCTGTCTTTAATGAAGATAGAGACTCCACCACCCTTAGTCTTTCCAACCTCATTTTGGGGTCAGAAAGTGTGGAATGAGGTATAGCCTGGTAAGACAGGGATGTTCTTCGTAGCCCTGAGCCAAGTTTCCTTGACTGCGCAGACATCATCATCTTCCAGTGTGAGGAGAGCCTCCAGTGAGTGCATTTTCAGATTAAGGCTCCTAGCATTGAGCAGCATGACCTTCAATTTGCTTTTTGACATATCTTTCATGTTGGAAGATTTGTCTTTGGGACATAGCCTAAAAAAGGCACAATGGGGGAGGCAAGAGCCTTGGCCAAGATCCGGAACCCCAGGGGTGACAGATGGAGGCCATCTCTGGCAAAGCAACGAGGCCTGTCAACCATGTCATCCCAGGCAGACAGATACTGGATCTCCTTGGAAAGACACCAGAAACTAAGCCAATTGTTCAACTCAATCCCTTTTTGTTGGTATTGTGGCATCATTCTTGGTGAAGGTAGGATGCTGCTCAGGACTAGGGTCACAACTGCCCAGAGTGTATATTCTAAAAGCTCAATCATGTTTCTCTTCATATAGTCTACGGAGGTATGCCTCAAGTCATTCATGCCAACATGGACAATGACAGAGTCATATTGTACTTGTTGTGGAGAGACTTAAGTGCGTGTGTGATGTGGTGGATTCTAGCACCTGACAAACAGCTGACCATGACCTTCTCCTTGTTGAGCCAGGTGAGGGGGACATCAGTGTGTCTCTCTACTGAGTCGCCAATAACTAGTATGTTTGGTTTATTGTTATGCCTTATGGGCTGCGTTGGTTTACTGTTATGCCTACTGGGCTGTGTTTGTGAGACACTAGTGTGGTGACTACTTTGTGCAATTTGATTGGCATTGCATGTGGAATGTTTGTGAGTGTGTTTCAGGGGTCTCTGTTGTTTAGGTAAGTTTTTGTTAAGGACCCCTGCACAGGTGCGTGCATGGCTCTGTGATATGGGTGGTGTGGTGCTTGTATTGGCAATCTCCTCTTTGCCAGGAGTACTGACTGTGGTGTGAGAGAGCATGGATTCCAGCTTACTGATGTAGGTGCATCTCTTGCAAGTAGAAGAATTATGTGCTAGGAGAAAGGGCCTGTCCGTGAACATGAGGCAGTTGCTACACTGTCTAAGTATGCTCATGTCGATGACACTGGCAGGGGAAACTTTTCTGAGGCTGCATGAGGACTTTTGATATTTTGAGAGTTAACCATAGAATTTGAGCAGATTTGTTTGTCTGAAGCTTTTTAATTCAGATATGTTCATGGGGGGGTAAGTTTTTAAAGGAGACTTTCACTGGTTTATGGTCAGATCTTTCCAGTGAAGGAGATACTACAAGAATGGCACAAGTGGTGGTATTTTGGTAAAGACAATTCCACAAATCCCTGAATCCCTTACACTTCTCCAAAACCATAAAGGATCATGTCCTAACTTTGCTTTCAAAAGCCAAAAAAAAAAAAAACACTTCCATAGAGCCAGACAACCTATATGGATGCCTAATGGAATCCCTCTCCTTAGCTTATCTAACTTAAGTTTAACCATAGGGTATATCCTTGAAGTATGAATAACTGCTGTTGTTACACCTAGTCATATGAGGGGACCTACTACAGACCCTGGGAACCACAGAAATATCTGTCTAACTAGTCTAATCTGCAAGGCCATGCAATGCATCACATCTGACTTAATAAACTACAATATCAAAAATCCCATACATCTAGATCATAAGCAGTTTGGTTTTGTTAAAGGAAAGTCATGCCTACTTTATTTATTAAACTTCAAGAAGGACACAGATTCACAGTACAGTGATCATTCAGTCCATACAGGCTATCCAGATCCAGCCAAGGCATTTAACACCATCCTCCACAATGGGACTGTATATAAGCTAAGTAGACCTTTACATGGTAAGGTGGATGGGAAACTGGCTGAAAGACAGAACCCATATAGTTGACATAACAAGTGTCTCCTCAGAGAGCAAGAAAACCTCAGGACTCAATCCCAGGACTCCTGTTTCCTTAAAAATAAAGGATGTCTCCAAATGGCATAATATCCTTTGTTTGCAAAGCCGATGACACTGGCAAATGCAATGTAGTCAGATGTGGTGCAATAGGGTTAGATTTCTAGCAGTCAGTAGAGCTGGCTCTTGGACTTCAGATGGTAAGGAGATCAACTGGGCTTAGGAATGTCTAGTCACACAGTAAGAGGCTTTAGAAGGTGAAGGTGCCCTATGGAGCCATGCTTTGATGATAAAAGTGCAAGGACAAACTGCAGCCATCACTATATCTACTGCAGGTAAGGTTAAGTAACTCTTGCAGTAAGTGCATGAATGCAACACAGAATGCTAGACACACATTCTTACAGTCTTAAAATACTATAGTGTAGTGCAGTCATCGAAGTGAGCTGCACAATTAAGAAATCAAATCCTGCAGAGATTACTGATAAAGCAGATTTACCTACTGTCAAAGCACTGCTGCTTTATGATCTTATCAACTGAAGCCATGTTAAATAGGTTCAAAGTTAAGTACTAGGGTAACTCTCCTTTTGGGATATTTTAAGCCTAGCCAATTTCCCTTTTTTTGTGGTCAAATTAACCTATCGCATTTGGATAGTGATTGGCATTACCTATCCCATGGTTGATAATTATATATTACCCCTAAAAAGAATAACTGAGATCATTCCACAGATAATCTGAAGGGACCTATGCAAAGGATAAAGCATTTAGGAGTTGTCTTTGTCCATTAGTAATACAGTGGAAGTCCTGGAGTAAATTTTCTGTTTCCCATTTATAGATCTAAGTTGCGTTTGAATATGGACAGGGATGAACTTTGCTTTGTATGGATAATCAGTTGCAAAGTAACTGTATCCTATGCTAGATATACCTTTTCCTCATAATTGCTCCATTGATGTTACAGACGTGGCTTACATCCCTAGACAGAGTATTTCTGATGCCGTCTGACTTGCTGATGTACAGTAAATCCAACAGTATTGGGTCAGAGGATACCTTGTATGCCAGACACAGCTCACATCTTAGCAGTCTGTATACTAAGTATAGTGACAGGGCTTTGAGTCTGTCCATGTAGGACAATTTGTTTAAGCCTTGTATCCTTTTAGTAAGGTATCTCTGTGGGTGTATCTTGGGTATCTTGGTGGGTGACATAGGTGCCTGCATCACAACAAGGGCCTACTGGCACCCCTCCTGCACCCACATGCTAACAATAGCTGTTTTAATAGTTTGGTAATTCAAGCCTACTTCTCCAATTACAATTCAATAATTAAGTCTACAAGTCTCCTCCTGCATGTGGTACAACAGGCCCCCAGACTACCAGTACTTGC
This sequence comes from Protopterus annectens, assembly GCF_019279795.1. Taxonomy (NCBI): domain Eukaryota; kingdom Metazoa; phylum Chordata; order Ceratodontiformes; family Protopteridae; genus Protopterus; species Protopterus annectens. Next base: position 1,430,135,667 of record NC_056735.1, on the reverse strand, counting down.
CCTCTAGGGTAGGTAGTCACACACTTCTACTCTTCCCTACATGTCTCTTCCACTACCCGAGGTAATAAAACTTGGATCATTTGAATTGCACTTGGAACTTTATTCCTCCCTCTGTACCTCAGACTCAGTCTTGAAAGAATTATTTAGTTAGAAAAAGTAAGAAAAGTTAATCTTCTAGATGAAGTATAGAGTTGGATTTGAAAAAAATACAAAATGTCAGAAAATGCAAGATGAATGGAAACAAATGTGAGGCAGTTATCAGGTGCTTGAATTCATGAGACCAACATATACCTACAATGGGGCGACAGGTGCTACTGAGAAATTTTACAAATAAAGTAAGAGTTGAAAAGGGTAAGGTGATCCCATTGGTTTGGACTATTGTTGTACATTCCTTGAAATACTACAGTGCCCCACACTATATGCAGTATAATCAGTAGTACAAACAACTGCATAACTGATTAATGTGAACTGACTAAGACCTTCCTGTGATGTTATGCTGGTGCTAATCCTTCTAGTCAGACATACTCACAAACTCACCTTAATGCCATCTAATCATCATCTTCATTTCCACCTGGGATGGATCCCAGGCTTACTGTCTCATAGTTCCCAATGTTTTTGCCATGATTCTTCTTTTCGCAGAGGTTCTACCGTTGTCATTATGAAAACATTTTTGGCACAGCTTTAGTTCAGATGGACAAATTAATTCTTCCAGTACAATCACTTTCTATTGTCTTTCCTTCACAAAGACCAAGGTAAAGTACTTACACATCATAGGAAAATCTCTACGATGAAGGTTAATTAACATGCTTACAGTACAGCCATCTGTCATGTCACTACCGTTCTAGAACTTTCACGATTCAGTGAGGAAGATCCCTTTTAGTTTTGCTAGAAATGGCCACAAGGACACCAAATATATCCTATGTAACAGCAGAAGTAGGATGTATAAATCCTAAAATAGGTTTAGGTTTCCAGAAATGACAGCTTAATATACAGTTGTTTCCGAAATACATATTTATAAACATTTCGTTTTCAAAATTTAAAAAAATACCTTTGCAGTTTTGGCAGCTGTTAAACTGTTCTGCATTTTCATAGCTTCGATTACACAGATCTCTTGACCTTCTGCAACCTGTTAAGAAAATGAGAGTGGACAGATAATGAAAAAAAGTGATGTTTGAAGTAGCTTTCTATAGAAATTAAAGATCCAAAAACACAAACTCTTGAAAGCCAAGTGACCTAGAATTTAAAGTTTAAAGATGCAAGGGAAAGATGTGCATCTGTATTTATCACTCAGTGTACTTTATTTTACATTTCTTAACTGAGGAGAGGAACTGCTTTAATCATTGTTTTTTAGCCAAGGCCTAAATCAAAGGCACACAAATTACAAAACAATTAACTTACACACATTTACAGAGCAACTGTTAGGAGCATTTAGGCAATTTAGATAGCCTAACAAAAAGAACATGAATGAAGAATCAGCTCATGGCTGCATACAAGACTAGGCCTTGGTCAGGTCCAGTCGATCAGTCAAGGACCAAGATGTGACAATTTAGGAAGAGGGACAGAGGGAGAGAATGTTAAGCAAGATGGAATAAGACAACACAGAACTGGCATTACAGTAAGTACATAACTTTCATATCTAATCTTGTCTTTTCCATCTAATTCAACAGATGGGAGAAATTCCCCAGCTACTAAACCCCCTGGGAGGTCTTATGGAAGGATGTTCCAAAATATGGTTGAGACAAACGATACACGGAGTCCAGCTTGTAATGTGACACAAAAGTATGAACATTAGACCACATAACCGCAGTTTAAATCTCATCTACGAGGACTCTAGCATAAAGTAAGAATCGGAAGTCACCACTACTACAGTTGAATGAGCCTAATCCCATTTCCTTACAAACAAGACAGCCACCTTGATGAAGTCACTTTAGAAACTCCTTGACCCAATTTGACCTTTGAAAAGAAAGAAAAAGCTGGTCTGTTTTTCTAATGTCATCGGCGTCATGCAGGTAAAATCTCTCCAGATGGTAAGCATCCACCAAATGCAAACTATATTCCCCTTTGTTTGAAAAATTTGGGAAGAAAATTGTCAGGTTAATTGTCTGGTTAAAATTTGCTTCCAAGGTCACTTTAGGAAGAAAGTGTGAATTGGTCTGCAGTGATACTTTATCCTTATGAGAAATCAGTTAGAGAGGTTTGTAGGACAATGTTTGCATCTCAAAGATCTTCCTAGGTGGCATGACAGCTACTAGAAAATAATTTTCCAAGACAGAAATTTTAGTTCTGCTAAGGCTGCTGTATAAAATGGGAAACTGGATCTTTGACTGGAGGTCTGAGATAGAAAGTTCCCTTCAAAAAACCATCAGAAAATTTAAAAAAAGCAAAGGAGGTTTGGTTTTGTCCCAAGTGAAATTTAGATATGGCTGCTAATTCTACCTTGATCACTGAAAAACTAGCATCTTTCTGAAACAAGCCCAACAAAAAGTATAGGATATATGGTAAAGGTACTGAAAAATGGTTTAAACTTTTGGAGGGAGCCCAAATAGCAAACCTCTTCCTTTTATTTATGTAAACCTTCATAGTGCTTGGTTTCTGTTATGAACAGAAAATCTATACAACTAAAGTAAAAAGCCTGGCATCTCTAGACATCACTCTAACTGGAGGAACCATTCAGTCAATTTTAGGGTCTTTATAACTTAGTGAGGCTGTCAGAACAGATGTAGTAGGAGGGTCTGAAAGTGGATCCAGCACAGAGGAATGGTGTTTCTGATGAGACCAGAGAAAAAAGAACCATACCTGCCAGGGACAAAAGGATGCAGTGATAATTACTGTTGCCTTCCACCTCCTGGCTTTCTGTAGAAACCTGGTTTTATGAGACAGAAAGTTGGAAATGCATGCAGGAACCTTGGGGGCCAATTGTACACTAAAGCAGCCCTCAGTGACTGACCTTCTGGGAGAATTAGGGTGAAGTAGCTGCTGTACTTAGTGTTCAGGTGGGAGGCATAAAGATCACAATAAGGCTGGATCCAGTCACTGAAAATCTTAGTTGTCACTGAATGACTGAGACACCACTCATGAAGCAGAAGAACAGATTTACTCAGTTTACCCTCCAAAACAGTAGAACTTCCTGGATGTGTGTTGCCTCCAGAAAGTGCTGTGAAGACATTGCCCACTGCCACACCCTCATGGCTTCCTGACATAATGGGTATGAATGGCTTCCCCTTTGTTTGTAGATACACCAGACTACTGCAATGTTCTCTATCTGAATGGATATCACACCCTTGGGGAAGGAATTCTGGAATGTCTGCAATGCTAGAAGGACCACCCTCATCTCCAGGACACTGATGTGAAACCATCCTCACTTCATAATGTCTTCCCTACCCCAAATGGGAGGCATCTGTGGACACAGTGGCATTAGGGAGTGGAAAGGTGAAAGGCCAACTCCACGTCACTAATAAGGAGGTCAACTGCCAATGAATATAGTCCCTGCAAACTGATGTGAGATGTACTGAGAAATGAAGCAGATGGTGCAATATTGGCAACTGTATAGACAGTATACATTGTAAAACTCTCATGTAGAATCTTGCCTGATATACTAATGTGATTGACGTAGCCATTGACCCCAGCTGGAGGAGGGTTGGAGGGTCTGAATAAGATAGATCTTGGAAGCTATCCGACATAGAGATAGGACTGAAAAGAAATACAACAGTAATGCTGCATGGAGCCATGTATTGGAATAAACACTCTTAAGTACCAAACAAATTTAAAAATAATAAACCATATGCTGAAGTTTATTAAAGATTAATCTCTTTTGTCCCTTGAACCAGGGACTTCATCAAAATCTCAACTACAACCACTACATCACTTCCTTTTATAAAGTGAACACCATTTGAAAAAATGATCATCATTTAAAAGTGAACACCATTAAAAGCAAATTCATTCTTGAATTATAAAATAACACTTGAAGTTTAAAATTATATTTAAAAATGTTTAAAAATCAATAAACTCACAATAGCATACTCATATCATGTCACACTACCTTTAAAGTTTCTAAATACCATAGGATTCAATATTATAAAAGCAACCATATATAAATGTATGAGGATGTTCTAAATGTGCAATAAAGTCCTAATGCATCTCTCATGAAGTCATTCAACTAATAAAATATAAATCAGTCAGGAAATGTCAGATAATCAAACAGAATAATAAAACATCACAAACAATATGAAATAAATTTAAATCAAATGACTTATAGAACAAGCAGTAAAAGTTAATAATATATGGTCTTAAAAACTTAGAACTTGGCAGACCATAGTTTTACAACCGGTAACAGGGAAACATGCTCTTTCAAATCAGGTGATGAAATAGCATTTAACCTGAATTGCCACAGCAACTCTTTATATTCCAGTTTAGTTTCCCATTGTTCTCCCCTTGGGTCCACATTAACTCTTTCCAAGATCCCAAATGTAAATGCTTTAGACCTCTTGCAAGTCAAGGTGTGATTAAATAACACATTGTTCATGTTTTTATTTTGAATATCATACGTGTGCTTGCAGTTTCTTTTTCTCAATGCTCTTTCCATTTTACCACATAAAAACTGGGACAATTTGAACATATGGCACTTATATACTATTCCTGGTGAAGAGCATTTGTCAGTCTACAATTTTACAATAGAACCAAAACCACTTTTAAGCGTTAAAGTGTCAGTTGGTAAAATACCAGTACAATGCTTATAACAACCACATCTTTTCATCCAATACCTATTATTCACACCCCAACCCCTGTGGAGTGCTCAAAGAAACTTTAAACATTTCTAGCTGTTTTAAAAGCAAACTTGAGGTCTGGAACAGTTATTTCAAAAACTAATGGATTTGCCTGATGAATATTCCAATTGTTCCTACTAATCCTCCTTGCCTTGTTAAAACCTTCATTATACTGGACTACAATGGGCTTACTAAAATCCACACCCAAGTTACCCAAATGTTCATCTATATTACTTGCCAATGACGTCATATATGAACCTAACAGGGGTTTACAATTTGATATTCATTTATTCCTAATTTCCTTCATTGTCTTAATTAGTAACTCATACGAGTAACCTCTATCTACAAACATCCTCATTACATGATTAAACTTACTGTCCAATTCTACAAACATGGAGCCATTCTAGTCACCCTGATAAACTAGCTTCTATCAATACCTTTCTTGTGGCTAAAGGTATGGTGGCTTTTAAAATGCAAGTATGAATTACTAATGTGGTTTTCCTAAAAATGTTAGATTTAAAACCCAAATCAGACTGAGATATTGTAACATTCAGGTAGTTAAAATTCCATCTAATAAAATTAAAAATAAACTTAAAAATGCTAGCAGTGCTATTTAAATAAAATATAAAATTGTCAATTTGTTCATCTGGACCATCCCACAAAATAAAGATGTTGTCCAGAAATCTAAGGTATAATCAATAAAACTTAAAAAATGCAGATTTAAAAATAAATGTATTTTCCCATGCCAATACTACTAAATTCACATTAATGGGGCACACGGCAAACCCAATGCAACCCCCTTTATCTGTTTGAACATTTCCTCTTCAAAAATGATAACATTATTGTCTAACACTAGGGAAATCAATTCACTTAACAAAGTAATTAATTAATTTGATAAAAATCACAGCCAATTAAACTATCAAGGAACCATTCCATCCCCTCCTCTTGGGGTATAAAAGTAAATACATCTTCATGAGAAAACCAACATCTTTACTCCAAACACTAGGGGCTAATCACCCTAGAAAATCCTATGAATCCTTCAGTAAATGTGGGTGTACCTTAAAAACAGGTTTAAGAGAACAATCAATAAAAACAGCTAAAGGATAAGTTTTAGATGCTTGCGCTGCCACAAATGGTCTAAAAGGGGGGGTTGATAATGTCCTTATGGATTTTAGGAATACCAAAAATAGTCAGAATGACTGGTTCTGAAATCTTTAAAAAATGTAAATATCCTTGGTAATCCTTTTATTCAAAAAAAATCTTCCAAATACAGATCAGTTTGATTGTAGGCTACCATCTACTTCATTCCTATAAAGTGAAATGTATGTATCAAAGTTAAGGAAAATGTTCTCCACTGCACTTCTATATAATTAAACAGTACAGTACCACCTCCTTTATCAGGCTTCATAATTCTGACACTTTTGTTACTTATTGAATAATTCAGAGCTGCCTTTTCTTTTAGACTAACATTGTATTTTCTCCCTTTGTTTTCCTTAGCTAAACTACTGTACTATTTTACCAGCTGACACTTTAACACTTGAAAATGGTCTTGGTTCTATTGTAAAATTGCAGACCTGCAACTCTTCCACATCAGGGGCAGTTTATATTGCCATATGTTCAAATTGTCACAGTTTTTATGTGGGTAAAACAGAAAGAGCATTGAGAAAGAATCTATGAGCACAAGTGTGATATACAAAATAAAAATGTGAACAATGTGTACATTTCAGCACACCTTGACTTTCAAGGGGTCTAAAGAATTTAAGCTTAGGATCTCAAGAAAACGTTAATGAGGACCCAGGAGGAGGGCAATGGCAAACTAAACTGGAATATAAAGAGATGCTGCGGCAACTCAGACTGAATGTTATTTCATCACCTGGTTTGAATGAGCATGTTTCCCTGTTGCCAAGTTATAATAGGTTTTAAGATCATATATTAAAGAATAGTAAAGAAATCTTTACTGATCCTGGTTTTGTTAAAAAATAAGGGCAGGCAGTCAGGGCTTTCCTGTTTGTTCTACAAGTCACTTGATTGATATTTATTAACATATTCATTAATAATCTATTTTATAATGTTTTTAATGTATTATTGTGTTTGATCATCTGACATTATCTGATTTATATTTTATTACTCAATTAACTTCATGAAAGATGCATTAGGACCTTAGTGTACATTCTGACCATCCTGATACTTCTGTATATGTTTGCTTTTGGAATATTAGTCCTATGGTATTTAGAAACTTCAGAGGAGGTGTGACTTGATACAAGTCAGTTATGTTTTTTTTAATATTTTTAAACGTTTTTAAATATAATTTATTACTTTAAATGTTATTTTATGATTCAAGGATAAGTTTACTTTTAACAGTATTTGTTTTTTCAGTGGTGCTTGCCTTATAAAAGGACGTGATGTAATGGTTTTAGTTTAGATTCTGATGAATTCCCATGTTCGAAGGATGAAAGCACTCAATCATAAATAAACTTCAGTATATGGTTTATTATTTTTAAATTCATTTGGTATTGAACAGTGTTTATTCCAGTACTTGGCTCCATGCAATTTTATTGTTGTTTTTTTTTTTTGTTACCTGTTAAGCAGTGAGGACTATGTCAACATTACGTTTGTATTTCTTGGTGTAGAAACAGGACTCTTGATTCTGAAGCCTGGCAATTTGTGATGCTGAGTGCAAGGTGGCACCCTATGAACTCAGGCTGGTTAATCAAGATGAATTTGGACAGTTCTTTACACAGATCCCTCTAGAAATGAGTCAAATAATTTGACGTATGGACAGCAATCATTGCTGAAGCATAAGTCCGTTTCCCAAATCTTCCAGCACCCTTGAATCCCTGTTGGGGGGGTGGACAGATCTGCTCTTTTCTGAGAGTTTCTTTTTAGTGCCTGCTGCAACCATAATGGCGTCTAGTGGGGAACTATTACCCAATGGAACCTGTTCCTGGGGTCAACCGATTTTTCTCTGGTTTCCTGGGAATAGGCTCCACCAGATTGGTTTCCTTCCAGACTCACTGAAAGACCAAGTCAATTAACTCATAAGTGGGTATGACCACCCAGAAAGTAGATGAGCTAGCTCTGAAAGCCTTGAGGAATACCAATTCTTTTTGGAAAGAGGCTCTGGTAGACCAACATCCCTCTCTGTCTCAACAATTCAAGGATGAATCTTGGGAATCCCTCCCCTTCCTCAAAAATGACATCATCAGTGACAGACTCTTAGATAGAGCCAACATGCCTCCTCTTCCAAGTCCATTTCCTGTGACTTTCTCGAGTGGGAGCTTCTGGGGATGGGCCAGAATCAAAAGGGGATCTTGCCAAGTGAGAACCCTCAAGGCTTAAAGATGCTGACTCTCTCTGTCTGATAGGATGAGCAGACATGGCAACAGGATCCAAGAGGGGTTAGGATGGAGCCGAATGGGTACAAGATGCCTCCTTCCTCAACATGGAGAGTACCCACTCAAAAGCCTTGAAAGCTGAAGCCAAAATCAGTGCTGAAGATGCATTGTCTTATCTTCAACCAGTATTCGTCCTGAGACTACATCAGAATGGACCAAAGCATTGAGATCTTCAGGCAAGTATCATCCTGGGACATTTAATCATGTAACACTCCAATCCACAAAGGAATATTTCTATTCCATTTAATATTTTAAATTATGTTCTTGTCGTTGATCTAACTTTAACGTTTTAAACTTTTAAGTTTCAGTATACAATAGTAAATTTAAATGTATGATCAGGAAATCATGCCTGGAGTTCTAACAGTATTAGCGGACCCATTTACTATAGAAGAATCATTTAAAATATTGTTCAACAATGGTACATAAAAAGAAGTCTGGCAATGTATTGAGTTACAATATGTTTTCTTCCTTTAATATTGATTTTGTCCCTGTGTTTTAAGTAGCATTCATGTAACACAATTGTCTGAGAATCAACAACATGATTCACAGGTAGTTACCAGGTTTGCAGTCCAGGAGACAATTTAGGATTCTAGCCCAAATTCTTTATTGTCCGCCAACTACTGTCTAGTTAAAGAACTTGCTCAATGTCACAAAGTCAACAAATGAGAGTTGAGGGAATCAAACCTTGTATCACAGGAACTGCAGCTCACAAGTCTAACCTTCTGTGTCAACTGGAAGTAACAAATAAAATGTCATTCTTTGTCAGCAGGATATTGCGTTGTTTTCAGTGCTGTATCACATACAAATTCAATGCCTCCCTGGCCAAAATGAATAAAAGTGGGGGAGGGCAATATGCATTCCTGCCTGGCCCCTTTCAAAGGAAGAAAGGCTATGGAGACCAGGTTGTTTGTAAACAGACAAGAATTTTTTTGATACCAAACCTTTCAAGCAACTGCCAATTATGCTACCCAGACAGGGAGTCAAATACTGTATTATAAGAAGTAGGAACAGAGGGAATACAGAAATCTTTACTGATCATGGTTTTGTTAAAAAGTAAGGGCAGGCAGTCAGGGCTTTCAGATTTATCTTTCATAAAGCCCTGTTGATTACTCATCAGCACTTAGGGGAAAATCTTTTCTAATCTTCCCAACGTAAAGGAAAAACTGTGGCTTCCACAGATGGCAGATTGGTAGAAAGCTACTGGACCACAGAGTGGTATGATTCTCCTCTTTCCTCCCTAAACAGCAGCAATGTCTCCTAAAAGTTTTATCTAAGTCAAAAGGGGCTCCATCCAGTCTTGGAACCTTTCAAGCCCTTACAGAAAGTGTTGCCTGAGACTCTTCTCCCAAATTGAAAGGCTTACATAAGTGTTTCAGTTCATTCCCCCCAATACTTGCAGATATGCTAATCTTTGTAGAAGCTAATATGTCTTTGCTTCATAGACTTCTCTTCCTGGCGCGCGCACACACACACACACACACACACACACACACACACACACACACACACACACACACACACACACACACACACACACTTATTTTTGGAGATAACATGCAAGACTCTCTCTCAATCATGTATTTGCTACTGATACCTTTCCTGCAGGCTGTAGGTCAAAACCTTAGGCTATTTTACTTGTTTAGCACAGAATATGGTCCTAAGATGCTCACCCAAGTACGTAGTCCACTTCATCATGCATCTCACCTTCTGTAAGCACAAGGCTGGCACTTGATCTTTACATCCCCCTCCTTATACTCTCTCTGTCTTTATTAGTTAGTGCTTTGATTCCTCTATTTTTCTGCAATAGAGCTGCTTCTTTCTCTTCACTGGTTTTACAATGACTCTTGTTAGTCCCCACCAACAGCACTAGGATTAGGGACATCATAAACATTAATACAACCTTGCTGTTGCTCATGCATGGGTGAATGACATCAAGTGACCCATCAGAGAGGAAATACCAAGGGACATGATTAAGTAATCCTTGTATGTTCTTAAAATTGGGAAATCCCTTGTTTTAATTAGTATTCTGCCCTCAGCAAGAATGATGCCTAAACACAAATCAACCATTACTTGTGTCAAGGATTGTCTGTGTAAGTTGTATGGAGATCTAGTTTGTGAAACCCTTGGACAGAGTAATATACAGATCTTTCTGCTTCATCGGGAATGGGCCGCAACCTATCTTTTGAGGATTTTCATTTATATGGGCAAAACACTTTTCTTCCCAATAGTGTCTCTTTTTAAGGCAAAGTGAAATTATTAGACATTCTACCCTGACAAATTCCAGTTTATCAGGTGTCAAGGTGGCTCTTTGGAACTTAAAAAGCCTCAGAGGCAAAATGTCTGACTTGGAAACTTTCATTTACCAAGAATTCATATGTATCTGCATAGTTACTGAAACCTAGTTCAGGTTAGGTATTGGTGTTTTCAGTGAGCACATAATAATCACAGATCTCCTGACAATCTTTAATCCCTATCATAACACCTCCACTTGATGTTTGTTATAATGTCTGTTACAGTAAATACATTTATAACCTGACAGAACTGGTTTCCAGTCATTGTTCTTTAACCATGTTTCGCAAACAACATCAATCTTATAGGAACGTAGCAAATTTTCCAATTAAAAAAACTTTATTAGTAATGCTCCTAGACTTAACAGTTATCAGAGATTCATCAAATGCTGCTGTTGGTAAACTGTTAAATTTTTGACCCAGGAAAAATCCTGCCTTGTGTTTCTCAAATATTGCAAAATATCTGCTGTAAAAATTATCTTTCCTGATACTGACAAGTACATGCCATCCTGCCTAAACACGTGTGCCCAGAATTAGGCTTGGATGTTTTACACATTTCCATTTTTTGAAATGGGACATTTTTTTGCATGTAGGTATTTAACCCAAAAATCTTTCCATTCACAGTGACCTGACTCTCCTTCCAATATATGATTTATGACAAAGACATCCTAATACCTGTACAAGCTGTGACATCTAAGAGGGCTGTATGTTCTCTACTAACGGTCAGAGTCTCCTTATGGATGAGATCATTTGTACCAACATGAATAAAAACAGATCTGTACTTCCCTACATTAAGCAGTAAGTCTTAAATAATGTGGTAGAAGTCAATCAGCTGCTGGTAAAATTGGTTTTAAGTTTCAGAAGTATTTTTCTCTTCTTTTGATTGTGTAAGTTGGAAAAGATTTAAAACTGAGGCAGGTCAAAAGCATTATCATGTAAAGTTTGTTGGCAAGAGAGACAGTGAGACACTGTGGAATTACACTGCTGAAGTGATAACAGAAGTGATAGCTATGTAAAAAGAGCAGCTGGGGGAGAGGGGTCAGGCCACACAGTTTTTGCAGGACTCCAAAGCCTAGAGATGCTGTGAACTTTCTAAGATTATTGCAATCAATCAATCAAATCAATCAATAAATAAATGTTTGAAGTTAGGCAAGACTTTTTTATTAGACATGTTTGACTTTACTCCTTGTCCACACAAGTTTATCAGCTTAGTTTAGTTGAATATTATTCCTATAAATGAGCCCCATCTGTCAAAAGGGCTTTAATTTCTGAAGTCAACTGGAGAAAGGATGAGCTCATTCTCCTATGTTTACTGAAACCTGTTAATTTAAAGACTTGCAGAAAACTCTGAATAAAACGTTGGTCAGACTACGTTAAGACTACATAATAAGGACCAGCTAGCAATCTGGAAATGTAAACATTGACTCTACATTATTTGGTCAAATTGACTAATTTTGATGCGGCACCCCAACTCATATAAAAATGAAAAAACAAGGAGAGGATGATGATGAATCCTCATATTAATGCTATATTGAAAACATAAGAAAGAAAGAACCAAACCCACATACCGAATACAAATCCACAATCCAAATAAACTCAGTACATGGCAAGCAGCTTCCACGTACACAAGTCCCTTTAATTCCGTTAAAAAACTAGATATATTACTTGAATATTCGTTTTGATTGGTTATTTTTGAGGAGTGTGTGTTTTTGAAAGCCTATTTAAAGCTTACTGTGTTAGTAGCTAGCAGTTCTGAAGATGTCGAATTAACAGATGAAAGCACTCAACTATTTAGCTTTTATTTTGTGGTATTTTTTTAATGTGTTTTATAAAGTTTTTCAATGGAATTAAAGGAACATGTGTACATGGAAGCCGCTTGCCGTGTACTGAGTTTATTTATCCATATTGAAAACATAGTTATGAAAGGACTTTGTGTTCTCTGAAAATTAATAAAAGTGAGATCTCTGAACTTTTAGATGAGACTAACAAGCAAACAGAGGTAGATGGTCACTAAATGTTCTAGTCAACAATATTACCTAGATCTGAGATGTTATCAGGAAAGCGGTTAGAACCGAACCAAGTCAAAGGTGCTTACTCTTTTTTTTTTTTCAATTTTGTCAGCAGTGACTGTTGCTGTAATATGCTGTTCAAGTCTGTATTAATAGAAAAATTAGTAAATTCATGTATAAAGAGTTTCCCTTCTAAGTTAAAGTCACCTAAAATAATTTTGGATTGTATGGTGTGTTAAGCAATGATTTATTTATTTTTTTATCTTTTGGCTTAATTTCTTTACAATTTCAACTTGGTGTTGTCACAGATTTCACAAGCATAAATCATTACACAAGGTATCTTTCTTATCATTCCATAATATTTAAAGAAAACAACACTAAACTATATAAACCATAAAGTAATTAAGAGCAACCTCTAACATAAAAAGAAGTTATGTACTTACTGTAATGTTCCATCTGTGTTGTCCATTTTCATTCTTCCTCAACTGATTGGTTTGGATCCAATCCCACGGACCTGAGATGGCCATTGCTAAAGCTCGTGGCAACTAAAAAACTCTTGAGCTTCTCCCTTACCCACAATGCACCAACCCTAAGTTACCTCAGATCTTGTTTGCTAATTTTTGTCAGAAAGAAATATTTACTATGCATAGATAAAGGAAGGTGAAAGGTTGCATGCAGTCAATACATAAAATATCTGAAGCACAATACAAAGGACAGTGATGTCTCCTAAAAACTCATTCTTCCTGAAATTTGCAATGGATGGGGTTGGTGGGTGGGGAATTGAGGAACAATGAAAACGGACAACACAGATGGAATGTTATGGTAAGTACACAACTTCTTTATCTGATGTTGTCAATTTTCATTCTATCGTAAACTGATGGGACAGTCCCCAGCTACCTAAAATCCCAGGTGGACTCAAGGAAGGGTGTTCATGAGCACAGTTGAACCATATGATGCTCTACCTCTGGAGACCAGATACAATTTGTAATGAGTAACAAAGGTATTGGAAGTAACCCAAGCAGCTGCTCTGCACATGTTGTCCATGGAATTCCTGGAAAGAAAAACTGAAAATGTTGCCATGGATCTAGTTGAATGAGCTTGTACAGCTTGTGGTAAGGTAACGCACAATTTTTTATAAATAAATGAGATACAACCAGTTAGCCATCTGGCTAAAGTTAGTTTGGCGACTGGTTTTCCCAGTTTCAAGTTTGCAAAGGAAATAAACAACTGGTCTGTTTTTCTTATGTCTCTTGTTCTTTGCAGGTAAAAACATAATTGTCTGTGAACATCCTGTAAATGTAACATGTATTTGCCTTTGTTAGTAAATTTGGGGAAGAAAACTGGCAAATTAATGGACTTTTTCATAATAGATTCTGACACCACCTTGGAAAGAAAGGATGCATTGGTTCATAATAAAACTCTATCCTTATGAAAAATCAAGTATGGAGATTTTGAAGACAATGCTTGAATTTCTGAAATTCGTCTAGCAGATATAATCCATCCATCCATCCTCAACCCCTTTTTCCCATTTTGCACGTGGGGTCGGGGTGTCACTTCAACAGTGACAATCATCTCGAGCCAAGGTTTACACCACCAGGCGGCTAAACCTGCAGAGGTAATTCATCTGTACCACTCACTTGCACACACACTCTCGCAACTACGGGCAATTTAGAATGTCCAATCCACCTACTGCATGTCTTTGGAATGTGGGAGGAAACTGGAGCACCGGGAGGAAACATGCAGACTCAGCACAGAAGGCACCCCAATCGAACTGGAGAACCTCTTGCTGTGAGATGACAATGCTGTCTGGTAGATGTAATGGCTACCAGAAAAAACATTTTCCAAGTACAATATTTAAGGTCACACTTATCAAAACAGTTCAAGAAGTATGGTAAACCATGTATTTTGCTGAAAGTAGCAAATGGGATATGAGGTAACAGAGTTGGTGCATTATGGGTAAGGGAGAAGCCTATATGTCTGTACATATGTTAGAACACAGTTTAAAAAAAATATAAACACATATAGATAAAGATATAGATACATAACAGTTAACTATAGCATATATAATATAACACATGCACAAACTATTATATATGAATAAGCCATTATGTAATAATACAATACAATACACACAGGCGATTCATGAGACTGGCTCCTGGTCTGAAGCCCCCCACTCCCGAAAAAAATACATTTAATTATTTTTTTCTTAATTTACTTTCTTAAAGTCTAGCTTTATTTATTTTGTTTGTTTTATTCCTTTAACTTGATCATGGAACTCCTTGCATGGTACTGCACATATGCAGAGGTCTGAGCCCTGCCCAAGTTCCAGTGAAGGAAAAAAACAGAAATCAAGTTACTCCATCACTAGGTTGCTTTCAAAAACAGCCAGGCATTATAAGCAGTTCAAATGTAGAGTAAATAAATGATGTAGAAGGAAGAAAAGTCACTTGAAAAGAGCCTTCCCAGGCCACTCTATGAAGCAGAGAGGAAACTTTTTATTGGCTCAGGCTACCTCAGGTGACTGAGGTAGTCTAAATGAAATAAATTTAGTAATGGACACATGCAAAGATATGAAAGCATGAACAAGTGTTATCGATTTACTGTACTTTTTCTTTTACTAGCAGTGTGTGTGCGTATACACCCTGCAGGCAGCACAACAGCACAGTGCGCAGCCTTGTCACTTAACAGCAAAATATTCTCTGATTCGATTATTGGCTGGGGTGCCTTCTGTGTAGGGTCTGCATCTCCTCCCTGTGTTTATGTGGGTTTTCTCTTGGTCTACAGTTTCCTTCAACATTTCAAAAATAAGCAGTAGGTACACTGGACACTCTAAATTGGGCACAGGTGTGAGTCTGTGTGATATGGAAGAACAACCACGGCAAGGTTAGCCACCTGGTGATGCAAACATTGGCTCTAGATGATTGTCACTGTTGATGTGACACCCTGACCACAATTGGAAAAAATGGCCTCTGGATGGATGAATGGTTGAATGGATGAATGCAGAATGATGGAAAGTAAGTAGCTTTTTTTTTTTAATTTAAGTGTGTGTATGTGGGGGTATAGATGCTCTCTGCTGTTCCTAAATTTGCAGGATGTCTCTGATCTTGCCTCTCATTTTGGTATGTTCCTTGTAGAACTTATGTTTCACTTTAGTAAAATAAGTGAGGATTTCAGCCACTAAATAATGACAGACATTTAAGTTTCTGGCTTAACAGCATTCGGAAAAAAAACATGCTAATGTAAAGCCTTCAAACAACTTTCTATGTACATATGGGCATTATTTATCTCTAATTTTGGCCCTTTCTGACCTCTTTTTTTTTTCTCCTTGATCTTGAGCTAAAAGGTTGAGAGGTATGGGAGAGCTTGCAGTGGGTTGCACACACTATTCTGGCTGCGGTGAGCTCAGAAACTACATTCTCACATGGCAGTTGTATATTTCTTCATTCAGTTGATTACAATCAAACTTCTGAGTAAAAAGTCATATCAGTGGATGTAAGTGACGGTCGCCTGTGTCTGTGTGTTTGTAAAATATATGTATGTATGTATTTATGTGTGGAGGGGCATAGATGCTCTCAACTGTCTTTTTTTTGCTGAATGTCTCAGATGTTGCCTAATATTTTGGTTTGTTTCTCAAGTTTGTGTTTTTTTCTTACAAATCAATAAAGAACTGCAATTACTAAGATGTTATTCTAGCAACTCTCTAAATATATAAGAGCGCACACGCCGGATGTATCTTCTCATCCCACTGCTAACCCTGCTTTAGGTGCTTTGTCTCCCATTATTTTTTAGCTTTCTACTTAATTTTTCAACAAACAGGCTGAAAGGTATGGGGGTGGTGAGTTGCACACTATATTCTTGACAGCAATGAGCTGTGAAGACACATTCATATGTGGCAGTTTTTATGTATGTATTCATTCATTTCCTCTCAATTTCAGAGTCATATTACTGATTGTAATGGTAACCGTTTGAAATGTTGGGTGTTAAGAGTGAACAATCAAATATCTGGACTTCGATGTGACAAGTATGAGACTGACATTTCTCAGAACATTCCCTTTTCTCGGACACATGGGAATCTTGGGGTTGGTATATATAAGCTTGGGGGTTGCCTCCATGCAAATAAAAGTTTTTATGAAAAAAGGAAAAGAGCAATGTTTGATTTTCTCTCTTCTGCATTTTTATTTGTCAGCACTTTGCATTTTGAGTGCCAACATTTCAATAGGGAACCAGTTGCAATTATAACTGATGGATATGGAGGGTGTCTGTGATGGAAATGACTTTATGTTCAGGAGAAGGCCTGCAGTTTATCTAAAAATAGCAAGTTGGCTATTATCATTTTTTTTATTTTTCATCACACTCTTCATTACTCTACACATAAAGTAACTGTCTGTGGCAGGCTGGGTAGGTTGTATGGGATCACAACTGATAACTGGCACAGTGGTACTGTCTCTCATTCACCTTACTTCTCTCTTCTCTTTGCATATCTCTCACACTCCTTCTCCTTTCCACTACTCTTACCTCTGCATGCCTTTCACACCTTTTCTTTGTCTTTTCCCCATGGTGCCCTTTCTTGCAACTACTGTCACTTGCCTCTTCTAATATAGTCACACCTCTCTATATAATGATATGCTGCTATCCCTGCAGCATGCGCCATCTCAGTCATTATGGCTACATCTTATCATAAAGCTCTGCTAAGCATAATAAAATTTTTCCATCCATGTTTTGGCATTAACTGCTTCCTGAAGTAAACATTGTAGTATATTCTTGCATTTGTAAATATGTATATATATTTGTTTTTAGCATATCATTGTATATGTAAATATGTTTTGTTCATTTTTGATGTGATCCTATTAACTCAGCTGTGCCTACAAATGTTATATTAATATCAATGCACTACCCTGGTAAATAAATATAAATAAATAAGTAAGTAAGTACCGTTGCTCACAGCTTTTGGTTCTCAGGTTTAAGTTTTTGGTCGATTCCGTATGTGGAGTCTGAATCTACTCCCTATCCTTGTTTAGGGTTTGTCCAGTTGCTTTGGCCTCTTCCTCAGACCCTCAGGTGCATGCTATATGCCTGTGTCCATTTGTGCTTTTACTTTCATCCCACTCTTAATACCAAGGGAGCATGCAGAAGGAAGGGTAGTGAGGTAAGAAGAATTCCCAGATAGGCTTTACAGATCCTTGCAAGCATTTGACATCTCACTTTATTGGAGCTACTGTTTTATGTTTTCTCTTGAAAGAAAAATAAAGCTGAATTTCTTTCCTTACTCATGATTTTTGTTCAGGCCATCAATGGATCAAAAGATTGTTTAAAAAAATTCTTAAGATGCATCTCAGGGCATCTAGAACTCTGTGCCTTCTGGGAGCCTATGTGCCTTAAGCTCCTGGTTTTATTAATTTACTTAATCTACAATTATTACAGTGGAGTCTTGCCCAGCCAGGATGTGTTAAAATGATGGAGGAAAAAGTTAAAAAGTAATAGTAACTGTAAAAAAAAACCATGAAAGATGTCGTCTATCTGGATTATTTGCAATCAAGATAGGGGGAACCACAGAGAGGCAATGTGCAACACAGAGGGCTCATGGAGTCCTTTGGCTAGGGCTCCATTTCATCTAACGCTGGCCTTGTTAGTTACAGTCTGAAATCTGAGGTGTATATAGTCAATAAAATGGTCATGAAAAGTGGGTACTGATGCAGTCTGTGGATGAAAATGAATGACCCCCATCTGTTGTGTGATCAAAAGTAATGGTCATTGACTTGTTGTAAGAAAGCCTCACCCCATTCCAATTAGCTACCCCCCATTTGTTTCCTGCAGCCTCCCCCTATCTTTGAATTCACCAGCTGCCACTGATAGTACATGCACAAATCCTCTATTGCATAATGCACAAATTCCAAAAACAAATAATCAAGCACAGTTTTTTTCCCCCCCGGTTCAAACAAAATTTTTACCCCAAAAAAGGCATCTTAGCACTGCGATAACATATTCCAGATGCTGTAGAAGAACTTCTTTTTCCTGAGCCAGAATCAGGCAGTCGTCCAAGTAAGGATAGATTTGAATTCCTTGAAGCCTGAAATAAGCTATCACTGGAGCCAGAACCTTTGTGGATACTCTGGGCAGTAGATAAGCCAAAGGGCAATGCAGAGAACTGATAATGAGAATTTCCAGCTCGAAACCGCAGATACTTCCTGCAACTTAGCCTTATAGGCACATGAAGGTAAGCTTCTTTGAGATCTAAAGTTACCATCCAGTGATTTTTGCCCAGCAGAGGTAAAAGCTGTTGTAGCGTCAACATCTTGAACTTGGGAATGTCCAGATAAGTGTTGAGGATAGATAAATCCAAAATCGGTCTCCACGTGTTTCCCTTCTTTGGTACAAGGAACAGGCGGGAATAAAATCCTAGGCCCCTTTCTGATACAGGGACTGGCTGAATGGCCCCTATGTGCAGTAACTGAGAAACTTGCTTGTGAGCCTCTTTTCTTTGTGGAGGAGGAACGTCTGGCATGCCTTTGAAAGGGGGCATTGTATGGAAATAAAATCTGTAACCGTGGTGAACGATATCCAACACCCATTTGTCTTGAGTAATTAAGTCCCAATTTTCTTTGAAAAGAGACAGTCTTCCTCCTAAAGGAGCTGCCAAGCGTGAATCAGCTGGCAGCTGAATAGACAGGTCATTGGGTCTGTTTACCAAAGGACTGACCCTGCCCTCACCAGAAGTCTGAGCAGGTGAACTCCCTGTTCTAGGCCTAAAAGAACCTTGAGCCCTGCCCCTACCACGTCTAGACCTACCCTAGACTGAGAATCATAAGCAGGATATGTCCACCCCTTAGCAGGCCAATTTCTACTAAACTTGGGTGGCTGCACCTGCAAAAATCTTTAACAGTTTGCATAGACTTAGCTTTGTCCTCCATTTTCTTTAAAACTGCTTCCACAGGTGATCCAAACAACACATCAGACTGTAAAGGAGCATCCAAAATCCTTGCCTTAACATGCTCAGCTAAATTCTGATCCTTCAACCAGGCATGCCTGCGAAGAACAGAACTGGTAGCAGCCACCCTCGAGGAGGCCTGTACAGCATCAAAACCACATTGCAAAGAATGCTTACCCACTTGTTCAGACACATGAACCAAATCCAGCAATTCTTTACACTCAATACCTTCCGCCAAAGCATCCACCTTAGATTTCAATTGTGAAAGGAGATAATTCTGATATTTTAGCATGTGAAACTGACAATTCAAAGCTCTCATGGCTAGAGTGGAAGAAGTATACATTTTCTTTCCCCACCTATCCAAAGCCCTTGCCTCTTTATCAGTGGGAACAGGATTTTTAACCACAGAAGCCTTTACACCCTTAGGCCCTTGGGAAATAGTTTCTGGGTCCGCCCTAGGACTCTTAAACAAATATTTATGAGCTTCGGGCACCCTATAATACCTATCAGGCTTAACAGGAGCAGGAGGCAAAGAATCAGGGTTCAGGAAGCCCCTGCAAAACATCTTCCACCACATTCAACACAGGAGGAATAGCTAAAGGCCTATGCAGGGGTAAAACAAGAACTCCTAAGCCTTTTCCTGGAGTCAGAGTAATCCTGGCCTTCCCATTTAAAGTGCTCCCTCATGGAATGCAAGGTCTCTGAAAATGAGAAATCCTCAGGCGGAGAAGCTGTAGGAGTGGAATCATCCACATCAGAATCAGAATAAGTGGGATACTCCTGCATATCTTCCACAGAAGATTCTGAAGCCTCTGAACACTGTTCAAAACTATCAAACTCCGGTTCCACCCTAGGCCTCTTATCAGGCGGGCGCATAGAACCCCTAATCATAGTAATCAAATCTTCTGCCATTTTAAGCATATGTTTCTTAGGTACAGAACCCGAAATGCTAGGAGAAGCCCCCACTGAAGCTGAACTAGGCCTACCTCTTAAAGAAGCTCTAACTACCTTGGGAAGAGAGGGAAGAACAGTCACCTGAGAAGCCCCCTCAGCCTGGCCTACCTCTTGAGAAGGCACATCCTGTAAGAGTATAGTTTCTGCCTGGGACTCCATGGAAACTCCTGGCAAAACCTCCGGCTCCACTGAGCCTTCTAAGGAACCGACGTCCGGGACTGCCGGTTCCTCAACCCTAGGCTTCACAGTTTTATCCTTGCGCTTCTTGGAGGAAGCGGGCGTCGGAGCATCCGACGGCATTTTATAATTGCAACGCTTCCCAAACACTAACCTGGCACAATCTAACCTCCTCTTAATAGTGCGTTTGTTAAACCTAGCACAAGAGCGGCAACCAACAACGTCGTGCTCAGGCCCTAAACAAGGTATACACAAGGTATGATAATCCCTATGAGGTATCTGTTTCCCACAAGAAATACAGTTATTCACTTTTTCTGACATCCGGTAAAATACTGAGGCAAGAAAAACCAAAATGTTCCCCAGCGGGTACTTAGCCAACTCTGTTTCGGTCTGAAACTCCGGTTTGGAAATATTTCAATACGCCAACCTGCACTCGCAAAATTGCTTCTGCATCGGACCATGCCGCAAAAAAGACTCAGGATATGGCGTCGGTCATGCGCATTAGTACCCTGACGTACTGACGTCAGTCTAATGCGCCCTGACCGACGTCAGCCTTATACTCTGGTATTCGGGCCGACTGGGCGCGGACTATACCCAATAGTCAGGACTGCAGCAATGGAAGACGAAGAACATCTGGAGCACCGGGAGGAAACATGCAGACTCAGCACAGAAGGCACCCCAATCGAACTGGAGAGCCTCTTACTGTGAGATGACAATGCTGTCTGGTAGATGTAATGGCTACCAGAACAAACATTTTCCAAGTACAATATTTAAGGTCACACTTATCAAAACAGTTCAAGAAGTATGGTAAACCATGTATTTCGCTGAAAGTAGCAAATGGGATATGAGGTAACAGAGTTGGTGCATTATGGGTAAGGGAGAAGCCTATATGTCTGTACATATGTTAGAACACAGTTTAAAAAATATATAAACACATATAGATAAAGATATAGATACATAACAGTTAACTATAGCATATATAATAGAACACATGCACAAACTATTATATATGAATAAGCCATTATGTAATAATACAATACAATACACACAGGCGATTCATGAGACTGGCTCCTGGTCTGAAGCCCCCCACTCCCGAAAAAAATACATTTAATTATTTTTTTCTTAATTTACTTTCTTAAAGTCTAGCTTTATTTATTTTGTTTGTTTTATTCCTTTAACTTGATCATGGAACTCCTTGCATGGTACTGCACATATGCAGAGGTCTGAGCCCTGCCCAAGTTCCAGTGAAGGAAAAAAACAGAAATCAAGTTACTCCATCACTAGGTTGCTTTCAAAAACAGCCAGGCATTATAAGCAGTTCAAATGTAGAGTAAATAAATGATGTAGAAGGAAGAAAAGTCACTTGAAAAGAGCCTTCCCAGGCCACTCTATGAAGCAGAGAGGAAACTTTTTATTGGCTCAGGCTACCTCAGGTGACTGAGGTAGTCTAAATGAAATAAATTTAGTAATGGACACATGCAAAGATATGAAAGCATGAACAAGTGTTATCAATTTACTGTACTTTTTCTTTTACTAGCAGTGTGTGTGCGTATACACCCTGCAGGCAGCACAACAGCACAGTGCGCAGCCTTGTCACTTAACAGCAAAATATTCTCTGATTCGATTATTGGCTGGGGTGCCTTCTGTGTAGGGTCTGCATCTCCTCCCTGTGTTTATGTGGGTTTTCTCTTGGTCTACAGTTTCCTTCAACATTTCAAAAATAAGCAGTAGGTACACTGGACACTCTAAATTGGGCACAGGTGTGAGTCTGTGTGATATGGAAGAACAACCACGGCAAGGTTAGCCACCTGGTGATGCAAGCATTGGCTCTAGATGATTGTCACTGTTGATGTGACACCCTGACCGCAATTGGAAAAAATGGCCTCTGGATGGATGAATGGTTGAATGGATGAATGCAGAATGATGGAAAGTAAGTAGCTTTTTTTTTTTTTTAATTTAAGTGTGTGTATGTGGGGGTATAGATGCTCTCTGCTGTTCCTAAATTTGCAGGATGTCTCTGATCTTGCCTCTCATTTTGGTATGTTCCTTGTAGAACTTATGTTTCACTTTAGTAAAATAAGTGAGGATTTCAGCCACTAAATAATGACAGACATTTAAGTTTCTGGCTTAACAGCATTCGGAAAAAAACATGCTAATGTAAAGCCTTCAAACAACTTTCTATGTACATATGGGCATTATTTATCTCTAATTTTGGCCCTTTCTGACCTCTTTTTTTTTCTCCTTGATCTTGAGCTAAAAGGTTGAGAGGTATGGGAGAGCTTGCAGTGGGTTGCACACTATTCTGGCTGCAGTGAGCTCAGAAACTACATTCTCACATGGCAGTTGTATATTTCTTCATTCAGTTGATTACAATCAAACTTCTGAGTAAAAAGTCATATCAGTGGATGTAAGTGATGGTCGCCTGTGTCTGTGTGTTTGTAAAATATATGTATGTATGTATTTATGTGTGGAGGGGCATAGATGCTCTCAACTGTCTTTTTTTTGCTGAATGTCTCAGATGTTGCCTAATATTTTGGTTTGTTTCTCAAGTTTGTGTTTTCTTCTTACAAATCAATAAAGAACTGCAATTACTAAGATGTTATTCTAGCAACTCTCTAAATATATAACAGTGCACACGCCGGATGTATCTTCTCATCCCACTGCTAACCCTGCTTTAGGTGCTTTGTCTCCCATTATTTTTTAGCTTTCTACTTAATTTTTCAACAAACAGGCTGAAAGGTATGGGGGTGGTGAGTTGCACACTATATTCTTGACAGCAATGAGCTGTGAAGACACATTCATATGTGGCAGTTTTTATGTATGTATTCATTCATTTCCTCTCAATTTCAGAGTCATATTACTGATTGTAATGGTAACCGTTTGAAATGTTGGGTGTTAAGAGTGAACAATCAAATATCTGGACTTCGATGTGACAAGTATGAGACTGACATTTCTCAGAACATTCCCTTTTCTCGGACACATGGGAATCTTGGGGTTGGTATATATAAGCTTGGGGGGTTGCCTCCATGCAAATAAAAAGTTTTTATGAAAAAAGGAAAAGAGCAATGTTTGATTTTCTCTCTTCTGCATTTTTATTTGTCAGCACTTTGCATTTTGAGTGCCAACATTTCAATAGGGAACCAGTTGCAATTATAACTGATGGATATGGAGGGTGTCTGTGATGGAAATGACTTTATGTTCAGGAGAAGGCCTGCAGTTTATCTAAAAATAGCAAGTTGGCTATTATCATTTTTTTTATTTTTCATCACACTCTTCATTACTCTACACATAAAGTAACTGTCTGTGGCAGGCTGGGTAGGTTGTATGTGATCACAACTGATAACTGGCACAGTGGTACTGTCTCTCATTCACCTTACTTCTCTCTTCTCTTTGCATATCTCTCACACTCCTTCTCCTTTCCCCTACTCTTACCTCTGCATGCCTTTCACACCTTTTCTTTGTCTTTTCCCCATGGTGCCCTTTCTTGCAACTACTGTCACTTGCCTCTTCTAATATAGTCACACCTCTCTATATAATGATATGCTGCTATCCCTGCAGCATACGCCATCTCAGTCATTATGGCTACATCTTATCATAAAGCTCTGCTAAGCATAATAAAATTTTTCCATCCATGTTTTGGCATTAACTGCTTCCTGAAGTAAACATTGTAGTATATTCTTGCATTTGTAAATATGTATATATATTTGTTTTTAGCATATCATTGTATATGTAAATATGTTTTGTTCATTTTTGATGTGATCCTATTAACTCAGCTGTGCCTACAAATGTTATATTAATATCAATGCACTACCCTGGTAAATAAATATAAATAAATAAGTAAGTAAGTACCGTTGCTCACAGCTTTTGGTTCTCAGGTTTAAGTTTTTGGTCGATTCCGTATGTGGAGTCTGAATCTACTCCCTATCCTTGTTTAGGGTTTGTCCAGTTGCTTTGGCCTCTTCCTCAGACCCTCAGGTGTATACTATATGCCTGTGTCCATTTGTGCTTTTACTTTCATCCCACTCTTAATACCAAGGGAGCATGCAGAAGGAAGGGTAGTGAGGTAAGAAGAATTCCCAGATAGGCTTTACAGATCCTTGCAAGCATTTGACATCTCACTTTATTGGAGCTACTGTTTTATGTTTTCTCTTGAAAGAAAAATAAAGCTGAATTTCTTTCCTTACTCATGATTTTTGTTCAGGCCATCAATGGATCAAAAGATTGTTTAAAAAAAATCTTAAGATGCATCTCAGGGCATCTAGAACTCTGTGCCTTCTGGGAGCCTATGTGCCTTAAGCTCCTGGTTTTATTAATTTACTTAATCTACAATTATTACAGTGGAGTCTTGCCCAGCCAGGATGTGTTAAAATGATGGAGGAAAAAGTTAAAAAGTAATAGTAACTGTAAAAAAAAAACCATGAAAGATGTCGTCTATCTGGATTATTTGCAATCAAGATAGGGGGAACCACAGAGAGGCAATGTGCAACACAGAGGGCTCATGGAGTCCTTTGGCTAGGGCTCCATTTCATCTAACGCTGGCCTTGTTAGTTACAGTCTGAAATATGAGGTGTATATAGTCAATAAAATGGTCATGAAAAGTGGGTACTTATGCAGTCTGTGGATGAAAATGAATGACCCCCATCTGTTGTGTGATCAAAAGTAATGGTCATTGACTTGTTGTAACAAAGCCTCACCCCATTCCAATTAGCTACCCCCCATTTGTTTCCTGCAGCCTCCCCCTATCTTTGAATTCACCAGCTGCCACTGATAGTACATGCACAAATCCTCTATTGCATAATGCACATGCCAACATCAAAAAAAAACATTTCAGATAAAATAATTTCCAAATGATTGATAAGTCAAGCACAGTGACTAGGTGGAGTAGACAAGGAGTCAACTAGTAGGAGTAATTTAATGCAATCTTGAAAGCAAATACACTTGGATCATCCATAATGTGTAGCTTTAACTTTTTCTTAAAGAATGACACACTGTTTTGATTGCTATTAACAGTGGGATCCTATTATTAAGCTTGCAGGGTACAAGTGACCAATATAAAATCAATAAATAATCCAGAAAACATGTGGTGAAATAAAACATAACATCCTTTATTACAAAAACATACAAGCTTTCACATATTACTGCACTGTATCAAATATAAAAACACAGCAACAAAACAGTAGTTAAATAGTAAACAAACCATCACATGAATATGCATCACTAATTAATGCTTAAGTATTCCAGCTTTTAAAATAAGCTGTATAGTAAAAGGATCATTTAGCCCCAGTGGTAGCAAACTTCACAATCCATTTATACTCAAATAAAATTGTCCTGGTAACAACACTTCATCCTCTTTTGTGATGTACTAAATATATAAAATCATGATTATGTATTTCCTCCAACCTTTGTTTTACATTCTAACTACAGAATTTCCTAATGTTGGCAATGTATTCTAAAATACAGTCATGCAACTGTCAATTTGTTTTGCTGACATAAAAACTAGGACATTCTCTACACATCTTTAAGAATACCAAATTGCAAGTATTACTATCATCAAAAAAACATGGGCAGATCATATATCCTACTAGTTCTAGGATGTTTAAAACTGCTCACAAAAATTATAAATGTACACATTTAACAGTTCCTGAATGCATAAGTTTCCATAATATTTGCATCATTGGAACATTTTAAAAAGCAATGATGATTATTCAAAGTAGTGGGTATTGAACTAAGCTTCATTTTCAAAAATAAACAACCTAAGCAGGTGCTTTGCAATAAGAGATGGAAGTAAAGAGTAGTTTGAAATCAAGTTGTCTAGCAAATGTTACTTAACGCATCTTGAAAATTGTAGGCCTTAATGCAGCAATAGTTTTATAACAAATGTGTTTCTAATAATTTATTTCAGTAATCGTCCATTCTTAGTTTCAAGCACTTAAGCAATACTGTAGGACAATAAAGTATTTCTCACTGCACCTCCATGATCACTTTGCAAGTGCCATATTAAAAGAATTGCCTTGCATGATATTCAGTTCTGCTGAGTAACCTTTAAGCTACAGTTAAAGTGCAATAACTTAGATGCAATACTTCAAATAAATCTTAACCATACACTGGTAATTACCAGCAGCGTACAAAGGACAGCAGTCAGACTACCTTTACTGCTGCAAAAATCTCTTTCTCAAATATCTTTTTATGGTGAGCACTTTACACAACTGAAATCTTTCTTCACAGATGAAGTCTACAATACATATTATATTAACAAATTCCGAGGCAGTTTGTGAGTTTTCTACACTGGGAATTTAATCTGCAGTGATTGGTGTATCTCTTGAGTAAATTAACAGATAGTTTCAAATACATCCTGGATATAGCCCTTTTCAAAATAAGTACCAGAAACAATAGCAACCGTAGTACAGTAAAAGCCCTGATGGGAAATGTTTTACTGTATTTTCTTGTAACAGAACACAATAAAATGGGTCAACCTCTCAGGCAATGCTTACTTTGTTACCTGCAGTCCTCATTTGCCCTTTACTGATGCAAATGGTTAGATTTTTGGGGGGACTTGGGCTCTTTCCACAAGCTGCATGCAAAGTATTTCTTAAGGTATGTGAGTATTTACCATAACAGTAAGTAAATGATGAAGAAATCGTGTGGGCAGTAGTTTGTGAATCATGGAGTTTATCACATTGTGAAGAGCCTTCTGGCAGATTTTCAATAACAGTATAATTCACTTTTTCTGGTAGGTACCTGTCTACCCTGGTCTTCTGCTGGAAGTTCCCAGCCAATGGCCTCATGCTTGCTTAATATAAACAGCTAATTGGGTGGTACCACAATCAAAACAAGAGGCAAATAAATTTTAATAACATCTGCAGATATATGTGGAAAGATACAGAAAAGGCACACTTCTCCAAATATGCACTAAAACTTTACATAAAAGAAAACATTAGTGTGCAGTAGGAGACAAAATGATTGATGGAAAAAACTCCAACAAAACACACAGAAATAAGGAGGATGGACAGAGGAAGACATTACCCCACAAAAATTCATCAGATTTACTATAATAGTGAGACACTCACAAAACAGAACTAATGGGACATGTGCAGTAAGTCTGCATCTATAAGGCAGTCTCTCTAATAGTAAAGCCGTAGGAAAGAGAGAAGAGAAGAGACAGATGGACAGCCTTCGAGATATTCTACAACTGGAATCAGGAAAGTGTAAGAGTGCAGTGATAATATAAAAACAGGTTAACACTTTACAACATCCAAAACTAGTGAGAAACATTAGCAAAACACACCAGATATTCTACAAATAACAAGCATTATGCCAGAGAAATAGAAGTAGTAAGACATAAATGAAGCAGCCTGGTATCTGTGACACACCACAGCAATACTAAGTCAGGAAATCAATGGACAATCAAGTCTGACCGTTCAACACTCTGTAAAAGCCTGAGAATCCATAGGAAAAAACACTCACCATTAAACAAAAAGTGACAGGTACACTCTCTTTTGCTAGTCTTATGAACCTATATTAGGGTACAAAGTATATATAAAGAAAAAATATCCTAAACATATACACACACATTTCAGCATCACATCCAAATCAATTCACAGCACGTCTGATTGGAATCCATTTTGTAAAAATGATAATGACTAGTCACCATAAAGTCTTCTTTGTTCACTATACAGGGATGCTTCTAATGGTAGAATGTGCCTTCAATCTGCTCTGTTGGCATAGATAAATAACACCCTGACTAATCAAGTTCAAGTAGCAGATTGAGTGCCTGTTGGAACTGGCATGGGTCAGGGAAGAAATGACAAGGCAGAGCCTGTGCATCTTTTTCAGGCAGGAGGTTGAGGGGCTGATGTGCTGATGGGGCCAGGCTGCTCATTCTAGCACTGGTGGAGACTAGAGCAGATAACTGCACCTGTGTGGAGTGAGAGGACAGGACTGGGGATGCATCCGCTGCTGTGGACAGGACGGAGCCACTCCCATTAACTAACCCCCAGTGATACATCCGTACCTTAAATACAATGTCAGCAAGTGAAGGAAGACCAGCTCTAAGTAAGCTACTATCTTTTGTGTGTAGTCATAGCTGCTTTCCGACCAACATATCCTACTCTGTCAGCTAGATGGGGTTGGCAACTCTCTCTGACCAGCAAAAGGATTAAAATAATGTAGTTTAAGGGCAAGAAGATTCATGTGGAGTCTGAATCATCATCATGTGAAAATAAATCTATTTAAAAAATGTTGCCTTCTGTTGAGATTTCCCCAAATCTTAGTCTCCTGTTTATGTTTACTCAGCAAACTGGTTAACAGATTCACAGATGTCAAGATTCTCCAATTCACTACTGGCTAGGGTAACATGTACTCGAAGATACTCACTAACATTCTGTACATAATATGTACCATTGCATCACTGCTGACTATTTCCACAATATCTGTCACACTAGAAGTAGGGAGATGCAGCTTACAGTAGCACCTAAATTCACAAAGTAGACATTAACTCTAACGAGTCAAAAGAAAGGGAAAAAAGGAAGGCAGAGACCTTTGTGAAATGTTGTCTGTGGTAGCAGTGACCCTCACTTAATAACTGCCTTTGGTAATCAAGGATTTTTTTTATATCAAGTAACTTTTTTTAAGTTCTGTTGTAGTTCACTAGTGACTTTCAATTAACAAAGTATAATGCTTCATAAATAGTGCTACAGAACCTCATCACTAAATAATGCCCATCATTTCTGTCACAGGCCTACATGTTAAATAAATATATATGCATCCAAATGTTTGGGTAAGTGTAAAATGTTCTTAGCCGCAAAATATTTGCTCAGTCATGTACTGGAGTCATGGGGTTACTGCATGAATCACTTTTCATACACAGCAGCAGTCTAAGAGTTCTGTGACTCAGTCACCTGATGAAGACTTAATGAGACTGACAGAATGCTTTCAATGGCAGACTTATAAAATGGTCACAAGCCCCACAAGTCTTTTTGATAAAACTAATCAGCACTGATGTACTATCCTCTCTGCATCTAATTGGTGTAAATTCTGTAGATCTGAAACCTGTATCCTTCATCCAGCTTATTGCATCCCTTCCCTTGACATGAGGTCAAGGTTCACATTCAAATCCGATTATCAAACTGGCGCTCATTAGGCAGGAGCCTGCCTTACACCAAAATGAGTTAGCTTGAAGGAAAACTCGGCCCATTTACTCACAGATCTTGGCATTTTACAGAGGCCTGAATGTCACACAGTATCACCACATTTTACAGAGTTTCAGACATCTCCGGCTGATGATTAATTGTGAGTGATGGCAAATAAAATCCAGTGAAGCCAGCTGCCTGCCGTGGTCGGCAAAATTACTATAATGGATATAGGCTGCCAATTTTCCAGTTTTACTGGCAAGTCTTCCAAGTGCAATTAAGGGAAGTTATAAATGATATGGAAATCTATCAAGCCCCATTTATTTTCCGAGTGGGTCATTTCCCTTGAGATTTCTATCTCCAAGCTTGTAGTTTGCTTTGTTGTGTTAATAATTTAAAACTGCTTCTTACATCTGATTATATTCTTTAGCAAAAGTTATATCCATTGTGTCCACAATATGTTCAAGAAGAACTTTTTTACCTTATCTGTGCCATGGTGTGTTGTTTGATGAGTAACTGCTATGACTAGGGGACTGGACAAACATTAAAGTGCTACACAAACATGCACTCTTTTCAGCCGAGATGCTACATATAGCTAAGTAAAATGCAAAAAATAGCTATCCTTTTAGAAGAGCTACAAAAAAAAACAGTCATTTCTGGATTTTAAAAAACCATGAAAATGAACCACAGACTCAAAATTGAAGTTGCAAAGCATGACTGCACAGTGTCCCATTTCTTAATTTCATCCTTTAGACTGACAAAATGGGGCGATACAGTTACTGGATGAGGTCTGCTAGAACAGATGTGGTCTTCCCACATGGGGAGGGGGGAGTTACAGTGGGCTCTAAGCTGGTTTGTGGTAAGGGGCTAAGAATTCTGAAGTCTTCATGATTAACAAACAAATAAATAGATTATAATTATCTATGGTAAACAGCATGCTTCAAAGCAAAAGCTTCTAAAATTGCAACTTCACTGTCAGGCCTTAAGACTTTTTTTTTGTTTTTTTTTTTTTGCTTAAAATGCACTGCACTGAGGGAGTGTAATGCATCATACTTTTTTTCTACTGTTCTCTCCAGTAACTATAAAAACTACATAGGAAACTGTGCCAGTGGCATATGGCTTTCCACTGTGCTAAACATTCATACAAAAGACAGGTTCATCAGTCACTGGAGTATCTGGATAAAAAATTAGTGTCTGATGGATGGTATTTAGAGCTTACCTGCTGCTAGTACATTACCAGAGAAACACAGGTTTTGAAACCCACATGACATTAGAAACTGCAGACCGTGAAATACAACACTTGCAAGCACACATCATGTACGCCAGGTTATACAAAATAATAAATAAGCTATTTAAGCCCTCTGCTTAAAATTGGGCCCACTGCAAGGAACCCTGGGTCAGGCCTGCACAGGCCAATTAATGCACAGCATCTGCTATATAGAGGCAGCACGTGAAGTACTTCCGAATGATTTCAGCAATTAAAAGAAAAGTGTTTCCTGCCTACTCTGACAGCAACTGTTTTGATGCAAGAATAATCACCAAATCATTCAGCGTATTTCAAGAAACGAAACCCCTTCTTCTCCATCATATCTTTTCTGCTGCAAGACCTTTCTTTTGTTCTTCTTAGGGCTTATGTATTTGTGCCAAATATGACAGAAGCCTCAGAGGGGTTACAAGGATCCTCTGCAGTATCACCTTCTGCTGTACTGTTGCTCCCCCCAAAAAAGGAGGATCAATATAATCCCCGCTGTCTCTCCGACAAAAGTGAAAATCCTTTAATTAGTTATTTTTTCCCACATTTGCTAGATTTAGAACAGAGTGCTTGAAATAACTACAGGTTATCAGACTTGCAAACCTGATGACAAGCACAATTATATGCCAAGGTCTCCTTAATTTGGTTAAAGGGAAATGTTAAAGGTGCTACTTGACTATTCATAACTGTTTCTTTCCCTCCTGAGTGACACTGAGGTTTGTTTAGATATTGGGTAATGGAAAATCTTTACATAAGAAAACATACAGCTAACCACAGCTCTGCAACACAGCCAGATGGCATGAATCAAACATGCAGGTTAATCTAGTTAGCTAGAGTCAGACCTTGGCAATGTGTAAATATCTGATCTTATCCCTATTTTTTATCGATAAATACATAATTCTTTTGCAACCTAGATTAAAACAGAAAAAAAAAACATTGCTTCAAATATATTCGGTTTTATATTAAAAGCAATATACAAAGGTAGAATTAAATAATCTCTTTCAAATAATTATGTATGAAATTTGTGCAGCTAAAAAATTTACTTCAATATAGTCCCTTCTGTTTGCAGAATGTACTCCCACAACACAAAATGCAGTTTTCTAAGAAACCCTAATTTAATGTTTATTTGGGAGATTTATTCTGGACTTCAGTTACTGTAAATTATTCTTGAAAAAAATATGGTCAGCCCATAACTTTTTAAAAATTTGCTACTCTCAGATATTAAATGATACCGTCATTTTCACATTCCAATACTGTAAAAATAATAAGCAACATAAAGTATCAAGGAGACAATGTTTCAGACCTTATGGTACTTTGTGAGCAAAAAAAGTAGTGACTTGAGTCCATATGCTCAAGACATTAAGGTTCAATAATTGCAGTGTTGTAAAGTGAAATGAAATCAAATGCCTCATTATAGAAACTGATCTAGAAATGAAAACAAACAGCAGGGAGCACCACCAGGGGGTAAGGAATAATGCATTCAAAGTGAGTTTTTTTTTTTTTTTTAATGTGAGGATGCCGTTTTAAACTTACACATTGTGTCAGCGACACTGCTATAGCCTCGACCCACATGTATGATACTGCTGCTAACATAAAACTAATTAGCACTCCTATGGTGCTCTATGCTGCAAATAAAATAAAGGCCAGCAATATCAAAAATACACTAGACTTTTTACTTTTCTGGAAAAGGCATTTACTGTTAAATAAGAGACTTTCTTTGTAAACTGAATCCAGGGATAAAATGGACAGTGATGGAGAGCATAGTTGTAAAATGACACACAGCTGGTTACCAGCTGATCAAGGTCTAAAAAAGAGCATTGACTTATGGGGATAAAATGCAACAGCATGGCATACAAATCTTGTAAAAATGCAACTACAAAACCTGCAACTGAAGTGCCTCTTACTGCTTTGTGTGTGTGTGTGTGTGTGTGTGTGTGTGTGTGTGTGTGTGTGTGTGTGCACGCACACGTGCACATAGTGCTTGGGAGGGGGTGTAGAACTACCAGTACTGGAATTTGAAGCTATATTTATTACCAGGTTCAAGTAAGTTGCCAATACAAATAGCCCAGGCTGCCACTTTCACTTAAAATAGTAGGTATCAAAATGAGAAATTCAGCTGCAAAAAAAAAAAATGTGTATATATATATATATATATATATATATATATATATATGTATATATATATATATACATACATATATATATATATATATATATATATATATATATATATATATATATATATATAAACACACACTGCTAAGTCAGGTCTTTCCACTTCTATCAAGTTATACAACCTCAAATTATTAAAACAGGAACTATTTATCCAAATGAGAAACAAAAATATATATTATTTCTTAACCTACTGGACCAAATTACTTCCAGCTGAATAAATATGGAATTTACCTCTCACACAAAAAAATAACCTACCACTTTATTATATTCAGAGACACACCTGAGACTGTATTAATACCTCTACTAAGAGCATGACTGACTCACTCTGTATTAGTTCCTCATTTCCTTAACAATAATAAAATCACTTACACTATAAATGTTGTTCCACCTTGTAGTATAATCTAAAAGCTTACTGTAATTTAATGTAACTTTCAAATCTTTGCCCGTTGTACTGTAAAAATGCAACTGAAATAAAAATATGCAACATGTTTCTGTTATTGTCTCACACAAAGCTGTTTTAATGTCTTCTTGAACATTATACAACGTTGCTTTAAGCTTTCTTGCACACCTATACCTAGGTCTGCACAAACACCTGTTTAATAAATGAATAAATAAAAAATAAATAAATAAATAAATCATTGCCTTTTCAAGCTGCTTCATCTGCTCTAACCTTGAAAAACAGTACCTTGTCTGAAGACTTGTTTAGAATGCATATTAATTCAGTCTATACCCTTTTAAGTTAAGCTGTCAGCAACTGGCAGTCCAATATGAGGCTCCCTAATGTAGATGGACATCTGGTCAATAGAATACTATTACTGCCACTTATAGTATGTCTGTCATTGAATCATTTCCATGTGGCAAAAGCTTTAAGTCAATAGAAACAGGCGTTGGATTTGAACCAATGGACTTGGACAAATGGCTTTTTACCTACTCCCAACTGAACAGACACAGACACTATTTGTCAACTAAAAAGCTAGTTCCACAGGTACCTACTGTAACTTCACACCTTTAAGAAGATCAGTCAGTAGGTATCTGCATGCTTCATCTCCATTTCCGTGTGGTAATCTGTTTGGCAAAACTTTTCTTCAAAGGTTACAAAAGGGATTAACTATAATGAGAACTGGCTCCACACACTGTCACCATCAGGAAATAATATTGTAGATGAGAGTTAAATAATACCAACTGAATGAGATGTTCTTGGATATTTTATAATCTAATGGGTACTTAATGTCAGTAAGGCAAAGCTGATAGCGTACCCACTTCTGAAGTAGATCAAGGGATATAATTTTTTACATTGCTGTCCCTCCTAGAATTTATCAAATGAGTACTGAACAAGGCAGGGGACAAGATGCTGACTTCAGATTTCTTACTAGTGGACACAGTCCTACCCTGCCAATCCAATCAACTGTCTGGATGCTTGTCACAGGATAAGGGCCTGCATCACTTATTCAGGTTATACAGAAACTACTTTAGTTTTTTTTTTTTCAAGCCAGATACAAGATGACAATTTCAGTTGGACCTCAGTGTGTTTTCCTCTATCAAAATTATCTATGGGGTTGCACATATCTCTGATCATTGGTTAAGTCTAAATTCCCTTACTTGGTATTTAGCCTGCACATCAGAGTATTGCAGGGGTGCTGTTGTCACTGACTGAAATGTGAATTGATGAGACCCTATTTCTCTGGAGCATTTATAAGATCATTTCCTGTTGCTGAATATCTCAGACGCAGCATCTAAGTGGCTTTGTGAGAGAAGCTGTACAGTGTCTTGACTTTTGTTTTTATAAAGGTACCAGGAGACACAGTGTTAAAATACACAGATATGTTTAAAGTCTGAACTGATCTCCCTGCCTCTGCCTTTGTTGTCTGAGTCTTTCCGATTACTTGATAACAGAAACTTGTGTGCGATGTCTGTTAAGGAAGTGAAAAAATAAAAGTAAAATTCAGTGCTACTGTGCGCGCGCGTGCGTGCATGCATAAAAAAACTAAACTCTGAATCTGTCTTACCAGAAACAAACATTACTTCCTGCAGTTTGTATATCTGCTTGATTTAATTTAATTTTTTTTGCTTTTTTTCTTCTTGAGGTGGTGTCACTATTGGGATTTTTACTTCCTGAAAAGTAGCCTCATGCCTCTTGCAGGTTGCTAGCTCTTTCATGCTATGTTAAGAGTTTAGCTTACATTTGTCATCAGCTGTCAGCAACAGATGAGTGAGTGGTGCACATCAGCAGCCACCTTGGGGTGTTCTGGTGTATATGCTCTGTCTGAACTATGTCCAGCTGTCTTAAGCATACCACTGGCATACAAGTTCAAGAAGAAAACTAGCTCAAGTCCCCTGGTGGTGGTTCTTTGGCTGCACTTGGAAATGCACTCCCAGTAACCACACTGGGGATGTCCTGGAGTATCTGCACTGGCTCACCCAAGCTTGAGTGTCAGAAACATACCTGCACCAAGCCAAATCATGTAAACAAAAAAAAAAAGTCTCTTGATTTCCTTGATGATGTTTCGATGGCTACTCATGGGCATGATGGGGACTTTTCCTCCAGTATGACTCACAAGCTAAATTTGTGGTGAGTTCTGTAGATCAACTTGGCAGCTGTGTCCATGCTTTGGCCCAGATATGAGACGCAAATCACCTGTTTGCTCTCTGGATGGATCTGTTCTCACAGGTGAAATATGGTACCCTTAGGGAACAATGATTTATGTCAGTGTTAAGCTCTGTGCAGGTTTTCTTTCATGACAGCAGATCATCCGTGGTACAAACTACCCATCCATTCCTATGACTCTCTTAAAGGGACACCCGACAATCACCTGTCACAAGCTCATTTGCCTTTTGCCCCACATGAGCCCAGGCTGCACTCCTCTAAAGAGAGGGCTAATAGATGGTCTCACTCTCCCCTTAATCTACTGGGAAGGGAGTACTGAAAACATAAAGGTTCTTGTCTATGCGGGGAGGTGGGCAAAGGTAATAAGATATATATCCCATTATAGCTCCCCACCAGATAACTTCTTATCTGGGGGACCATTTGGGTTTATGAAATCTAAAATTCTTCTGCCTTCTGCAAGAATTGCCTTAATTAGTGTTTGGGCAAGAAGGAGCCCTGGAACATCCCGCCCATGGCTTGAAGGACCTGGATTCAGATTCTTCTGTTCTCAAAGAAGACTGATGTCCTCTACAGGATCCTGGTAAACTGGACTAACATTCTGAGCAGTTAATACAAAGTGAACTCCTATGTAATTTTGTCAATCCAGCAAAAGTTCCAAAGACAGCTACACCTTGCCACATGTTTTGAAGTCTATGGCTTTAGAAATAATTGGATATTCCCCTCTGCCATTTTGTGGCTATGGTGCCTCTGCTATCCATTTCAGCTGCCCAGGTTTGACATCTTCCCTAATGGACAAGGCAATGGAACAACTGAATCTGGAATGAAGATGGATCTCGAAAAGACCCTTAACATGCCTTCTACAACAGGTTTTCAGATAACCTGTTGCAATTTTGACTTTGTTGGTGGCATGGCTAAAGCAATAAGCTTGGGCATGTGCACTACCAGGATTACATGGTTAACACTCTCCTCCTTTAAGAAGGAGCTCAGTCAGACCATCTTGGATAGTCCCTTCTGAAGAGATATCCTCTTTGATGAGGCCTTTCAGAATCAGGCATATGATCGCCAAATGAATTAACTGGCAATGAGCACAGAAGAGGGTTTTTATGATGGTCAATGATACACCCTCTTATTCTAGCCCACCCCAGGTCTATAGAAAAAGGTAATTCCTCCCAAACAATGAACAGGTCTCCAAAACATCAGAAAGTATTGCATCTCCCAGCTGTGCCAACTAAGTCTCTGAGGAAGATGACTCTGATGTCCCAGAAAATAATTTCCTGTTTTTCTTACAGAAACACCCAAAGGACGCTGATTCTATGACTCTGACCTGGCTTGTACAGCCATCCCCAAGAAATAATGAGTTCTACATATTGGCAAAGGCAGTAACCTTTTAGGGCTATTATGTCCTCCCTAGTAAGGGAAAG
The DNA here is from genome assembly GCF_019279795.1 of Protopterus annectens. NCBI lineage: Eukaryota > Metazoa > Chordata > Ceratodontiformes > Protopteridae > Protopterus > Protopterus annectens. The sequence continues at coordinate 1,430,098,575 of NC_056735.1, read as the reverse complement.
TAATTAGGGATCAATCAGGCTCAGCGGAGCTCCTCTACCAGGCCCAGAGTCTACTTTTCTAACAGTTGGTACAGGCAGTTGCAATTTTGCAAAAAGACAAAAGCTTCTGTCACCACCTTTACCTTATTCCAAGCTGTGAACATCAGAAGAAGAAATCTGTGATCATCAGAAGAAGAAATCTTAACAGTTGTACACTGCAGAAAGTTTCTTTAGAGATCAAATGATATGTTGATTATACAGCTATTTAGTTGCTTTTTATGTTTAAGCATGTTTCATAACTTAAAAGTGAAGAAAAAGAGTCAATGAAATGGGAAAACTCAATTTCTAGTGTAAGTGAAATTGATGATTAATTACAGGACATTTTTAGCATGACTGTAGCCTAAAAATGATACCACATTAACAATTCCAGGATTCTGGTTTAAAGTTGTGATTCTACTGCTTCCTGTACCTCATATTCAAGCCCTAAACATTTTAAAGTAGACAAAAACACACACTTCTAGCTGTAAACCTCATCCTTAGAATGATTAAGAGAAATTTGCTTAAGTGCATGTTAAGATGAACGCTGTTTTTCTGCTCTATCTTATTAAGTGGTACAGTAACAAAATAGAGTGTGTAGTAGTTCCTCCCTCAAAGCATTTGAGCCAGAGTAATAGTCATTTTATTGGTACAGATAAGGGGGTTTAGTAGAGAAACACTTTGATGGTCTTTATGGGACTATAATTCTTTTCTATTTTTATAAAGTTAAAGGCTAGGCATTACTAACTAGGACACAGGGCAACTTTCTAAAGAAAGAACATTGTTTCATAACATAGCAAACTCTGAGCCTGCCCTCATACATTAGCCAACCACTCTGCATAAAAAGTTTCTTTGAAATTTTAACGATTGCTTTTCTGCAAACTGATGTTGCTCTGAAATATTTTATCTCCTTAGAAATTTTTATCCTGTATCAGGTGAATGGTTAAATCCTTTTTCCCAGTTTCAACTGGGTGTATATGGTTGCTGCTAAGCTGTCACGTTTTGATGTCTCCTTTCCTCTACACAATGTTTTAGGGCCTTCAGAATGTCACTGAAAAAAGTTTATGCGATTACTCTGACGAGATTCATCAAGAACTTTCCATGCTGGAAGATTTTCCCTTAAATGATGAAGGGAACAATTGCTACTGTTTTAAACAATGCAGCTGCAATTTCTGTTTATGTGCTTACCATGCCGTTTACAACCCTTTCAGATTTTAAATTTGATGTTTTGCTCACAAGTCTGATTGGCTTAGGGGGACAACCTTATACAGAGACTGAGCTTAGAAAGACTAAGATTTGCCCTTCTCCTTTGACTTCTCTTAGGAGCTGAAGCTAATGACTTGATAAGTAAGCTAGAAAGCTAAAGGGAGGACTAACAAGTAAGTATCTATTCTAATTTCTTCTTCTAAGCCACTGATCCTTCAAAATGGGGGCGGGGGTGGAATTTTCCTGTGATACAAAAGGGCACTTTGAGCAGTAATCCTTCTTGGGAGGAAGACAGTCACTTCAGGCAAAATCTTCATAAAGAAACTAGGCTACAACCTGAAGAAAGGGCTCCAGGAATTTTTCAAGGTCTGTCCCCCACCCAACAACTTAATTTGTATCCATGTTCCTGTATAATAGGGGCACATCTGTCATCAGTGTCTTCCTTTGGATAAGGAAAGTGCAAGTGGTTACAGGCAAAGTAGTAATATTCTTAAACAATCAAAATGGAATTTTCACAAATTTCAGGACAGATGGTGACCATATGAAGCTAATATTTGAAAGTAACAAAAATATCATTCTGTCCACTTACAGAATAAAAAGTATTCATGATATGGCATGTACCAAATAAAGGAAATTAGTGGAGACCTATCTTAGACCTGTCCAACATCCATAAATTTGTCAATGTGGCAAAATTCAGAATGAACACATTCTGGTCCTCCCTTCTGCATCACTGGCCTAGACTCAACTCTAAATCCGAAGGATGCCACAATTCTAGATTAAGCCCCATATATGTCTCATGTTAAGTGGGAAACCAGCAGTTCCAATTTGTAGACTTCCTTTTGGCCTAGTGACTACTCCCAGAACCCTAAGTGCCTTGCACTATAACAACAACAACAAAAATAGGTCTTAGGTTCAGAAACAAACACATTTTCTCTTATCTAAATATCTGCCTCATACAGGCTGACCTGAAGGATCTATTATTGGAGCAACTGAGAAGTCAGTAACAGGATGGACATCTCATTTGGAGTCTCAGGCAGTCCAAGGCAAGTGGTCTCCCTCTTCAACAGAGGGGTCAACAAGAAAAAGATGCCAGCACTCTTCTTGGCCTTGAATATATTCAAAAACTGTATGAGACAGCAGGTGTTGCAGATAGTGAAAAGTTACATACATAAACAGAGCTGTCAACTGCATAGGATAGCCACTGAACTATGGATACAGTCTGCTTCTCTCAAGATCCATCTGGCAGTGGTTTCTCTGATGGCAGACCTAAATGTCTTGACAGATCACTTAAGTTTGGTAATTTTCCTGGATCACAAGTGGCAATTATGTCCAAGGCAATTTACTGCTCTGTTATCCACCTGGAGGATTCTGGAGAGGGGATTACATTCATTACAAGGTGTAAGGCATAACTTCCCAAGGTTTGTACAAGTTGCATTCACAAGGCCATGGATGACGAATCTGTCTGCACATTCCCTGTCACCACCCCCCCAACTCAAACAGCTTTGCTAAAAAGGAAGGAAAAATAATAAAGTTCATTCTTGTAGCCAAGACAGCCACAGTTTTCTCTTCTGCTAGAAAATGAACCAGACCCTGAATCTTCTCCTCAGACAAAATCACATAGTACAAAAACAGATCAGGTTGCTCCATCAGCACCTTTCCTACTTGCTGGTGTTTTAGAGCCTAACAGTGTTCTGTTCTCATTGCATTTGTCTAAACTGTACATATTTTCATACTAGCAGCAAAATACAAATCTCTTCACACTGCAGGTGGATCTCCCTGCATCACTGAAGAATCTTTCTCAATTGCTGAATCTAGGCTTGGACTATCAAAGTCTTAATGTGCACCATTCTAGCTCATCAATGTAGATCATGCTGGAGACTACCTTGACTTCTCTTCTGATGGTGAAACTGTTTTTTAAGGGTGTTTTTGACCTCAAGCTTCCTTGGCAGGTTATTTTGCCTTCTTGAAATCTGAACTTTGTGCTAGAGAAACTAAGACCCCCGTCATCCATTCTACCGTTCTGGACTTGTAAAATTCCAGTCTTAGAAAACTTTGCTCTTGCTTAGTATTATTTCAACCAGAAAGTTTCAGAACTGCATGCCTTGATGTGTCTCACATCTCATAAGATATTTCATAAGGGCAGACTAGCCTTATCTAACAAAAATCAGATACGTGCTGAAGGTTTTAACTGATACAGCTTTAAGTCAGAACACCCAGTTGCCACACTTCCTAGAGGACATGTTACGTTATGGTTCTTGGTTAACAACTCTCTCTCTCTCTCTCTATGTGTGTGTGCATATATATATATATATATATATATATATATATATATATATACGCACATCCAGAACCAAAGATCTTTTGTCCAGGTAATCTGGGCACAGCCATCTGGTCGAGATAAGGTGATATAGTAAAAAATAGAAAGGGACCAAAAATGGTGGTTTTGGCCTGCCAAGCAGCATATAACACTGCAGCTGAATTTAGAGTGTGTGTGTGTGTGTGTGTGTGTGTGTGAAAACATACACAATGCAGCCAATACTGAAGCCCGGGTCCAGCAGTGCATTCTTCAAAAATCCACAACAAGGAGTTAGAAACATACAAAAAGTGCCAATCCCCTGGATAATATTCCAACTTCCCTGGTGCTTGCCTCCCACTCCCAGTGTCACAGATGCTGAAACACAGTTGGATAAATGGACTTGTTTTTGTGAAGGGACAGAGGATAAAAATACCTAGAAAGAAAAAATAAGGTCCAGAGCAATATACCCCTCCTTCAACCCTCACAGATCATATGAGCAAGTGAAAAACAACCCTGAAGTAGATCTCTTACAGTTCCCAGACTGTATGAGTCATGTGTAGTCAAGGCTTGACACAGTCATGAGAGTCTATGAAGATATAATTCTCTCTCATGTCACCTAGTTCCTATGCTCCTATAAACTCTTGTCCCTCTCAACCTTGAGCTGCATGACCATAGAATGATAATTCAGTGAACTCATAAAAAATGTTCTGGCTCCACACTGATTCAGTTTCAGACGCAATGCAGATAGAAAGACGTTGACTTTCAAATGCATTTGTGGTAATTAATCTGTTAAGCTTTTGGAACCCTCTAAACTACAACAACTGAGTGCACAGATGTTAGTCCTGGTTCAGTACAGCTGTTGTCATTTTTGAGAAGCCCATTGCATGTAGAAAGAAGACAGTGAAAGAAGAGGGATCTATGGGTTCAAGGAGAAAACCAGAATCTCATATGTACAGAAGTCTCTTCATCTATTTTCTTTGACTTACTTTTAATTACCTGGCAGTAGTCTGTGAATGAGTCTTAACCAGTGTGATCTAGGGATGTTGCACAGTCACAAGGCAGAATGGCAATGTCACATTGCTAAAGCTTTCTCTGTCTCTGCAGATTATGCAGAGAATATACTGCATGATAAATACAGAATAATCTACTTAAAGCAACAGCATATCTACAGCCCTTTTATGGCCAACACATCATAAGTCCACTTTAATGATGCATACTATTTTCAACTTCTTAGAGGCAGAACACACAAGGTATTGCAAGAAATGTGTGCTATCGGCTGCAGTAATGATTTATACCTTCTCCAGCATGAAAAAAAAAAAAACTTAATCCACACCTCCCTACAACTCTATACCAATCATAAAGGAAATGCAGTACACAATTAATGAAAAGCAGGTATACTTCTTACAAAAAATGAATGACTGAGTTATGAGGCCATTATTGATGAAAAATAACAACATTGTAGGAATATGCTGTTTTGGTTTCCACAACACAGCCACCTGAAGCAGGTAGACAACATAACCACAGATGAAATAAGAAGCATGGACTGTATGTGACTTTTACACCTAGTGAAAGATGCACAAAATGAATAATCAGATGTGATGGCGGTTTTGTCAAATTCTATAATGTTCAACAATAAAATGCATGAGGACTTCCAAGATGGCTCCTCAATGATCAATAACTTAATTTCAGCTCTCCCACTGTGAAAACAGAAACTGAGAAAACAGGACTAGGGAAACTGACAGCTTGAGTAAGATTCAGTTACTGGCTAGTAAGCACACTGCCTGGATGCCAGCAAAGAAGAAATCTGCAGAAACTGAAAAAAGGTGAAGAGAAAATACTGGCTGGGAAGAATCCTGCAGATGTTCAGCAAGAAGCTTCAGCTTTGATTCAATAGATGGCTTCCACTAATTTAGAGGAAAAAATAAATCAAATGGATTCAGTGGTGATTAAAATAATCAAAACATTTAAGGAATACTGAAACAACAAAAGGCTGAAAAGAAAACAGAAAAAGAGCTAATTGTTCAGATGAACTGATAAAACTTAAAAAATCAGAGGATACAAAAAACTGAGTTAGAACACAATACTCCCAGACAAAACCTGACTTTTTCAGCTGTACCAGAGAAGCTGGAAGAAACAGACAGCATTAGTTTTATGGATGCACAAATAAGCAAATGGACTGGTATTCCACAGCAGAATTTGATTATTAAAATGACACACTGGCAGTCTCCTCCAAACTTAGCCATAAGAAAGCAGCCAAAACCTATATCAGTAAAAATACAATAAAACCAGCAGAAAAAGTTGATCCTGACAAAACTGTGGCAGAAGGGAAAAGTATTAATGACTGGAAATAGCAGAGGTGGTTTAAGAAAAGTTATTATTTACTGCACACCAGGCAGTTCAGAAGCAAATGCATCCCAGAAATCAGGAGTTATCAAGTAGCATGTATGAGTTTCAACCTGCTGGATCTATCTGTCTTCAGCGTATTTTATTTCCTGGGGGAATAAAGACATTTTTTGAATGCAGAACAAACTAAGGAGGAAATAATGTTTATCCAACAAAAAGTGAGCCACCAAGCAGAAAGGGAATCTACTTTTCATTCTTTTAACAATAAAGCTCATAGAGCGATTTTGCCAGTGAAACCCTTTCCAATGGAAAATGTTTGAGAGAGAGAAAACACAGGAGTTGACCAGAAGAGTCACATTAGTGTGCGTATGTACGATAAAACTTGGAAATATAAAAAAAACTGTCATGTATAATAGGTTGGAACAATATTTTTTTATCATACTGGCTATTTTGTCTGTATTATCCTGTAATATAAACAGCTTTACAGGTATACACAAAAAGGAAAGAGTACTGAATAATATCAAGAAATGCAGAGGTGACAAAAAAGAAAGACTACTGAATTATATTAAGAAATGCAAAGTGCAAGTAGCAATGTTGCAAGAAATATATTTAGAAAGAAATGAGCATGTGAATTTGAGAAAAATGATTCAGTAAGATATCAGGGCCAAAGGAAAAGGGAAGTACTAACACTGATTGCTAGAGGGGGCTAGAATAGTAATAGAAGAGGAAAAAAGACAATAATGGTAGTTTTGATAGCAAGGGGCTATTGGTAAGGGGGGTTTAAACTAGCATGTATTTATATTCCACCAAAAACCGCTATTACAGAACTTAAGCAAAGTTTGGGAGAAACAATCAGTTTTCAGCAGGGAATATTACTTAACGGTGGAGACTTGAACTTGATTTGCAATACTAAGGATGTATCAGGGGACCTAGAAAGGAAAATATGACAGAATAATATAGATTTCTGAATTAAATTTATGGAAAAATAGAAATAAGGAAGGAGACACCAAGCTGAGACTTAACTGATATGATATTTATTAAAACAATAAAAACGTATAAAAGTGCACCATAAGCGCTTTCAAGCAAACATGCCCTTCATCAGATGATACATAAACAAAACAGTTAATTTAAAACACTTCTCTACCAATCAGAGGCTAGTATTTTACCCTCCTTTTTCTTAGTATGGGTTTTAAAGGGATAACAGCATTTAGGCCAGGGGATTTATCAGCCCCAAGCCTTATTATCCACCTGGTTTCATTGCATTCAGTCTCACTGGCTAAATCTCCACCTCTATCATGTTTATTAACTATCTGTAGCACCATAAACAAATGTGTACACCCATTATTCATCTCTATATGTTGAGATAATGCATTATGAGCAATGTTGTGTTTAATATCAAAATCATGCTTTAGTATTCTGTTTTTTAACATGCAATTAGTTTTACCAACATAATATGAATTGCATCGTTGGTACATAGCTAAATAAATAACATGTTGTGTTCTACAATCAGCATAGCCTTTCAGAGAGTACGCTTGTCCTGTTCTTGGATGTATAAATAGATTATCTCGTGAAATATAGCGACAGGCTTTACATCGTTGACAAGCAAAAGTCCCCATCTGCCTTGTCATCACTGTTTTTTTGGTACTATTCCTGGGCTCATGACATAACATATCCTTTAAATTTTTGTTTCTCCTAAATGTAAATTTTGGTTGTGCACCTACAATGTTAGCTATCTTAGGATATGTGTGCAACACCTTCCAATTTTGTCTAATGATATCGCAAATACCACCCACATCACTGCTATATGTGAGGAGTAGATGCCCATGTTCAGTATTTGTTGTATTATGACCATATTGCATCCCTTCAACAAATTTGGAAAACCTGGAAGAAAATCGACCAGAAAATGTGAACAGAAAACACTGTCTGGAAAGGATTCTATAGCTGTTCAGTAAAAAAGCAGTTCAAGCTTCAGCTTTGTTTCAAGAGATAACTTCCAGTAATTTTGAGGAAAAAATACATCAAGTGTACTCAGAGGGGATTAAAATAAATAAAACACTGATGGAATAAATGAACTCAAATAACAAAAGGCTAGAAAAAATAGAAGCTTTAACTTGCTGTTCAGATGAACTGATAAACTGCAAAAATTAGACAAAGAAATTTAGAAAACGCTGGCTGAGTATGCTGCTTCTCAAGAAGACCAGTTTAAAAAAATAGCAGAGTTAGAAGACCATCCACGCAGAGAAAAACAGAAATTTTCAGCTGTACCAGGGATACTGGAAGGAACAGACCATATGAATTTTATGAAAGCTTTAAACAGCTGGACTGGTGCTCTACAGCAAGGTTTGGTAACTGAAAGAGCATACTGAGTTATGCTCCAAAGCTGGCTATGAGAAAGCAGCCAAGATATTAGTTAAAATGCAATCATACCAACATAACAAGTTGATCGTGACAAAACTGTGGCAGAAGGGCAAACTACTAAAAACTGGAGACAGCACAGTGTTTGTTGAAAATGATTATTTAATGTACACCAAGCAGAAGAAAAGAAAATTTATTCCAGCAATTATGGAATGTAGAGAAGCAAGGATGAGATTCAAACTGCTGTATCCATCTGTTTTCAGCATTTTTTTTCCTGGAGGAGACATTTTTGATGCAGAACAGGCTAAGGGCGAAATAAAAAAAATACATGTAACAAAAGGTGAGCCACAGCAAGCAGAAAGGACTCTGCTTCATATTCTTTTGACACTCAAGTTCGTAAATAGACTTTGCCTGTGAAACCTTTTCCAATGTTCCAAAGGAAAATGGTTGAGTGAGAGAAAAAAAGCACAGGAGTTGAGTAAGAATCAGGAGTACCTTGGACTTGAACCAGAGTCTGCTGTTGCAAGATGGAAATGAACAGTAAGAAGACCAGAAACACTGAAATTAGTAAATAAATCAAAGACTATAAATCATTCATCATATTTGAAATATGGCTTTGCAAGAAAGTGTCTGAAAAAGACTGAGCTTTTGTTGTCTTTATTTAACTTGTGGGTGGACTGTAAAAAATATAGCCACCTTATGTCATTAATGTTAGGAGGACACTAAAATGGGGAAAAGTAACTAAGTAAAACAATTTTTGTACTTATTAGTGTTTGTATAAAATATTTCATGATACATTAAAGGTAGAGAAGTGTCCATATTCACCAAGGATATTCACACCACTGGGCTAGTTGCCCAACACAATGCATCTGGAATTCTCCAGGTGCAACTAACACTAGGTAAGACTGCAATCCAAATTGTAGCTTGCTACAGATCCTCCACCATGTCCCAAGATTCTCACCACACCTTTCTAAACATACTGGAAAATATTAAGATACAACCAAACACCCTAATACTGGGTGATTTCAACTACCCTGCCATTAACTGGGAAAACTACTCATGTACCAACACCTTTGCCCAACAGTTCTTGGAATTAATAAATTCCAATGTCCTGGATCAACTAATCCATAGTCCCCCACCAGGGGCTCCAATATCCTAGACCTGGTCATTACCAACATGGGAAATTGATGCTCCACACCTATGGTCACCCCCTCATTGTTCAGGTCTGACCATAAGCTAATCACCCTTAACTTCCACATCCCCCCCCCCCCCAGTAAGGAAACCTCCATAAAAAACGTCTCCAAAGCCAAATTCATGCTACTCAAGTCAGAAGTGCCAAACTTCATGACACACATGCAGATGGGAACTTAAAGTTCGACTGCTGAATCCTACACTAAGGCACTGTATGAGCACATACACTCATGCATGATTGTGCCATGCCAAATAGAACCAAGACTCTCTCCTCCAAAAAAAGGAAGCCAATCTGGTAGTCCCCTGCCAAAAACAAACTTTACAACAAAAACACTGTTGCAGAAAAGAGGAAAATCCCAGAATGCAAAAAAACTCCCTTAACCAGCTTTGGTAAGAAGCTAAGATCCCTCATAAAATCATCCCAAACTAGTTATGAAAATAAAATTGCAAAGATTCCAAAGACAACCACAAGGCATTCTATAGCTATGTCAAGACTCTAAATGGCAATGCTCAAATCTGCTCTGAGCTACAACAGAATAGCACTAAATATACTGATCCCAAGGATATTGGCAATATCCTAGCAGATCGATTCAATGTCAACTTCACCCCCCTCTCACCCCCTAAAGAGCCCATCTCAATACTGAAAGATTGCCAAATTCCGCTAATAACGGCCACACAGGTAAAAACCCGCAGTCTCCAAAGCTAAGAATACAGCATCCATAGGTTCATAGGTAGATACTAGGCTATCTGCCCTGGGGCCTATACAAGCCCAGCCAAAAAGGTACCCTGGCTTTTGCCACCCAAGAAAATTATTTTCCTGTGCCACTGTCGAGCACAGCCACAGAGGTGATCCCCAGGGTGAAGTTCCTATTTCCCATCCAATCATCAAGATTTTTCTTGAAGAGTGCTAATGAGGAGCTTTGTTTGATATAGATAGGTAGTTTATTCCAGAGTATGGGAAGTCTCTGGGACAGGAATCTATCCCTCCGACATGTTCTGTTTATTGTGGTGACAAGGTTTAGGTCCCTAGAGCGTGTAGCTTGGAGGGATTGAGATTTCTTTAAGTGGAGCATGTCCAACAGCTCTGGGTCTGACATAGCTTTGCATGTTAGGCAGAGATCACCTCTGAGTAGGCAATACGTGACAGAGTAAAGCTGGAGTTTTTTGAGACAGTCTACGTAGGACATCTGTTTGAGGCCGGTAATCCTCTCTGTGAGGTATTTCTGTGGCCTTTCCAGACCAGATGACATCCCAGGCTGTGTACTACATGAAGTATAAACCAATCTTCACCAACACAAACTAATAACCAGGAAACAGAGTCGAAAGCTGATAAAATAGCTTTAATATCCACAAACAGCAACAACACTGTTAAAATACAAACTGTAAAGAGTTTAGCGCTTTCATCCATCAAGACATCTTCAGAACTGAAAAAACAGCCCAATCAGAACACTTAAATAACAATTTAAAATTCAATTAAAACAGTCACATGACAACTACACAATTAGCCTAAAATTAATATATTTTAAAGATTAAGCTATAAATGTATACAACTTCCCCTTGTTACATAAACACTAACATTCTAAATTCTTTAAAAATACAATGGATGAAATGGAACACATATCATTTAGCCCACGGTCATTTAAAGCATTGAGCCTGAGCTGCCATTTCAACTCCCTAACTAGTAAATGTTCTTCTATAATTAAACCCCTGTCATCCTTCTTGAGTTGGACAATCACAAAGTACCCAAATCTATGTCCAGGATTTTTCTCAACGTGTCTAAATAGTGCGTTTGTATCTTTTTTATTTTTAATGTCTCTCTCATGTTCATACAACCTTTCTTTCACTCGTTTAATAGTTTTGCCTATATAGTATGCCGGACAGTCTAAGCAGCTGGTGGCATAGATGGCCCACTTTGTGTTACAGTTGTACTTTTCTTTAATAATGACCTTAAAACCATTTAGAACGAACTGGCCCCCCACTAATATACAGGAACACATTTTGCAACAACCACACTTAAACATTCCTTGTATTCCAACCAAGGTACCAACACTATTCCTATCTTTCTGTTTATTTTCCACCAGCTATTTAAAATTAAGATCTTTCCTGTAAACCACTGTTAGTTTATCCCCCAATATTTTACCCAGTTGAGGGTTTGTGGATATCAACAACCAGTTATATCTCAAAGTAGAGGCCAATTCGTAACTGTCTAAAGAAAAGGTCCCTATAAAGGCTCTATTAAAGTTAATACTACTGTGCACATGTCTTTCACCAAAATTACCCTCAGGAACACAACTACTGTTCCTAATATCACTGTTCAGTACATAACAGTACATAACTGTTTATAACATAACAAAGGTAGATATACTCCACTTTTTCTCTTGTGAGTTACCTCAACAAATATCAGTTTTAAAAATTCCATAGGGTACACCCGCTTAGTAAACATGTCTAATTAAATCTGACATTCATCATCAAAAGTCACCTCATCTGAAATAATTCTTCTGGCAATAAGGGTGGTGACTGTCAAAATGTAAGTAACTATTAGAAAAAGTAGTTTTCCAAAAGATATTTGATACAAAACAATTCCCATTATAAACTTTAGTAATCCTTACATCCAAATAAGAAATGCTTGACTCACTACAGTCATGTACAAACTTTAGAAATGGTGTAGTAGAATTAATATAATGAAAAAAAGTTTTTCCTTGCTTTCTTTCCAAACAATAAATATATCGTCCAGAAAGCAGGTGTAGAAAGCAAAGCCAGAGTTAAACACAAATTGATTTTCCCAGAAACTCATAACTAAATTTGCAAAACTGGGGGCACATGCTGCCCCCATAGCTACACCCTTCATTTGTCTAAAAAGTTGTCCCTCAAAGTACAAGAAATTATTCAACAACACCATTTCCATAAGAGCACTGATGTATTTATGCGATCCTGGGACAGAATACCAATATCAACCAAAGCGTTCTCAAACCATCTAAGCCCAGTCTCATGTGGGATGAGTGAGTATAAGTCACAAACATTTATAGTGCCTAAAATATAATCAGTCTGAAAGGGAACGTCTCCCAATTTTTAAAAAACATCCCATGTGTCTTTACAAATCTGAGACACTGACCCCACTGAAGATTGTAACCAATAATCTATAAATTTAGAACAATAATATGTCTTACACCTGTTGCCATCCACAATGGATCTAAGGGGGGGGGGGGGGTTATGTATATCTTTATGGATCTTTTGTATCCTGAATATGCCAGCTATCACCGGCCACTTGTGTAAAAAGTCATGCTCATCCAGTTCTATCTGCCCTTGAAATAAAATATCAAGCAGCTGAACATCAATTCTAGCATAGGCAACATTAAGTTCATTTCTAGAAATGTCTTGGTATGTATCAGATAACTCGTTCATCCTGTTATTATAATCAGTTAGATCCATGATAATAACCCCTCTCCCCTTATGAGGTTTCATGATACGAATGGTCTTATCATACATAAATTCAAACAACAGGTGTTTTTCAACTTCAGTCAAGTTAGTATATTTATTTATTTTTATTTTATTTATTTAACATTTGTTTATTTAACATTTGTTAACTGGGAAAGTCCAACTTGGAATGAAGTCAATTTTCAGCGGAAGCCCAGGGAGAAAGGCTCCAGATGCATGTCTTTGTAATGTGGGAGGAAACCGGAGCACCCGAAGGAAACCCACACAAACGCAGGGAGGACATGCAGACTCCACACAGAAGGCACCCCAGCCGAGAATCGAACCGGAGAACCTCTTGCTGTGAGGCGACTACACTACCGCTGCACCACTGTGCCGTATAATTCCTACCAGGCTTATGAATAATATTCCTAAATTCATTAGCACAAATCTGCTCATATGTCCATAAAGCCCCATGCACTGGGGGATTAAATGTACTAGATCTCTTTGAACTATTGGTAGAACATCCACTATTTTCACCACTTTCATTTGAGTTAAATAATACAGCCAAGTTCAATTTATGAATAAAACGTTTCATGTCTATTAGAGTTTGGTCAATTTTAGCCCTATTATCAGGGATAAACCCAAACCCTTTAGCTAATAAATCCGCATGTTCAACTGAAAATTCTTTGCTAGAAAAGTTTAAAATAGTAAAATCAATGTTGGAATTCAGTACCTTTTTAACATTAATAATGGCATCAGTAACAACTGCACTGCCATCCGCCAGTTCTATCGTTTCCATCTCGAACCATTCTTCCTGTAACCAGTCTCGAGTCTCGCCCCTTGCCTCTGGTAGAAATCCTCATGATACACAACATTATTAGAAGCCGAATTACTTGCCCTTTGAGCTTGTAAATGTTCAGAATGTCTAAGTGTAACTGTTACTCCATCTCCATCCACCTCCCTGGAAGCGTGGTTACTGTCAAAGGGCTCATCTTGAGTTTCCATTGGTTGAAATGAAGGCTCGTCAACAAGCCCATCTCTAGAGCCAATAGGGTCAGGGTACACATGCCCACTGGCATATGCTTCAGCATCTCTTTGTAATTTCTTATTTTTCCTTAACATATTCTTTTTACATTCTGTATCAGTTTTTGTAAATACCTCATTGTAGTTGTAGGAATATTGAGGAAACAGTAAATCAGATTTGATACTTGTATCCAAATTGTTCAGCTCAGTAGATAATGTCTGAATGCGCTGATCACTGAACTTGATCAGCTGCTCTTTTAATTCGCAGCCTGCTCTATCAAAAATCCCAATCAGAGTTTTATGAAATTCAGAACCCTTTGTTATTCCATTGGGAAATCTCCAAAAATGCAAGTCCTTAGGAACCCATCTGTTCCCCAAACATTCATGTAAATAAACATTATCTAGTTGTAATCTCTTGAACTGGCCCATTTTAGTTTCAAAGGACCATAATTGCTGTTGCAAAGTGCCGAAACCGGTCCTTGAATTCACATTATTTAACACAACCCCACTTGTAATGTCAAAATTGTTAGCCTTCCAGGCTTGTAGACTAAATTCAGTATTCACATTAGAAGAAGCATTCACATTAGAGGAAACAGTCAAATTATTACCATTTGGAACGACCAGCATTGCTTGAGTGAGTGGAAGCCCCAAACTGTCAGCATTTTCTTCAGAACTGCTTGGACTCATTGCAGGCAGAATATTATTACTCACATCTCCTATATTACCATTCAGTACACATAACTTCTTACTGAGCTGTAATAATAGATTAGTTAAGTTCCCAATAGAGGCATTGAGACCTCCAATTAAGCCAGCATGTTCACCAGCATTTCCGACCCCTGAAGCCATAAACCAATCTTGACCAACACGAACTAATAACCAGGAAACAGAGTCGAAAGCCGGTAAAATAGCTTTAATATCCACAAACAGCAACAACACTGTTAAAATACAAACTGTAAAGAGTCTAGCGCTTTCATCCATCAGAACATCTTCAGAACTGAAAAAACAGCCCAATCAGAAGACTTATATAATTTAAAATGCAATTAAAACAGTCACATGACAATTACACAATTAGCCTACAATTAATATATTTTAAAGATTAAGCTATAAATGTATAAAACTTCCCCTTGTTACATATACACTAACATTCTAAATTCTTTAAAAATAAAATGGATGAAATGGAACAAATATCATTTAGCCCAGGTTCATTTAAAACAACTGGCTTACTGACAGAACCCACACTGTAAACGTAGCCGACTCCAAATCCAGCTCCAGACAAGTAACAAGTGGAGTACCCCAGGGTTCAGTCCTGGGACCACTCTTGTTTGGCATCTACTTCTCTGAAGTACAGGCCAACACTAAGGGACTCTGGCTAACAAAGTTTGCAGATGACTGGAAACTGGGAGCCATTACTGAATCCCCAAATGATGTGGATATTCTACAAAAGGGCCTCACAGAAACAAATGCTTGGTGCCAGAGCCATGGGCTCAAGCTCAGTGCCAAGAAATGTATAGTTATCCCCTTTGGGAAAAAACATGCACCCATGAATTACTACATAGGTGGCAGTACACTAAACACCGAAAGTGTGATAAGAGACTTAGGGACACAGGTGGACAGTGGTCTCACCTTCGATAACCACACTGGCACAACAGTCAGGAAATCCTTCTATGTGTTACATCTCATCATCTCATCACTAAGAGCTTTTAATCCAGAAAAAAGGAGGTCATTATCTCACTGTACTCATCCCTCATTACACCCATTATAGAATACAATGCCCCATTTGGTATGTATTTCTCAAAACATCTGCAACAACTGTAAAAGCTGCAGAAATACCTCACTAAAAAAATCACAGGTCTAAAGCAGATGCCCTATGCTGACTGTCTAAAAAAACTCCAGATATACTCTGTCGCATATCATCTACTCAGAGGCGATCTCTGCTTAACATACAAGGCCATGTCAAACCCAGAGCTGTTGGACATGCTACACTTATAGAAATCCCAATCCCTCAGAGCCACATGCTCCAGGGATCTAAACCTTGTCATCACAGTGAACAAAACATGCTGGAGGGACAGGTTCCTGACCCAGAGACTCCCCAGACATGTCAAGCACAGTGCCTTTTTGGCCCTCTTCAAAAGAAACCTTGATGATTGGATGGGAGATAAGAAATTCACCCCGGAAATCACATCAGTCACCCTGCTGGACAGGGATCCAGGGAAGTAAATATTGTGGGAAGAATTAGCCAAGGAATTGTTATGGCTAAGCTTGTATAGGCCCTAGGGCTGACAGCCTAATACCAACCTATGAACCTATATAAACTGCATACTTTATATAATAAAGCAGTTTTCTGTAGTTTGTAGCCAGGGGTATTTTAAGTCTGTAGGGGGGAATCTTTCCAGTGACTGTTGTATGTGTTAAAGATATTAAAGTAAATAAGTACTTTTCTTAGTTTTAAGAAATATGGGCTTTACTGTATGATAAGAGAAGGAAGGCTGGACAAAAGCAAGATTAATGTTAATATGCTGTGATCTTGTGCTGCTGGGGTGGTGGGTGGGTGTAAAAGTGCACTGATTGTATTATATGTAGAGTGAAGAGACAGTTTATCTTACTTTTACAAGGGAGAACATCTAAATTAATGACCTCAATTTAAGCTATAAGCATGTGTTTTTGTAAGCACACAGGCTTTAAAATAAGACAAAATGATGAAAGCTATGAAAAATATTAAGTTTCTTACATTGGCAAAGATCTTAGCTTCTTTTTTTTCCATTAGGAAATGTTTATTGGGAGACAATAAGTCAGCAGTTGAAGGCAGCTGTACATTCTGTTCTGAGTGAACTTTACAAAGAGTCACTGCTGATTACTTCTCCATGGAGACAAACTGTCTGCAGGTGCAAGCTATTCATTTTGAGAATTCTAAAGCTTTCTTTGCAGTAGGAAATTTAAAAGTACAATGGCAAGCAGTTCAGTGACAAAGTCTGAAATTATAGGAAATCAATAAGAGAGAGCAGCCTTCCTGTCAGCCTTAATACTTTAATGCATTTAATAGAAGAGTGTACAATTTAATTTTATTTAAAGACAAACAATACATTTTTTCTTAGGGTTAAAAGTTAGTGAAAACATGCAAGTCATTTTCAAATTTGACAGGAAAATAGAGATGAGAAAAGAACAGATGGCAATCAGTGTAAGTGGAAGCATAGGCTGTAGCATGCACTTTAGCATAGGTAACCTTAATTTTAGGTTAGGTAATACCTATGGGTGCAGGTGTCAGTTTGGGGAAATTGTTCTTATCAGGAGTATTAGATGTTTGAAGATATACATAGGCTTGTGTGTATGTTCTAAGTTAATAGGGGATGGGGGTGTTTTGAAAATGTATTTAGTTTTTTGGGAGGGTTTTCATTAAAATAAAAAATCTTGAACAATATGACATCAGTTTAAATGGAGATGAGAATGAAAACTGTATAAAAGATCAGTCTAACAAACATTAATGTGTTCATGTAACACAAAAGTTGAACTATACATTAAAAAACTGTCATGAATAATAGCTAGGATCAATAGCTTTTTATCATAATGGCTACACTAAACATATTAACTTGGAATGTAAATAGCCTTAAATGTACACACTTTCAGCAGGGAATATTACTTAAAGGTGGGGACTGGTACTTGATTTGCAATAGTAAGGACATATCAGGGGGACCTAGATTTCTAAAGAAATTTATGAAAATATTTGGTATGGAAGGTGTTAATTCAGCAGTAGGAAATCGGACAGAATTTAGATATTATACTCCAAGATACAACTGGGCTAGACAAGACAGAAATTATATTTCACAGGAATATTTGCACTTAATTGAAAGCTTCAACAGACATACAACAGCTATTTCAGATTATGCAGCAATAAAAACTAAGAAAAAATGCAGGGTAATGGAGTAAACATGAGATAATGATGCTTTCCACCTATCTGTTAAAATAGAGAAATTTAAAGAATGGGTAGTTGAAATTATTCAAGCGTTATCAGAGAAGACAAAATATCTTCAAAAGTTATAGCTAGTGAGTGGGGAAAAAGGAAAATGGAGTTTAAAACAGGATAGAAGTAAGAGAGAAAAAGAGTTGGTTAAGAAGTAATAGGAATTACTTAGAGGGGCTGACAAAGGTAGTGCAGAATAATGGGAATCTCACAGAACAAGAAGAGACACAAATGCTAAATGTGAAAAAAAAATAAGGGAATATCTAAATAATATGTATGAGTTTAGAAACACTGATGCTAAGCAACTATTTTTGATAACTCCAGAGCACACAAACATTTAGCACAATGACTTAGGAAGCAGAAAATAGAAAGGGTTGTTGCTAAACTTAGGGAGCCTATAACAAGAAAAAAAAGAGATCCTGTAGAGGTTTTAGACATGTTTCAGAAATTTTATGAAAATTCATATAAAAGAGAGAAATATAGAAATCTAAAAAGAGCACACATGGAGATATTTATTGATGACTTAATTATGCCAAGATTACAGGTAGATGAGGTTCAACAACTAACACCTGCAATAGGAGGGGATGAGGTAAAATTGTGATGCATAATCAATCTTCAGGAAAGGCTGCAGAAACAGATAGTATTCCTTTGGAAATTTGGAATTTAGGAGGGCAGAAAGTGATGAAGATCTGGAAGGTTTTTGTTTAACAGTACTTTAAAAGGAGGGGAAGCACCAACAAGTTGGAAAAAAGCTGTGGTGGCTGTATTACCTAAGACCAGTAAAAACTCATCAGAATCAGCTTCAGACAGATCTATTTCAATTTCAAACTGTGTTTATAAAGTGTTTATGTCAATACTACCTAAAAGAATGGTAAATAAGTTGCCAAACTCAACAGATATGGATTAATGTGGTTTTGTGGAGGGGAAGAAAACGTCTGACAGCATTAATAGAATAATGATAATTCACAGGGAATGTAAGAAAATACTGCTGTTGTTGGATCTTGATACAGAGAAAGCATTCAACAGAGTAAGTTCGGATTTTATGAGTAAAGCAATGAAAGCATTTGCATTTCCTAATACAATAAATAAGCTTAATTAGGAGGATATGACAGATCGGAGACAAGAAATAAAGTGTGAGGGTTCCTCCATGGTAGGTTGTGTTTGAACAGAGGAACCAGGCAGGGGTGTCCTCTTTCTACTTTGTTATTTGCTTTACATTTAGAGCAACTGATAAAGAAAATAAGGGACTCAGACATGCATGGCTACAATTGGTATAGCAATCAAGGAAAGTTAGCTTTATTTGAAGATACTATTTTTACCTAATAAATCCAGAAAAGGATATCTCAGTATTGTGGAACATTCTGAAATAGTTTCAAATCTTTGGGGGATATAAACTTAATGAAGATAAAACAAAGGCTACAGCCATATATTATGTATTCGCACACAAATTGTTTAAGCAATACCCATATTTATGGGGACATGATAAGATGAAGTTAGTTATTTAGAAGTATGGATTTAAAGGGCTTCTGTTATGGCAGCTAAGGATAAGTGGGAATAGACTAAACAAAATATAATACAAAACTAAGAAACTGTAACCTCTTGTTTATGGATATGGATAGTAAGATACAAGCAGTGAAAATGTTTTAGTCCATTTAATTTTATATACGGGTCAGGCATTTTTTATCAACTTGAGGAGAAGTTGTGGACAATAATTAATAAAGAGTTGAAGGAATTGATCTGGGAGAGGAAGACAGAAAGAGTTAAGTGGGATACATTTATCATTCCAACAGAACAAGGTGCTTTACATTTACCTGAATTGGAGGAATATTTTAGAGTTACACAGTTAAATCTCACATACATAACACAGGCAGAAGGTTATAATTCAAAATGGAAAAGAATGACGTTGAAGCAGAGAAAGTTCAAAAAATAAAGAGAGAATAACATCTGAATGCAGATAATTAAAGAGAATAATAACCATATAGAATATTATATTCATAAATTTGCAGGAAAATATCTAAAATATAAGTCAAAAATAGGATGGAGAAGGAAGATTTTGCCAATAGGGATGACTGCAAGTAGGGTTCAGAAAATAGTCAAGAGAGGAATGGAATTTTCTTGGAGAAATCTGTCAAAGGAACAAAAGTATTGCAAATAACTAGTGAGAAAAGGTATTAGACTGGGCTCATACCAAGAAGATGTTTGGACTGCAGGCTAAAATCTACCATATCTGAAAAGGACTGATATAAGAGTAAAGACAAAGTGAAAGGGATAAGGTAATCTTAAGTAAAAGATCTGCTGTAGTGGGGTTTTAGTCAAATCTAGAACATAAGCTGCTGTTAAAAATGGCCTAATTAGTACAGCATGTAAAACGCAGCATTATAACTATAAGAATCAATCAGAGGAGGTTGAAAAGATTGGTTAGAAAGATTTGAAAAGTAATTTACAAGAGAACAGTTAGAGGAAATATGCATGGCTCCCAAGTGTGCAACTAAGTCCAGAAGGTTTAGGACCTTTGCTTGGAAGTGTTTGTATAGGTATTTTTATACTCCAAACAGACTTCAAAGAATTTTTCCTCGGGTAGATGGCAAATGTTTGAGATGTGATGGGAAAGAAAGAGGCAACTGGGAACATGTGTTTTGGGAATACACTGATTTGGCAGATTTTAAAAATTCCCTACATAATACTTTGCCAGAAATATTGGGTAAGCAAATGGCTGTAACTAATGATATAATTGTTTTGAGCTGGGACACAGGATCTGAGTTGCCTAGACATAGAAACCACCAGGAATTTAGTGAAAACCACAGTTTAATATCGCTTGTAGATATATATATTTTTTTAAATCAGTCCACCTATTCAGATAACAAATGTATTAAAAAAACAGTAATTCTTGAAAGCAAAAGTCCTAAATACTAATGCTGCAAACTCCGCAACCTTGGTTTAGAAGAATTTATACAAGTGATTCACTGATCAAAGATTTTTTTTTTTATCCAGAATACAGACACAGCACATGCACAGATACATATTAGGCTATCAGTCTGCATGGTATTACAAGCCTAGCCAATAATCAGAGGTCAAAATCAAAACCTGTATCTTGTATTTGTAACCATTATGCTGCCTCTTTTATGCCCATAATCAGCCATAAGTCCTTGGTTCTTCGGCAAAAGGAAGAAGTTAAGAGTAGACACTTCCATGTTGTGATGTTGGGGCAAATTTAATCAACTGTCTGAAAAGGAATAACTGCACCCACTAATGAGGGATATGAGAAGTATTTCTGGGGGAGGTATAGAATGGAACTCAGCATAAGAAGAAGTATTAAAGGACGACTATGAGCAGAAACAAAAAATATATATATTTTTAACTTGCCATGAAGTTCTACACAATCAAAACTTGCCAGCCAGCAGCAATTACTAATAAACACAAAGCTGTAATGTAGTGGTACAAACTTTACCAATAACCAAAATTGCACCTCAGAGACTGCAATCGGACAAACACTCCAAGGTGCACCAGTAATAATCAACAGTTTGAAATAATTTATTGGTTAAGCACTTTCATCTCAAATACAGACTTCATCAGAACTGAAACTGTAAAGAAATCCACTTGGTACTTAGGTTTTAAAAATTGGTAATTGCTAGGAAAGCTGGTGGTCCATGCCACAAAATGCTTCTGTTCTGGCCTATCTATAATGTTACAAACTACTCAGAAAGGCTAGACACAAACCTCTGTGGGATATGTAGAATTCTATAAGAGTTTCTGCCTGTTTTTAGTCTCACCAAGGAAAACTTTACTTATCATACAGAGTTATAAGTAGGTGGTGCAGTCAATCTGCAATCATTGGCAAAAGCTTTGAATGTCATTATGCCAGTAGTACAGCTGTTTGGACTCACTGTCAGGAGTGATAGTAGTTTATTTTAAATTGTGGTGAGTTCTATTCTTTTTATGAGTTGCCACAGCTGTAAATAAGGATGAGGCTATACATTAGTCAAGAAAACTGTGGTATAGTTATTTCTGTCTACCCCACATGCAAAAGCAAGCATTTTATGGCCCCCTTCAAGCTCCTTTAAAAGATGAACTAAGCAATGGCAAAAGATGAAATAGAAAATTAGACACTGGCTCAGCATGGTAATGTATAAGCCACTTAGACCCTGCATTTACCTCTGATAATGTTCAGAAATCCTCAAAATTACTCAGTATAAGCCATCTAAAAGGTTTATTAAATACTTACTCATCAGGTGATAAAAGAGAAGCACAGGTTTATACTGATGCCTTGTAGATGAAGAAATAAAACAGAAGGGGAGAGAAGGATACTTAACTCAAAGAAACACCCCAACATACAACATCTACAGAGTCCAGTTTGTGTTCTACAGAGTTCAGAGTCTGCAAGCTAATGCATAGTATAAGTGAGGTAAAGCTGCAACTCTTCAGTGGCTCAAACATACTCACATTGCTAGCTTAATGTATAGCTGGGGCAGAGAGGAAGGTTTTAATAAAGCTTCTCATGATTATTTTTACATGTGTGACTTAAACTACCAGCTATTACATCCCTTGGGAAAAGTTTTTTTCCAGGTCAGCAAACTTCACTTTAATCACCTCTGCTGAAAAGGCTCATGATGACTGTTATCAGCTTCTCTCTGATGATGGCTTCAGCAAAGATGGAGCAGAAAATAATAAGACTGATGGTCACTGGACTGAGGAAGGTTAATTTTTTCCTTAAAGCCCTGGGAGCTGTAGGCCTTGGTGACAACAATGTATTAACAGCAATACTGCAAAATCTAGGCATTTTGAGAAAGAGAGAAGGCAATGGAATGGTAAGTTTAGCTAAGCTCCAGATATGAAGCTCTGAAAATGATTAATCAGAAATCTACATAGCAAATGTGTGTCCAGAATCCAGAATGCTTTCATCAACTGAGGTAGAAAACTTCCTCCATGAGGATATGACTGACAAGACAAAGCCCTTCATTTTCACCAAAGGCACATCTTGTCTACCAATAAAAGAGCTATTAAGTTTTCTGGAATGCAGTATCTTTCAAGACTGATATGAGAACTTCTTACATCATTCTTAGGGGCGGTAAGATTTCTTATGGCAGTGGTAATTTAGCAGCAGACACACATCATGCTTTTTTTTTTTTTCCTTGTAGATAAATTATTTATCTTTTCTGTATCTATTCAGGGTAACATGACAGTGTTCCAGTGTTGATTCAAATTTCTTGATGGAAATCTTGGGTGGCTGGACAGTTATAAATAAAGTTATACATGGCATGATCCTTCTTGTCACCCATTGTCTAGCTATAGGATCTCTTCAAAGCAGTATTTTTAAACAATGAGAAATAAGAAGTCTGGATTGAGAATGGCTGAAACTAATCTAGACAAGTTGCTTAAGTGTGCTATAATGCACAAGAATAATATAAAAGAAAAGTCATAAACTATTTCAGTGCAATGCTGGAGGCATAAAAAGCTATTTCCTCCAGTTACTGATGTGTTTTAACAATACGCCTCTCAATGACACCATTTTATAGTACTTATTGATTTATAACCCTAAATTTAGCTCATTTCAATTTCTGAACCTGCTCCAATCTGTTAGAAGATGAAAGGAAATGCTTTTCTTTTAACTAAAATCCTGCTTTTAGCACTCTGTAACACATGGTTCTACAAATCACTGCACAATACGGGTGAAGAGTAGTTTATATCCTTCTGCTTAACTAAACAGAAAGCAAGAAGTCTGACCGCCATTAAGTCACTTTTCTCTGGCAGCCTGAAGTTGGGTTGTGTCAGTAACATCATTATAATTTCTACTGATGTCAAATGCACTGGAATTGGGTGTGATTTATTTTTTTTACTGGATAAACATTGGAAGAGGGCAGTGAACAGCTACACCAAAAGTTGAAGGAAGTGAGTTGATGCAATTTATTTACTTTTTACTAATCACTGTTGAAGAGGCTACTGAAGGTTTTTGTTATTGGGGCAGTGTGTGTGTCTGACAGCAACAAGATTAAACATATTACTGTCGCCATAATGCTCTGTACTTCTATCTGGCTTGGCACTTCAGAGTTAATGTATGCCTGAGTGAAATAAAATGAAATTCAATATTATGGTCATTATTATTTTCTATTTGATCATAGACAAACTGAGGGGCACAAGCAATACTGTAACATTAGTGAATACATGCAGTCTGTGCATGAACATGACTGACTCCTGCTCTTCTATGACTACAATTACGCATTCAGAACCACAGCACTGCTAAGCAAAATGGCAACACACATACACAAACAATAAAAATGCCTTGAAGACACCACTGCACTACACACACAGCTTTAACATCAATTTGTTAAACACTTTTATCCCTTAATGATATGAGATCAACAGAATGTGTGTGCATACGTGTAAAACAAGCTGCAGTACATTAAGGTAGCCATTGTAATCACAGTCAGACATCTAAGATGTACAGAATCATTAAAATGGCTACAGCTGATGGTTATGGAGACCATCTACTGATAAACGTGACTGACCTTATTGCTTTTTTATCACAGTTAAACATTAATTGATGCATTTTGTAGGTCTAATATGAGTTTGTAAGAAGCAAGCAGTTATACAGTATTGTGGCCATTTCTTGCAGTAATCTGGCATCTGATGAATACACAGTAAATAAGGCATTACAAATGAAGGGTATACAAGGCACCTAATGTAAAACAGTGACAGATCTCTGTTGTCATCTGATAACATTTAAATGATCACTGATCTGGCTTTATCTCAGGTGTGTGCAGTCAATCAAGTGGCTATAACTGGAAGGTACAAAGCAAGCTGTGGTGAAATGACTGACCCCTACTGTTGTATAACCACATTTAAAACGGTCAATAATATAGCTTTGCAGAGCAAGTGTGTGTTTGTGTGAAATAAGCTGGAATGTATAATGATCATTTTATCACAACTTGGCATCTGAGGAATACACATTTAATAAAGTGAGTATAACTGATGGGTACAGGTATTTTCTGTGAATAAAAGTGACTAGCTTCTATGTCAACAGATCAAAGTTAGTGATTTATCAAGTTTTACAGGGCTAATGCACATTTTTGTGAAACAGACTGGAATACTTTACTGAGCTAATTTCTTGTTATTACAGTCTGACAACTAAGGTGTACATGCAGTCAATGAAGTGGCTCTAATTAATGAGTATGGAGGCCACACACAGATAAAACTGTCTGACTCTTGCTGTTTGATCGTATCTACAAGTCACTGATCTGGTTTCGTAAGAATAAATTTTTTAGGAGAAACAAGCAAGAATACATTCCTTTGACTTTTTTATCATGATCACACCTCTAATATACACAATCAATATGGCTATAATTGGTAGGTGCAGGACAGTCTGTGTATGAAAGTGATTGAAGACTGTTGTTGCAAGATCACAGTAAAACAGGCACTGATGTGGTTCTGCAAAGTTAGTGTACAGATGTGTGAATCAAGTTGGAATATAATACTGTAGCGATGTTTTATCAGTTTTGTAAGCAAGACAGCCACTATCATCCAACCTGAGTGATGAAAGCATCACTTAAGCAACATCATTAGAGACAGTTTGAATCATCAAGAAGCTGTAATTTCAGACTCAGGAGACCATGAGGATTTGAAGATTTTTTTTTCAAGGTGCTTTGTTCCCCCATGAATGCCAACTCTCAAGTCCTCTTGCAATGGAACAAGGGCCCATTCATTCTACAACATCAGGTATCAGCTCCAAGAGATAGAGCATGTTCAAATGGGAAGACCTTCTAGGTAGCCAAATGAACACCTTGGGCACCTAGCTATGTCTTCTCCTAAAAACCTTTGTTATGGAGACGGTACTCATGTCCCAAGACTGGGGCTGTTCTTGCTTTAGCAAACAGCCCAAATGACCAAAGGCAAATAAGAACCATCAGCTAAATAACTGGACATAACTACAGTCTCCATTTACTTGTTCTTGTAAGCAACTGCTAGTCTCATCCTTCCAATCATCCATTAATATTGTGATCTGCCCATCTATCTCTTAATCATCTGTAACTTCTTTTTCAAGTATCCACTTCACTGTGCACAAGGCAGAGCAATGGGTGGAATACCAGCCCACTGTAGGGAATACAAGCACTCACATTCCACACAAAACCTAGGGTCAGTTTATAATCCACATGTCTGCACATCTGTAGAATGCGGGAGGAATCAGAACCTGAGAGTAAAACCTACATTACCAAGGGGAGAATTGGCAAATTCCACACAGAAGCTACCCATGTGAGAATTAAACCATAGTAGTACTGTAAAACGCTGTACTATCTCACCATCTGCCAGAACTTTCCTCTTTTTAATTCTTTTTAAAACCTCAGTGATGAATACCAAGAAAATACAGCTCTAGGCTTGAGTGTGCTTAGATTTGTGTATAGGTGTAAAGTTTTAGAGACTGTACTGATTATCATTTACACCCTGAATGCAGGATTGCCAACTCCAGTAGAGTATTTTCCTTTCTATAAAGTGATATGTACACTGACAGATATAAATAAATAATGGTGTTAAAGTTTAATCTGTTCGATCATTTTTGTGCTATTCTTTTTCCTCTTTGCATATCATGTTAGGTTTGCCTAAAATTTCATAATATTTTCTTTAGGACTTTCTCTTGCTGGTTCTTATTATAATGACAATAATGTTTTTAAACTTTCTGGCCCAGGAAAAGCCTACATAGGAAGATGTTAGCAGCCCATGCATCCTTCTCTCCCTTTGGTGATCATAAACCTAATATTTCTCAGGGTACTCATATGTCTCTTATTTATAGTGGCAGACACAGTTCAACGGGACAGCTAATTTCAGGAAACCAGACATCATTGGTAGACATAACAAGTTAAAGGATGGCTAAGTCCCTGTATCGAATCAATTCAAAGTCTTTAAATATGCAGTAGTTTTGTGTAACAGCTCGGGTATTAGAAAGTAGTAGAAAGTAGTGTCAAGGGAGGATAGGCATGTACATCCTGGGGAGGAAGAATGTTGGTCCTATTAGGCCATGTCTGCTGCACTAATGATGACTGGCCTCAAGCCAATGGGTAGAGAAAATTTTTGAGTAAAGAGCCAGCTTAAAATAGGCATGGGCATGGACACCCTAGCCTGCACATGGTGGCAGGGCAAAGGTGGTCTCTGTGAACTCATGTTGATGCTAACCATTGTGAAAGTCAGCAAGCATCCTTGATATAATTAACAAAAAAAATTGAAATTATATTCTTGCTGGGCTTACAGGAAATTCCAATTAATTACTAAACAGTACAAAGCGGGCCATCCCATAGAGCAGCTGATGTAATAAATAATCAGGATCCCTACTGAAATTCCAAGAACTATAATTGCAGTTGTGGAAGATATATCTAAATCTGACGTATGGCAATCTCAAAGGCAGTATAGTTTTGTGTGGGTGAAGGGGTGCAGCCCCCCTCTCACAGTGGCAGGTGCAAAGGTATCCACACCACAACAACACTTTAAAAGTGTAATACTGAATTTCAGAATTTGCTAATTAAATATTTACATCTGTGGGACTTACCATACCCCTTAACCTGGAGACATCAAAAATCTGGACAAGGGCCTATGAAAAGTAGGTACAACTGGCCAAAAATCTGGATGCTAATTAACATAAAATTTGCATGCATAATAATTTGAATCCACCCATTCAAATGGAATTGTTGGATACCAACATTCAAACACAAGTTGAAAAACAGGCAAAAATAACACAAACTATAACCAGAACAATACAACTACAAACATCTGCATTAGAAGCTGAAGTTAAGTGAAACTTGCAGTAGTGTATTTTAGTCTTCTGTTAAGTACAAACTTGCAGTTTTAAAAGTACTTTATTTTCATTTTTTCTGCTTCTGAATTGTGTGTTTCTGAACAGTGTGCTGTGTGTCTCTCTGCAGTTAGTTCCTACCCTCCCTCCTTGTTTCTGTGTTGGTATTAGTGTTGGTGGCTCTGGAATTGCCCGCCCCTCCTGTAAGTCTCTATTAGAACACTCCTCCTGGGTCCATCTCATTTGCTCACTTAACCGAGTACAGTGAGATCATATTCTGAGTCTAGTATTCACTCTACTTAATACAGAGGGAAGATTTGAGAAGGCCAGCCCACTTACGTTCTTCCTTCCTCTCTCCTTGCACTTAAAAAATAAAATAAAATTTGCACTTTATTCATCTGCTTTTACTGTATTTGTGTTTCCTCCTACTTTATTTTGCTTTTCAAGTACTCAATTTTATTGACTCTGCTGCATTTATTACTGCTTGGCAGTAGCCTGATTAAATTGCAACTGTTATTCTAAGTCTTTTGGTTTAAGCACTGGGGCTTCATACAGGCTGTTTTACATTAAGATGGTTTGTGGTCTGCACTGTTCTGGCAGGACAGGTAGCTTACATCCTTCTAAGCTGGGAATTGCTGATTGAAGGCCCAGTGTCTGCTATTCTAAAAGTGTATTAGTTCTGGCTTAAGCACTTGGGCTTCAGGCCAGTTATTCCACATTAAGAAGGTTTGTGGTCTGCACTCTTGTGGGAGGAGAGGCTGGATTCTGCCCTTCTAAACTGGAAATTTCTGGTCACAGGCTTATTGTGTCTGCTTATTTGAACTATACCTTTCTGAAATTGGTGCGCCTTGTTGCTACACCATAGACCAGATTCAGGCCTGCTGAATCGAGCTTTGTTTGTATAACTTGAGCACTGATCCAGGCCATCTTTTTTTGGAGAAGGTTCCCCTGCACCCTAGTAGCAGGAGTGTGCAGTTAGAACTTGTCTGATTGAAGACTACTGGAACAGGGTTCAGTTTTGAGCTTTTTTTCTGGTTAATTGGGTAACTTGTTTAAATCAGTTTATTTGTTTTCTAGTGTTTATTTATATATATATATATATATATATATATATATATATATATATACATATATATATATAAATTGCACTTTATTCATCTGCTTTTACTGTATTTGTGTTTCTTGCTACTTTATTACTAGGGGCATTGACTACAACTCTGATCTGCGATATATAACAATAAGTATCCTTTTCTGTGCATTTTAAGTGTTTTTTGAGTGTATCTGCTTTATTTTCTGAAAAAAATTATATATACTTGTTTCCCACCTTTCTAAGCTAGTATAGTCTAGTTTTCAGGTTAGTGCTGAATTCAGTGCTGTGTTACAAATCTCTGTGTTTGCCCATACCTTACTTGGATAGAAGGAAGTTTCTCTGTTCATCTGTGAGAGAGGGGAGCTTTGAGCAGCCTATCTGTCCCTGGAGGAGTGGTTTCAGCCCAGAAATTAGTAGTTTATTGGCCATTTTGGGCTAATTTCTATCTCTTTCATTTCCCTGCTATAAATACTGTATTTGCCCAGTTTTGCACGCCGGGCAGCGCTGGTTAGCTAGGGTAAAACTATTCCCGGCTCCACAAAGTCTCCTCTTCGATTTTTCACTTGGAACTAGACAAACTTTCAACTTAAGCACTCAAGCCATTCATTTCTCAGCCCGGCACTTGCTCAAAACTTATAGCAAGCACTTATAAACCCTAGCACTAGACCCTACTGTACTGTGCAAAAGGACAAGGCTGTCTATTCAACCTTACCAGGCATCCAGTAAAACAGTTCACTGTACCTATCCAGGCATGTCCAAAGAGCAGTTTCAGGTGTACTCTCCAGTCCAACTGATGAATCTGGGCATTTTGAGGCAATGTTACAACCGTCTCATGTACACAGACAACCCCGCCCTGCTACCACTAAACACTAATACATGCAAGAGATGCAATTATACAGGCAAACTGGAGGCTAAGTTCTCTCAACCCAAGACTGGATCAGACAGTCAAGAGAAGAAGGGAAATACTTGCATCACACCACCAGTCTCACATAGACCCATTAAACCAGCACGGCAAAAAACACACATAAATACATGAAAACATACTCGGAGGCTCTAAATAAAAATCTGCAAAACCAACAGAGACCTCCAAAGTAAACATCCAAGCAAACTCCACCCCCCCAACACAAACCATGAAACACATACTTCACAAAACCAGTGTGTCATGCAATCACAGCCCTTAAGGCAAAATAACATACCCAACATACTAGCAATAGGTGACTCTATAGTCAGCCACACTGACGTCCCACTCACTAGGCTGAATAAGGAGAAGGTTACTGTTAGCTTCCTGTTGGGTGCCAGGATCCGCCACATAACACAAGCACTCAGGTCACTCCAGAACAAGTACAAATATGACTCTGTCATTGTCCATGTTGGTGTGAATGACCTGAGCTGTACCTCCCTGGACTACATGAAAAGAGACATGGAAGAGCTTTCTGATCACGTAGCCCAGGCCGATATGACCCTGACCCTGAGTAGTATCCTGCCCTCACCAAGAATGATACCACGGTATAAAGAAAAAATTCTCAATTTCAACAATTGGCTAAGTTTCTGGTGTCATTCAAAGGGGATCCAGTGCCTGTCAGCCTGGGATGACATGCTCGACAAGCCACACTGCTTCGCTAGAGACGGCTTGCACCTGTCACCTTTAGGCTTTCGAATACTGGCCAAGGCTCTTGCCACCCCCATAGATCCTTTTTTAGGCAAGGCTCGAAAGACAAACCCACTGCCGTAAATAGCACAAGTAACAAAAAACTGAGGGTAATGCTACTCAATGCCAGAAGTCTAAACCTCAAAATGCACACACCCGAGGCACTCCTCAGTATGGAGAAAATCGATATATGTGCAGTTACAGAAACCTGATTTAAGGTTCCAGATAGCACCCCAGCACTACCAGGCTACAACTCATACCATACATTTCTGCCACAGAACCTAAACCAAAATACAAAAGGCGGGGGAGTATCCATATTCATCAAGGATACCCACACCTCCAGGTTAGTGTCACAGCACAATGCTTCAAGGATCATCTACGTGCAACTAACAATGGGCAAAACTGCAATTCAAATTGTAGCTTGCTACAGATCACCCACCATGTCCCAGGACCCCCATTTCAATTACCCAAACATTAATTGGGAGAACTACTCAAGTACTAACTCCCTTGCCCAACATTTCCTAGAATTTATAAACTCAAACGCCCTGGTTCAACTGGTCAACACTCCCAACAGAGGTGCCAACATGTTGGACCTGGTCATTACCAACATGGGCGACCAGTGCTCCACACAGGAGGTCAGCCCCTTGTTGTTTAGATCTGACCATAAACAAATCACTTTGGATATCCACATTCTGCCCCCACCCCCGGACAAGAAAACCACCGTGAAAAACTTTTCAAAAGCAAACTTCACGTTACTTAAGACCAAGGTGGAAATTTCAAAGCCCCCATGCTGAAGGATAACGCTGTCCAAGCTGGAAAATCCTTTACTAATGCATTCTACGGGCACCTACAAGAATGCATGGATAGTGCCATCCCAACCAAAACCAAGACTCACTCCTCCAAGAAAAGGAAACCAGTCTGGTGTACTCCTGCCATAAATAAGCTATACAATAGAAGGAGGAAACTAGTACAGAAGAGAGTAAAATCCCAAGAAGGGAAGACATCCCTGATCAGTATCAGCAAAAAACTACGATCCCTCATAAAATCATCCAAGGCGAGCTTTGAAAGAAAAATTGCCAAGGACTCCAAAGATAACCAGAAGGCATTCTTTAGCTATGTCAAGAATCTAAGTGGCAATGCTCAGATATGCTCAGAGTTAGTGCAGAATGGCACAAAATACACTAAACTGACCGATATCGCCAACATCCTGGCAGACAGGTCCAGCGCAAACTTCACCCCCCTCTCACCCCCAAAAGGGCCCATAACCATACCAGAAGAATGTAGAGTCCCTGAAATCACAGACACTCAGGTTAAAACAGCCCTCTTCAAAGCCAAAAATACAGCATCAATGGGACCGGGTGGTGTCCCAGGCTGCGTCTTACACAAGCTCAAAGACGAACTAACTGCTCACCTAAACATACTGTTCAAACTCAGTCTATACACAGTCTACATACCCATAGAGTGGCGCACAGCAATGGTTATTCTGCTCCATAAAGGTAGAGCCACAACAGACCCCGGGAACTATCGCCCTATAAGCCTGACTAGCTTGGTCTGCAAGGCTATGGAGTGCATCATCATGGAACTCATTAACAGAGACATTGGGAACCTCCAAACACTGGACCCTACCCAGTACGGCTTTGTTAAGGGCAGATCATGCCTCCTAAACCTGGTGGGCTTCTTTGAGACAGTTACCAAGGCTATAGACAAGGGAAAGGTGGTACACACAGCCTACCTAGACCGCGCTAAGGCCTTCAACACCACTTCCCATTCTGGTATTATAGACAAGCTCACCAGCCAGAACATAAACCCCTACATCACAAGATGGGTTGCCAACTGGTTCAAGGACAGAACCCACATGGTGAGAGTTGCTGCAGGAGCTAGGTCCGACTCTAAACCGGTTACAAGTGATGTTCCCCAGGGCTCAGTCCTAGGACCCCTCCTGTTTGGCATATACTTCTCGGAGGTACAAGCAAGCACAGGAGGACTATGGTTGACCAAGTTCGCAGACGACTGTAAACTAGGGGCTATAATTGTCTCTCTGGCTGACACAGACATCCTCCAAAAGGGTCTCACTGAGACAGATACCTGGTGTCAAAATCATGGCCTCAAGCTAAATGCCAAAAAGTGCATAGTCATCCCGTTTGGAAAAAACAAAGTACACACAAACTACCACATAGGTGGTAGTCCCCTAAATACGGAAGACATAATAAGGGATCTGGGGACCCAAGTAGATAGTATTCTCACCTTTGATAATCCCATTGCCAAAGTGGTTAGAAAATCCTTCTACGTGGCCCACCTAATCACAAAAGGGTTCACATCCAGATCAAAAAAGGTCATTGTGCTCATCACTCATCAGACTCATCATACAGTACAACGCCCCATTTGGGATGTACCTTACAAGACACCTGCAATAGCTGGAAAGACCACAGAAGTACCTCACCCTAAGATGATCACTGGCCTCAAACAGATGCACTATGCAGCTCGACTGAAGAAACTCCAGCTGTACTCGGTTGCATACCGCCTACTCAGAGGTGATCACTGCCTGACATACAAGGCCATGTCCAATCCAGAATTGATTGACATGCTCCACCTAAAGAAAACCATATCCCCTCCAGCCACATGCTCTAGGGATCTAAGCCTCACCACAGCAATAAATAGGACGTGCTGGAGGGATAGATTTCTGTCCCAGAGACTTCCCATGCTTTGGAACAAGATCCCAATCTACATTAGGCAGAGCTCCTCGCTAACACTCTTCAAAAGAAACCTTGACGAGTGGATGGGAAACAGAAAGTTTACCCCGGGGATCATTTCAGTGGCTCTGCTGGACAGAGGCACAGGGAACTAATCTAACGGGGCGGTGAAAGCCAACACATTCTGGCTAGGCTTACGAATGCCTTCGGGCACATAGCCTAGTACCTACCTATGAATCTATGAACCTAATAGTGTTTTATTTACATTAACATTTGGACTTGTATAAAGCTTTGCACTTGTATAAAACTAAAATGCCCTGTTCCATCTCACTATTCTGTAACTGCAGTTTAAGGACAAGTATGAACAGACAGAAAGACAAAGGCAAATTCTGTCATGTCTCTTTAAACATTTCATAGGAAAGTGAGTGCACGACATTGTATCTAAGCCTTATGGATGGATTCATACAGACTGATTCAACACACACCACTTTTAATCTAAAAGAAGTTCATGACACACGGGATAGCTACAGAAAATCCCATCTGATTCCATGGAACATTTTTTACTTTACAAAAAGAAAGTCTTATTGTTCACCATAAAGATCTGACATACTGAACATAACTCTCATGTTCTTCGTGCAAGAAATATGGACAAAGCCAAAAATAATGGGGGGTCAAAGGCCTCAAAATGGAGACAGATTTTAAATATATCTCAAATACTGTCATTATTTAGTGACTTCAGTCCTCAATGATTTGACATAAAAGCAGAATAGACCAAAACGTTGAAATAAAAATCTGGGGAGTTGAGAGGTATGAGCAGTTTACTAAATTAAATGTGATGCACAGCGGCCCTCTTTATATAGCGTCAGCAACATGCTTTAGAAAAAATTCTTGAAATCTACAGAAATGGCATTTGAACGAGAACCACAGCACTTTAAATAACAGAACAGGCAGATACTGCCATCTCTTAACAAATCACTGCAAGCCTAAATAGACAAAAGCAAGTTTATGCCACAGACATAATTCACAAAAATATTTTATATTAATCCATGCTTATACTTACAACTCCATAAAAGTGAAGCAAACCAGACCATACCTCTCTCAACCTCTTAGAACAAGAAATCTGGACAAAGACCCAAAAATAGGGACAATTCTTAAATATTGCTCTTACAAACTTAGAAAGATGATCGAATAACATGTTTTCATTTAGCATGATTTTTTGTGAATGGTGTGAAGTCTGAAACTCAAATGTCTGTCATTATTTTCTGACTTCAATCCTCAATGAATTGGCAATAATTTGTCAGAAAAACAGCACTTTATGAGGAACAGACCAAAAATCTGGACAGTTGAGAGCTATGCCTGGATTGGAATACCAACTACAAGGTCCACGAGTGCATGCATAAAAGGATCATAACTAACACAACGCCACAAGACAGTGGACTAAAACCTAAAAATTGATATTACTTCTGCTGTGAATATTTTCTTTCTTTAGGAATCCTTATATACAGAGGACAATTCTGAAAGTAACCCAGTGTAGAAAGCTGAACTATTTGCCTGTAGTTATCTTTGCATACACACTTTCTACCCTCTCATTCACTCTTATACATACATCACATACACACGCACACACACACTCTCACATTTTTTATAGCAGCAAGTGAAATATGAGCCATGCTGGCTAAAAATATTGCTTAGATCTACACAGCAGTACAGCACAAAGAGACAAAAGCAGCTGTATTATAAGCAAATCAATGTAAACTGGCAAATGAACTTTAAAAAAATGGTTATATGCTTGCATTGCCCGATAATTGCACATTTCCATAAGAATTACTTATAGTTACCAGCCATAGAGAAACCAGACTACTGTTTTTAATCTGCTGCTGAAATAACCATGCTAATGAGATTCTGCCAAGCAAAATAAAGGTTACACAAACACGCAGTTCCTAATGCAGTGTGTAAAATCCTAACTGTCTATGTGATGTCACTTTGTGGCTGGATCTCTTAGTAAGCACCAGCTTGCTGATGTAAGTTTGTTGGCATGCACCTTGTATAAAACCACAGCTTGTTAAAAGCCACCAAGACTTAGGCTTTTTAGCTATAGATGCATAGTTCTTCAGGGAAGTGACATTTATTTTGCGTAAGTATCATTTTACTGTATGCTACTGCACTTTATATAAGTGCTAAAGCAGTTGGAATTAAAGGTTTACTAAACTGTATTCCTTATACTTAAAAAGGCATGGAAACTAGCTATAAATAGTTGTTAATTGTTCAAGTAGGACATTCTTCTCATTTAACAAAATAATGAATACACTCCGATACCCACATAACTGATTTGAGCTATGAATTTATGAGGTTTGACTATGAAGAATACTAAGCAGTGACTACAGTAAACAGTTCCACCCAAAAAAGCTACAGCGACTTACTCGGCACACTTCTATGCCATTACAGAGCTGCCATGTATGTCAAGGCGTGAAATATGTGGCAACTGTCTGAAGGAGTGACATGATTAGTAATGCTGCAATCAATGGCATGGGAAATTACCATGATGTGGTTGGTCATTGCCACTGTTATTTTGCAATTTAAATCAGGAAATACTAGCTTCAGTAATATTTAGGGCTATGTACTTTTTGTTTTTGCCATTTCCTGTTTTAACTCCATCGTTGCAGCTCTGGTGATGTCAAGATGTGAGGAATCAAAGTTCAAATTGCTCCAACTACTGTCTTACCTTGCAAATGTCTGAGTAATAAAGAAAATCGTAATTTAAAGAGGCCAGTCAAAATTTCATGGCACCCTTGGATTTAGTTAGAATTTGTGATTTTCTGACTAATTTGCAATGGTTGAGAGGTATGAGACTCACAACTGCAAAAGACAGTCAATCACATATTTGTTATAAATACTGTTTAAGACTGTCTATTGTAGATAACTCTTAGAATGAATGTCAAGTGATAGCAAAAAAAGCAAGGGACACCAAGGCCAAAGAAAAAATAAGCATTTCAGAATGCTGACACATGAAGCATCAAGATGCTGCTAAAGAAAGCCTGACTTCTTGAATCAGCACAAGCAGTAATGCTTGGTAGATGTGTGTTCAAATAACCAAGAGGACTCTGCATACATATCTGCAATGGACACAAGCTTGAAAAGGGAACTGGAGGCAACCATACCTTTGATGGTATGACTTCTAACCTCAAAGGACAGAAGGTCCTTTGCCACCTCATCACAGAGAATGACATCTTTAGCAATCAGTGTGGAAAGGGTATGTTTATAAAACCCATAACCTCCTTACCTAGAGCACAGGAGATTGGACACAACTGATTTATCTTCATGAACTCATACATCCTTAAAATCTGAAATGATGACATATAACAAAGATATGGACAGGTTTCTTATACTTGGATTCTGTTCTGAAAAATTGTGTGTGTGTGTGTGTGTGTGTGTGTGTGTGTGTGTGTGTGTGTGTGTGTTGTGGGGTATGTCCTAGTTTAAACACAATTCTAATACCACATTCAAAAGGAAATGGGGGTTAGTCTAAGGGGCACCAGATCCTTGAAAAAGACCAAATGGGATTCCCTACAAGCTAGGGCAGATGCTTTGAGATGTCATGGGTGCAGATAATGGGCATCAGAAGCCATAGTTGTAACCCCCACTAGAAAGATCTAGATCTTCTTGGCAGGAACTGGAGATGGGATCCTGTACTGGTGAGCGTCTGACAGCCCTAAGCCACACCCTCTTCAATCACCAAGAGATAATAAGGATGAGCACTGGCTTTTATTTTCTGAATTTGTATATCAGGTGAGGCTTCACAGACAAAGGATGGATGACCTACACGAATGCTTCCTACCCCATAAGGCAGAATGCATCCATCAACTCTCCCTTTCCCTTAAGAACCAAGCTGAACTGGAGGAAGACCATTTCAGTTTCCTGTGTGCATCATTACTAGAGGGATCTCCCTTATCATCAGTTCAACGAAAGGCCTGTAACTCTGGCAAAAGGAATTTCCCAGCATGTTTACTTTAAACACGACCCACATGGATCTTAGGAAAATGCCCAGATGTATTGGTCAGCTAGGGATCAATACTAGTAGTATAACTATTGTGAAACCTGTAATGTTAATACTATATGTGTAACACAGTACACTGTTAAAAAGGTAGACTGTCGAATATAAACTATGGTTAAATGTAACCTTTTCCAATAAACTGATCTTTATCTTTTAATGTAAGCTTCAACATATATAAAATTAATGTCTTACTTTATACAGTTTACTTGGTCTTCCTTAAATGAAAACTGATTTATTGTACAACTTCTGCAATATGATGTTACAATCCTCAATGTGTTCAAAAGGATGTATAGAGAAGTAAAACTTTAAATAATATAAAAAGTACAGCTGTGTACACTTACTACAAATATAGATGTTTGAGTGTATTCACTGTTGCAGTCATGATTTATGGGATTTCCTGCTTCGGATGGCCTTGGTTGGCTTGACTACCAGAGTAAAAAATGCCCTCCTCCTTAGGCTGATGGGCGCTCTACTCTGACATTGGTACGTTTGGGTATGAATGGAGCCATCCGGCACCACAACATCAGTTTTTCTTGACCCTAGAAGGTAGAAGCCCCATAGGTGACCCTTAAGTGAGGGGTAAAATAACAGGAAATGGTGGCTGAAGGTCTTCCTGCATTGGGTTCTGTGACAGGGGAGGACGGGGAAGTAAACTGTTATTGTAAGGAGAATAAGGGGGGGAATGGAGGGAAATGAGACTGCAAGTAGTAGAAGTAGCGAACGTAAACTCGTCAAGTCAAAAAGTAATAATAGAAAATATATATAATTCTACAGCATTATTAAGTATTAAAAGGTAATCCAAGCAAGGCAGGCAGTCTGTTTCCAGTCGAAAATCCTTTATTAAGTTTTTTTATTTTCGACTGGAAACAGACTGCCTGCCTTGCTTGGATTACTTTCGAATACTTAGTAATGCTGTAGAATTATATATTTTCTATTATTACTTTGACTTGACGAGTTTACGCTTCTACTACTATTGTCTGATCTGATTAATATGCAGTGATTAACTAGAAATATATGGACTGAAAATCTTCCACACAGAGAAGTTTCTTACACTGTTTTGTTTTTAGACCCACTACACTTTAGTGGGCTATTTTGAGACTTCGGGGATACCACGGAGATTACTTGTTTTTTTTTAATTCTTTTTTATAAGACCAGTTGCTCCTACTACTTATTGGAACTGTCTTGGATCACTATGTCCGGTTTTCTAGCATCTATCTTTTGGACTGTTGGTATTGGGTGATCTCTCTGGTGCGGACCAACTGATGTACTTAAACATTGCTTCAGACCCCAACAGCAAGAAAAGACTGCTATCATGATGCAGACAGGCTCCCCTTTATACCCGAGTGTACTGATGATGGTCAGGGAGTCCGCCAGCCTGGGAAGGGAAAACAGTTTTCCCTGGTAGATGGACCGGCTAAGGGCTTTCATGGCAGGAAATCCCACAAGTCAGGACTGTAACAGTGAAACACAAAGAACATCCCCTTCCCCTTTCTATTTACAAAGGAGAAAAAACTACAGCCTTCTTGGAGGAGTACAGAATGGGTCTTGACTCAGGAGCTGTGTTGCAACAGACTGGCTTCTTAAAGGAGCTTTTGGTGGAAGTAAATTTGAAAGCTCACAGATATTGACATTTGAGACCATGTAAAGAATGAACAGTTCCTCTGTTATGATTCTCCAAGACAAAGTAAAACTGGACAACCAGTCTTTCTCATGTATTAACGAAGTATAGTCAGAATAGCTATGGTATCCCCTGTGAAGTCTAACTTCTGGGGGACTTGGTGGAGGGGGGGAATTGTAGACACAGAATCAACTGACTCTTGACATTACACTCCATGCCACAGAGGGCTTTTTGGGGAAATGTCCATGTATAGAGAGTAAAAAAAGGCCATTGGTGCAAAAAAGACTGCCACTGTGCTCAACACCTGTTCTTCTATAGATCTTTAATGAGGCCCTACAAAGCCTGCTCATAAGTAACTTTTTTTAATTTCTAAGAGCAAAATTTAAAATCTCTCTCTATTTCTGGGTATCCAGACTGGCTTGCTTCAGTTTATCCTTAAAGAAGGAAAACACAAGCCACACTATCCAGTGCACACATACCCCGGAAATGTCTGACTTTATCACAATAGCGTTGTTTAGTTATGGCAACGTATAAAAAAGTATACTGCTAAAGCTGTCACAAAGACCTTTTCAAGTGACTTCTTGTGAAGTGAAAATGTACATTTTTTACAAATCACAAGATTGCTAACAGGAATCCATCTTAAATCAACTGCTCTTTGATACTCCTTATTTTAAAAATAAGCCAGTATTTTGTGACAAGATGCACTTTATTCTGTTAAGTTAAACATCTAGTGGTATGTGGAACGTTAAGTGAGACATCTTGTGGTTAGAAGAAAGGCTAAATATAGAATGCTGTCCTATCTTTCTTTTTGCCTTTCAGAAAGAAGAATTACATGACCGTGACATCTGAGAAAAGGAGGATACTTTTGGTCAGCTCACCTGCATGTGTAATATTAAAAGAAGCTTGAAAAGCCAGAGAAGGACTACAAAAACAAGTTATAATAGTACCAATGTAACCAGATTATCTTTGGAAGTCAGTCTTGGACCTCAGAGTTCATCGATGTCTGCTGAATGATAGTTTTGCATAAATGCTTATTATAATAAATTCTG
The DNA here is from genome assembly GCF_019279795.1 of Protopterus annectens. Taxonomy (NCBI): domain Eukaryota; kingdom Metazoa; phylum Chordata; order Ceratodontiformes; family Protopteridae; genus Protopterus; species Protopterus annectens. The sequence continues at coordinate 1,430,058,859 of NC_056735.1, read as the reverse complement.
TAAACACTCTGTTGGAGTCTTCATGAATTCTTTCAACTGGTGAACCAGATGTGGACAGAGGGGGAATAATCCACATGCCCTCTGTAAAGTACTGAGGGCAAACAGTAACTGAACTTTGGGCCCCGGACAATGTAGCATTAACATTTTTTAAGACACGTAAGCAGATTTTTGTGAGTGCCTTCAAGGAAGACTGTTTCAAATATAGAGTATGGTTGGTACAAGCCTCAAGATGGAGAATCATCTCACTAAAAGAATCACAGGCCTAAAGCAGATGCCCTACGCTGACCGCCTTAAAAAACTCCAGCTATACTCTGTCGCATATCATCTACTCAGAGGCGATCTCTGCTTAACATACAAGGCCATGTCAAACCCAGAGCTGTTGGACATGCTACACTTAAAGAAATCCCAATCCCTCAGAGCTACACGCTCCAGGGATCTAAACCTTGTCATCACAATAAACAAAACATGCTGGAGGGATAGGTTCCTGACCCAGAGACTCCCCAGACTCTGGAATAGATTGCCCATACATGTCAAGCAGAGTGCCTCTTTGGAACTCTTCAAGAGGAACCTTGACGATTGGATGGGAGAAAGGAAATTCACCCCAGGGATCACGTCAGTCGCCCTGCTAGACAGGGGTCCAGGAAAGTAAATAATATGGGAAGAAATAGCCAGGGAATTGTTATGGCTAGGCTTGTATAGGCCCTAGGGCTGATAGCCTAGTACCAACCTATGAACCTATAACCTATGAACAGCACTGGATGCTTCCATAGAAGCCTGTACTGCTGAGAAAAACCTAGCACCATGTCAGAACATATCATATTTCTTTACATAAGCAAACTGTAAGCAACATCCTGTTTTATTTTTGCTAAAAATGTGGAATACATTAAAAAGTAGGAGGAGAAGTATAAAAGGGAACTTCACACCCTGTAATGTAAACCTGCATCTACAGATAGTGTGGATGGATATAATACAATGGGTTTTGAATTAGTTCTTAAAGAAAGAAAAACAGACATTAGGAACAGGAGAAATCTGCTGTAATTTCAAAGGCAGTGTATGAATATGATGCAAAGATGTACTGTATGCATTGCAAGGTGCTGCAGACAGTATTTTAAGAATAAAGTACAAATACATAGTGATACAAAAAGTAAAGCAAAAAGGAAGTATTTTGCCACAAATCTCAGAACTTATTAACTGTTAAGCTGCTCAAAAGGAATTAAGTGAATTACTGCAGTGACAGAACTTTGGTTTACCAGCAACATCAGAAATGCTACATCCAGTATTTTACTAACATAGAAACGATTATATCCTAAAGTTAACGAGAAATGCATGTTATTTGTGATAACAAAGTTTAGTAAGAGCAACTGAAGTACAGTATGTCATACATTAACACACCTGCTAGCTTTTAGCAAGATAAAACAATTACAATAACTGTGTCTGTAACGTCTAAGTTGTAGGGTCTATATTAGATAATTGAACTTTCACAAGTTCGACTGTCACATGGTCGACACCATATGATCAAACATTTAAACATTCGAACATCTAACAGAAAAAAAATAAACTACACAAATAACCTACCTGAACGTTTTAAGCAGGGGGCAAGCCACCTGCACCCCCACCGTGGTGGGCTGCACCCTCCACACCCCCTGCTTTTTAAATATACCAACTATGAGGTCGCACTACAGTGCAGAAAAGGGAAATCTTCCCATTCCGCGCTGTATGGAGAGCTCCGTTAAAATGTCTGAACTTTAAAAAATTCGATCATATGGTGTTGACCATATGAGACACAAACTTTTGAAAGTTCGATTATCTAATATAGACCCTAAGTTGTATACATGTCAAAATTCATATTAAGTTAGCCAATAATACCTAAAGTATTACAGTGAAATAAAGTGTGCATGCCCTTCCTTTGGCAAGTTTCAGCTGCATTATTTAGTTTAGCTATAACATTTGCACAGAAATGACATGAGATAAAGCGTGAACAGTGTTTCACAAGTTTTCTAAATTTCCCAAAAATAGTGCTGCATTCCAAAAAATTGAAGTGAAAGGAAGAGGTACATTTAAGGTATGCTACACTATGTGTCAAATTACAAAACTTACATTAATAGTTAAGTTTATGCAGAAACTGACTTCTCTTGCTTTACAAGATGTGACACAGCTCACAAATACATGCTAATGTTTTACCTGCAAATGGTCTGTTGTGATCAGTGTTTCACCCTGCTAAAAAAAAAAAATCTTAACTAAATAAATAAATAAATAAATGTGTGATTTTATAAGTAAACTGCATGTGTTGCTGTGACATCTCATGGTTTATAAACTTAGGATTTCAGAGAAATAAGGTATTTACATTTAAAATTTTAATTGTTAAAGGGAAAATATTTAAATGGCAGTTAGTATAGAGAAGCATAAGACTGCGGTGGTGGTGCTGTGGTAGCGTTGTCGCCTCACAGTAAGACGTTGTCCTGTTCGATTCTCAGCTAGAGCGTCTTCCGTGTGGAGACATGCATGAATGGGTGTACCTTCGTTGAAGGTTGTGCATCAGGGCCGGCAACTCGGCACGTAAAAATCTACTGCCAATTATTAGCAGACCGGAGTTCCGCTGTGGCGACTCCTAACCGGGAAAAGCCGAAAGACACAAACATAGAGAAGTAAGGTTCTAAAGTGTTATAGGACTTGATTCTTTCTACCTCTATCTACCTATTGTGTGACTATGAACAAGTCACTTAACCAGAAAGTGCTCCCAGATCACCTCTGAAAAGAGGTTAAGTGGGTTTACCTGGTTAACAAATGGAACTGTTCAATATATGCAAACTATAGTACTGTGAAACAAATGTTATGTTCCTCACATTGGCTATTAAGAAATGACCAGCCTGCTTTGCTAGGGAACTACAATAAAAGAAAGAAACATGGCATTTTCTGTGCATATAAAGGCCAGGATATTTCCGGGATTATTTTAAGAGTTACTTATTGCGTGCCCACTAATAACAAAACACTGAACAATTCAGTAACACAATTTATTCATATATTACAGTCATAGGCATTGTGACTACTGACTTAAAAGGAAAATAATTTATGGGTTTAGATGCCTGAAGATACAACAGGATAAAATGTTACACTTCTAAGACATCAAACATAAGTTCACAGTAATGGACAAGTAAAGATTAAGTTTATGTTCATCAAAACATTCTCGGTTTTGAAAAATATTAATTGTTGTTGATGTAAATCTTTGATGTATTGATAAGCTGTGGACCTATTAAAATAGTTGTTGGTTTGTTTTATAATGGATTTGTTTATTTATTGTTTTAAAACCAAAAAAAAAATTCTAGGTTTGATGCCTGGCTAACCAGCAATTGCTAATCTGACAAACAGAACATTCTATTTTAACAGTTAATGGGTCAGGAAATTACAATCAAGTACTTAAAATGTTTATTTGAGAGTTCAAGAGGACAAGTTAAAGTTTCATAAGGAATTTCAACACTAAAAATATGGACAACCATTATGTATTAGTAATTTATGATATATTTTAAAATAATGTAAAATACTACTTAGAATTAGTACACTATGACCACAATTAGATCAACTTTTATAAATGCATGTGTGTAAAACAAGAATATATTCATGAAAATTTCCAAGGAAAACATATTTTTTCTGAAATTACAGGAGACATCAGAGAATTACATATTTGTAAGACAAATTCGCAATAAAGTGTTCTTAATTATTTTGTCAGATCCTCCTGAAAGGAAATGATACAAAGAAAAAGTTGCTAGTTACGAGATATAAAAAGAAAGTTGGAAGAAATAAAGTAAAATACTTAAAATAGAGACATCTGACCACAAATATGTTAACAACGAGAATGAGTATATTGCGAAGGAAACTGACATGCATACTACTCAAATTATTTTGTCTTAGAGTAAGCCTAGTTACATGTAAATTTAAATATATAGGGAGTTGTGGAATCACTTTTCCAGTATCATTAACAGGTGTGGTATGAATGACATTCTTATGCCTCTTTATCCAAAAAGATAGTCATATAGAAAACATGTGACATATTTAGTGGCCATGCCTTTATTTTACAATTTGCAAAGCATGGTGGTAGTTTAAACAGGACTGCACTACTCTCTGGAGTTGGAAAAGCAGAATCTGGATGCTTCCAGGTCACTAAAATAGAATATTTTAGACAGATGTTGTAGCTCAGACACTTTTGTGAAGAAGCAGAGAAGCTACAGACTAGTCTAGAGAGACCTCATGAGTCCAAACGTGTGTGCAAATAGAGAGAGTCCTATAATGACCCAGGTCTCAAAGGCAAGGATAAATAATTTTATACATATATATATATATATATATATATATAAATACACACACACACATCATGCACACACACAAATAAGTATATACACACATATATATATATATATATATATATATATATATATATATATATATATATATATATACACATGGGTCTACTGCATTTCATCGAATACCATGTATTCGAAAAAGAGCAGTAGACTGCTCAGTTATGCGAAAGTGCACTTATTCGAAAGTGAACTTAGCTTCTACGAATGGATCGCTCCACAGTGGAGGACAGCAGGAAAACGTGCTATGTCCTCCACTGTGGTGCGGTAGTTACGGACCTTAGGGTTAGGGCATGTGTCATGGTAAGGGGATAGCCCTACTAGCTATCCCCTTACCAGTGCCCTAACCCTAAGGTCCATGACTACCGTACCACAGTGGAGGACAAGCTATCCTCCACTGTGGTGCGGTAGTCACGGACCTTATGGTTAGGGCCTGGGTCATGCTAAGGGGATAGCTAGTAGGGCTATCCCCTTACTATGACCCGTGCCCTAACCCTATGGTCCGTAACTACTGCACTAAACATCAGTACGTAGTCCGTTCGTTGAAGTGGGTCTTGCGAAAGTGCACTTTCGATTCAGTGCACTTTTGCGTAACCCAGGGTTTACTGTGTGAATTCGAAGTGTATTTTCGAACTTATACAGTAGACCCATATATATATATATATATATATATATATATATATATACATATATATATATATATATATATATATATATATATATATATATATATATATATATATATATAAATATGTATACACATATACAAATATACACACAGTGTGCATGTGCGTGCATGGAAGTAAATATATAGACAGGGAGGAAGAATTTAGTGTGGCCGGACTACCAGCATCTCCATGTTTCTGGAAGGTGGGAGAAAACAAGTGCACATTGAGAAAATGCACAAAGACATGAAAAGAACATACAAATTCCATACAGTGACTGAAGTTAGAATTAAACTCCATACCCATCACCTGGCCTTGTTTATCTCTGAAACAAGTACCTCAGTATTCTCACAATCATCTTCACAGGTACATCAGAAGGGAAAGGAGACTCTGCTTTAGCACTGGCTCCAGAAATCAATGGTCTGCACTCACTTGATGATTTTAAGGAACAAGACATACACGAGTGCTGGGTATTGGACAATGGGAAGCACATAGCACAGGTAGTACTATATTCTAAAAGGCCTGCACAGGTCTATACACTTATAATAAACTATGATCACTTGCACATCTCCCACTTGATGCTGAAAAGTGAATGCTTGCCAGTCAGGGGATATCTGTGGGCTCAGTGAATGAAATGCGAGTCTATGTAACTCTAGTCAGTGCTTTGACATGGATGTCAGGTTTACGGTATAGACTGCCTAAGCCGAAGTTCAACAAATGAGTTTTTAAAGACAAATAAGCCAGCTAATGTGCTGATCTTCATGTTCAGGTATGGACTGATATGAACTAGAACTAACTTCAAGACTCACCCTATGTTTTTGCTGGTAGATGAGCAGAAGCTCTCTCTCTAGCTAAGGGACACCACATATTTTACAAATGGATGGGGCTATTACTGGGACAGACTTAAGTGTATTAGGCTTTGACTGATGCCTGGCCTTCTTACCCTTTCCTTTGTTTCCTTCATTCAAGACATTTGTCCAAGATTGTGCAAAGAACCTTCTTACCTACTTTCTTAGTTGCCATAATGCTGCCATCTTGTGAAATGTAAGGTCCATCTCCAATTTCGCATGCCTTTACATCAACAATGGAATCTGCAACACTTACTTGTGCTGTCTTCATCTCTTGTCTCCAAATGGTACTGCCACTGCAGAATCTGGCAGTCACAGTTACGCTGCATTTTTTAGGCACAGCATGTGAGAAAAGTTCCCTACAACATACATTAGGACTGAGATCAAAATTGAGTGCTACAAAAATGAGCAACACAGAGGCTGAGAACAATCACCTTGCTCAGTAAATGATATGATATAGAGTGGCAGGAGGCACAAGTATTCCCAGTTCAAGAACTAGAGAATGCAAGAACTTTGTGCCCAGACTAAGATTTCAGAACAGGAAATTCTAACAGCTATCCACTGCTGGGTTTTCAACTTCTTGGTGCCACTCAAGCAGATAGTTGCAGTCACAAGAAAATACAGACGCTGGAAGGGTTACATAAAAATAAACTTTAATATTACTTATACAACGTCTTAATGAGTGACTGTTGTAGCTGAAGTGATCTTAATGCAAACAGGAAGAAGAAAGGGATAATGCAGTAATTGCAGAGAGAACTTGTGAAGATTAGCTCACATGGTAAGCACTCATACTTTTGGTTATACCTTACTTCATAAGGCTTTGTGTACTGAACCAAACACTTTGGTAAAACTCCAAGCAACTCCCCCCAGCAATTTGCAGGTTTATGTTTTCTAGCTGTTGAAAATGGGAAGTTTCCAATGACATTTATTATCTGGAGAGCAGAACTACACATGTAGGTTTGATTTCCAAAGATTACTACTACTAACCTTCAAGTTGCTTGATTGCCATAGTCCAATGTAAGTTTCCGCCTTCCATGCATATTTCAAGGTTATTTCTGAACAAAGTTAATTACTGGTTTCTTAATTCTATAATATTTGAATGCACTGTACAATGCATATATATTTTTTTTATTGCCAACATTTATTCTGAGTATTAGGTTCCTTGTTCTGCTGTTAGCTCCCCAGCAATGCATTCTAAGCAGAGACTTTCAGACCGAACAAAATTAAACACAGTCTCATAGGACATGCAGACATCACTTCTATGTAACCTATAAGAAAGAGAATATACTGACAGATCCTGAGCCTTTCTGACTAGATCAAGTTTTCCATCCAAGTGAATCTTCTAGTAAGGAATCATTATATCTCTTCACATTCTTTTAGGTGATTTGTTCAAAGGCTACAAAAGACATTACTATATTCAATAATAGGTAAGTTTGTGAGGTATACATTGGAACAAAGATCTCCCTGGAGTGACTTGTTCATTAGAATTAGACAGCTACAGAATATGTTTTCCTGACTTTCATAGATACAAACCGGTCAGAGTTTAAACTACTATCACTATCCCCATAGCTTTAATGATGGCATCATTTTTTTATGCCTTGACCTTTTATTCTGTATTCAGTGGTGAAATCATTACTACTGCACTAGGTGTGTACTTTTTTGCAGACTATTTTGAGGAACTTCTGAGTCTTTTACTGAGGTAACCATTTTAGCCAGCTTGCAATAACCAACATATTTGATTATCTGCAGCCAATTTCCCACTTTTATATCTGAAAAGAAGAGAGTAGAAAAAGTGTCTCCAATACACAGCCCTCTAGGACTTCACAGGTAACCCTTGTTGGGAGAGACAGGTAATCCCCAACTAAATTATGTATGAATTGACATTGAATACTACTAATATGTCAATTACTCCTTTATATTGAAAAATGCCAAGTGCCTCTGCAAATAGCTAAAACAAATTGGGGATCCAGAGTATATGTAAACCTTAACTTCAATAAAAGAAATGTGTACATGTCCTAAGGGGATGTGCATATTCATAACACAGGAACTTAAGTTTTTGAGAACAGCAGATACACCTTGCTTGCGTCCCTTCATGCTAAGTGTTCAGTCAACTCAAAAAGTCTATACAGAAAAGCTAGCACTCTACCAAGAGCTGGCTACTGGGACAAAGTTCTACTACCTTGTGATCACATATTAGTATAATCATATGAGATGAAAGCTATATTTGATCATGACTAAAAAGAGACATGCTATCAGAATAATCATTGTTACTCCTACATTTTTGTTGAATTGTACAAAAATAATGCATTTTGTGTCCTTTGCTCATTGCACCCTAAGCACTACTCATGATGAGCTGTTGGCTAGTGGTCAAGTTGATGCCTAACAATGGTCCCAACCCAGGAATAGATTACCCGTCTTGTTAACTAATAAATAAATACAACAAACAAGCACTGACATTAATAATTAGACTTCAAAGAACGCTAATTTAACTTTTTTTTCACAATATGGTTGTGTACCACTATATATACTGCTGTCAAGATTTTGGCTACAAGGTATAAATTATGCAACTAAACAGGGAGTATCTAACCCAAACTTCTTTAGCTAATCTCAACTCGATCCTTTATATCCATCCATCCAATCCACAACTCCCTTTTCCCATTTTTACATATATGGTTGCGGTGTCACATCAGCAGTGACCACCATTTGAATCCAAAGTTCACACCACCGTGTGGCTAGCCCTGCCATGGTTGTTTGTCTGTATGACTGACATGCACACACACACACACACACACACACACACACACACACACACACACACACACACACACACACACACACCTATGACCATTTTCGAGTGTCTAGTCCCCCTACTGCATGCCTTTGTAATGTGAGATGAAACTGAAGCACCTGGAGAAAACCCACACAAACACAGGAATGACATGCAGACTCTGCAGAGAAGGCACCCCATCCAAAAATTGAACCAGAGAACATTTTGCTATAAGGAGACAATGGTACCTGCTCCACCAGTGTGCTGCCCAATAGCACTATGATGCCCTTCATATAATACAATGAAAAACCAGTCCACATACAGCACAGCCCTGAGTCTATGACTTACATACCAGCTTATGAATTACAGAAATTGGACTGCCGATACTGCTCAATGATGAAAAACAGTAGTTCTGTTACACCAGCTCTAATAATGTGTTAGAAGCTGTTGGCTGTTGCTATTCATAAAGTCTCAGCAGTTTTTTTTTTCCAAAATGATTTTAATATGAGTTTTACTCTGACAAAATCTATACAGAATTGTATGCTACTTTTATACACATGCAATAAGGAATCGATTGTCAATTTTGATGAATTCTACACTATTAAAAGTGAAACTTTTATTTGTAAGTAGTCACATACAGATCTGCAAACTGTATGCAGTGCATGTACAAAAAAGGGAAAATGTGCATTTTCTAGGAAAGGATAATAAAATGTCAATTTTTGATCAAGAAAACTGATGCATGCTGCTGCTACAGCCAAGAATATCATTGTTCCTGTTTTCCGGTAGCAATCTTTACAAACCTTTAAATTATAAAGAAGAAAAATGTGCCTCTTAAATGCTCAGTGTATATCCAAAGTGTAGGAAAGGGGAACATGATAAAGCAAAGGAAGAAAGCAAATGCATTAGTCCTAAAGTTTCAGCTTCATATTCAGCTACTTCTCAACAGCTGTAGCAAGCGACTCTGGCCGTGATGGACAGACAAGGCATGTAATCTGAGTCAGACCATCCCACCACTTATCCAACACAGATAACTGATACTACCCTTTATCCCTTTTAGCTTATGAGGTTGGTTCTGGAAAGAAGGATTTAAGATAAATCCTTTTCACCATCACAAATGTGTTTTTGTAATTAAAGCCACACAATTAACGCTGACAAGCTCAGGTCGGTAGAGCACAGATTATGTTGTTCAAATGCTCCACCACTCAATGCCTCCAGCAAACAGCTGCAGGAGTTGGGGGGGCACATCTATTAACTTGGACTTCATCCCATCCTCTTCCTTGCAGAAAAGTGGACTCTAATGAACATATTTTATAGTCTTTTGCTCTGCCAACCATGAACCCTCTTTCAGAATTTCATCCTTTCACTGACAAGAAAGATAAAAGAAAACAAAAATGAGATGTTGGCAAAATCTTAATAAAGTTTACCAAGCTCTGTCTGTTGCATAAGCTTAGTTCAATGTTTCAAGCTTTATTATTACTTCAAAAATTTTATTAGAACATATATACTAAACAATACATAAAGTAATTTACCATCTTTTTTAAAAAAAATGGCCACTTAAAATCCTACAGTACATTTTTTCCTTAAAGAAAGTGACTAAGATTTCACAGAAATAAACTCCAGCAAAACTTGTCCATGAAGGAAAGGATAGTATTTTAACAATTCATTATGATTTTTCCCAGCACAATCTTGTCTTGAAAAAAAAAACATATTATCTTTATAACTACCTATTTATAGTTTAAACCTGAAAAATTGTAAGTTCCATCTGAAAACAAACATGGATTACTGATATTTTTATGGCATGTGGAAGGTTATCACAGTCTTTAAACGATCATTAAAGAATTAGTAATGAAGAGTGAATGGCAAAATGCAGGTATTTTTAAGCAAAGTTGACACTGCCTTTTAAAGAGTGCACTGTTCCTTTACAGCAACTCGCCCGTGAAATTATAATGGATCTCTTTCAACAAGCTGTGCTTACAGAAACAATAAAGGGCCTTATTCACACTCCAGTTTCATGGGATTTTGTATGTTTGCTGCCTCCTGACCAAGATGGAAATGATTTAGTGTCTAAATAAAATTTAAGAAGATGTTATTCAAGTAAAACAACTGGAAAAGATCCTTTAAGACGTAAAAGGTGCCATTTTACACATTTATGTGTCTTAGATTATAACTGGTACATTCAAATGATACTTTCTGCACAGATCACACCCTTGAAATTGATTAACTGCATATCCATTATCGAATCAAGGAACAGTATAAAAAGGAAGCGATGCAGCATAAAATGTAAAAAGGAAATATAAAAATAAAAGTGTAATATAAAACAGTTTACTGTAGCAGTGGAAATTAGATAACATCACATTCTACCAGGGTAATGCAAAGAATGCATAAAGCTTCAATATTTTTAAATAATTTCTTCAAAGAAAAGAATCAGCAAAATAATTTGTTTGAGAATATTAATCAGCAGGTCATACATTGTATTTAGGACTCCTCAATCTGCAAAAGGCTGTAAAACAATGCCAGTCTCTTTAGCAGCTGCCATCAGGGCTACTACTACTACAGAAAAATAACTTCTTCCACTATAACCTCTATGACAGTAGTGGTTACAAAGCAGAAGTAACGTTGCTACCTTCTCAGTTCTATGCAGCGAAAAGTGGAATCAAGTCAAAGCTTCAAAGATACAACGGGAAGACAAAGAATGGTAGTGCTGTATACTGATGGAAGGAAACACAGCTTGTCTTACGTGCAAGTCAATCATTTTGGTAAGAATACAGTTGTCAGCACTCACCCTAACAGGAGATCTTCCAGAAGGGCTCCTGAAGTACGGGTAAGACACACAGCTCATACCTGTCAACAGTCCCCATTCTTATCATTCTTGTTCTAGTATATATGCATATAGAAACTAGTTTAAACTTATGTAAGCCCTCATCTCCCAGTCTTATAATAAGTAACAAATTTGTCACAGGAAGAAAAAAAAATACAACAGATGAAGAAAAACTATATACAACAAAGCCGATAAGAACACCAGAAGCTTTTACTAAAGCATCTTCTGGAGATAAACTGCTATTAAGAGTATTTGCACACATGCACTGACTTACTATGTGAGGAATCTCATAGCAACACCAACACAAAAGACAGAGTTATAATCAGATAAAAATCCTGGAAAAAAGGCAGGATTTACAGGAAGAATATCTCCAATTAGAATTTAAACTATTTCAGGGACAGCAGATAAGAAACTGTCTACATGACTACATGCAGTGAAGTAGACCTTATCAGCACTGAGACATACAGCAGCTACATGTAGATCAGAGGTCAGAAATACCATGGTGCAAGAGCCTGCACTGGTGATACAGAGGGATAAAGTCCTGATTATGACCCAGGTGACCACTGCTTGAAAAGCATCTTAGGCATGTGATGGCACAGGCAGGAAGGATGGTGGTTCCTGCCCAGATCATCTTGCTGTTCTAATGACAAAGCCTTGGCTGGACATACATGATTTATTATGATGCAGGGACCTAATGTAAAGGAAGACGTGGGTATGACTGCTAAGCTGTTGACAGTACGTCTTCTTGGAATATGTGGAGGAGCATGCATGCTTCAACACAGGGGCACAGATGTTTCTTGCAGTAAAACAAATACTCATGTCACTAATAAGGAAAAGTGGTAGGTTATAAATAAGAATGCTGTCATAGCCAGAATGCTGGCAAGAGTTTTAAAAACCTGCATGGCTGCCTGAATGTTAACATTCCCTTGGAGAGTGCAATGACTGCTTGACGGGTAATCTGATGATTGAAAAACATGTAACAAAAGTAATTAAAAAAAGCTGGTGAATCATCTACATCAGAAACCACAAAGAGAGTAAAGAGATGATCATATAAAATATGGAGGAAAGAAAGCAAAGGGACACTTGACAGAAATTTCCAAGTTCATCAAGAGAAACCAAATGGGTCATATGAGCATTGTAACACTAATTAACAAATACAGTTAAAGAGAGAGAGAGATGTATAACAACAGAAAGATATGCTCTTGTAGTCCTGACAAACTGTCCCATTCTGTTTGGGACAGTTTCTGTGTTAAAGACCCAATGGATACTTTAATTAAAACAGCAACTCACATTATATATTCAAATTTGGCATACACCATTCACATACCTTTTAAATTCTAATTATTAAAATCATAGCACTGGCCTTAAAAATCAAAAGAGTTGACCAGAAATTACCGTTTTCTTATTTTATGCAACTCTAGCTAAATAATACTCAAATCCTTATATGTAATAGCAGGACATATTGATGTAGTTGTGAATTTGTCCCCAAATTGTACCATTTTCATTAAGAACAAAAACTCTAAAAGGCATAAAGGGCAGCTGTATAAGAACTTAATGCAACATTAAAAGTCCTATTTTTCACTTTTGTTTTATTCCTTACTAAAGGGATATCCTACCAAAGACAGCAATGCATTCGGCCAGCATACCAAAGCTTTAGGCCCTTCCAGGAGCTGTATATCAGATGTATATCCTACATTCAGGACATAAAATACATAAGTGATGTACGGGCATTTAATCTTCAGAAATGAATTGCCTCAGGAGAACAAAAGCAACCAAAGAGGAACAAAAGAAAGATCATGTTCATCCAGAAAGAGTATCCCTTGGCCAGAGGGTAAGGAAATAGAACAAAGAAGGGGGGAAGAATGGATGGAATAATGTGACAGTGAAAAGTAGCACATCCACTATTATGGTAAGATCTTACACAACTGTACTATGTCCTTCCATATAAATGTTGCAGTATTCATTACGAAATGAAGAGTGCAAAGGTTACTGTAGAGGAAAGGAAGAGGAATCAACCTAATAGCCCTACAAAAACCCATGCAGAATGGCCTGGCAAATCGATTCCTGGCTCTAGAAACATCATCTAACTTGTAGTGTTTAGTAAAGGTTTGTACAGAGGACCAAGTATCAGTTTCTAAAAATGGATCTGGCATCCAGACCCTTGAAAAAGGCACTAGAAGAGTCTACCACCTTGGAAGAATGAGCACTAACTGGGGAAAAAGAAAGCTGCTTAACATGAAAAGAATAAAAAAGGAAATGGCCTTAGAAATTCAAAAGGATAAGGTTTGCTTAGAAACAGGTAAACCCAATTTCTTGGGATGAAAGGAGACAAAACATTGCCCAGATTTCCTAACATCTTTAGTCTTATCCAAATAATATCCAAGCTGTCTATTCAAATCTGAAGTATGCAGAATCTTCTTACCACAGTTCTGAGGTGAAACGAATCAAGACGGAAGATGAATTGACTAATTTGAGAATGAGTCACTGACTACCTTGGGCATAAAAGCAGGATTAGTGCGTAGAGAAACTCTACCTCAACGAAAAATACAGAAAAGGGGAGCTGAAATGAAGGTTTAGAATTCAGAGTTTCCCTTGGCAGAAGCAAGAGCCACCAAGAAAACAGTCTTCCAGGTACAGAATTGCATAGAAGCAGAAACTGCAGGTTCAAAAGGTGGCTGACAAATTTTCCAGAACAAAATTAAGGTCCCAAGAAGGCAGAATTGGCTTTCTTGGGGCCTGATATGAAGGACACAGTTTACTATCAAAATGTGGAAAATCAAAATAATTTTTCACTTTTTGATCAAACCAGCTAGTTGAAAGTGGTAATAACAAATTACCAAAATTTTGGAAATGGTAACATGGAAATCGATGTTTAAACTCCGGAAGTTCCAATGTTGAAAGTCCATGTTACCGGTAACATTTCTGCAGGGTGGCAAGCCCCCCCTGTACCCCACACTCCCTGCATATTATATATTCCAAATAAAAATAAAAAATAGGTTCTGCCACTCAGATAAAGCCGGCAAATACTAAAATAAGAATGTTAAAAAAAAAGTATTCCAATACAAACTTTATTTTGCTAGTTTTACAACTTTCACCTCTAAGGCTTCTTCAGGCAAACAATCTACACAGTAGTAAAACTCCTTTAAATACATGAACCAATTTGTAAAAAGTCGCATGACCTACATTCATATCACTGACTAATAAAACAAACAATTTAGAATAATATTTCTAAAGCACTATAGTATTACAAAAATATTAGCTTACATATAAAACCTTAAAAAATGTTATATGTATACACATATCTACACATATACATATTGCTATAACTTCCTGTGTTTTATACCTTCTTTCTAAAAAATCATTAGTAATAAGTTTAAGTTGCTTGTTCATATTTTTCTTGTTTGTATTCAGTTTTATTACTCTGGTCATGTGATTCCTACCAATGTTTTTTAAAATAAAATGATACTAAGAAAATGATACTAAGAAACAAACTTTGGGCAAAATGGAGAACCACAAAAAACCCCACTGACCACCAACATTTCAAACACCTTAGAAATACCACAAAGAAACTTATACTCCTTGACAAAAAAAACTTCAACTTTAAATTTCAACAAACCCCCCAACAGAACCCTCAAAAAATTTGGTCTGGAATCAAGAAAGTCCTATACCCTGGAAACTCAAAAACACCCACCCCTGCCAACCTATCTCAGACCCCTCCTAATAAAATTGCTGACATCATAAATAACTTCTTCTCAGAAACAGTCACCTCTCTTGCCAACACCTTAACTCCACCAACAACCCTTGAACTCAACCCTCCTAATAATAAAATACCCTCTTTAAAGTTGAACACAGTATCCACAGCCTTCATTCACAACCAACTCCAAAAACTTAAACCTTGTACCCCCTCAGCAGACAAACTGCCAGCAGAGTATCTGCAGCTAGCTGCAAAGGTACTAGCATTCCCAGTCTCCATCTTAATAAACAGAACCATAACCGAATCCACTATTCCATCTCTCTGGAAAATCTCCCATATCATCCCCCTTACATAAAGGGGGAAATACAACTGAACTTTCAAACTACCGTCCTATAGCCCTACTCTCTCCTCTAGCTAAAATCATGGAACGATGTGTCCACCAACAACTTCTAGAACACCTTCTCCATAATAACCTACTTGCTGACTCACAGCACGGCTTTAGACCATTCCATAGTACCACCACTGCCCTTCTCTCCTTTACAGACACAATCAACAAAAATCGCAACAATAATCTATATTCATCTGCATTATTTCTTGACCTCTCAAAAGCATTCGATATGGTAAATCACCATCTCCTGATTGATATGCTTAAATCCCTTTCTCTTGACACAATGGCTATTCTGTGGTTCAACTCCTACCTGTCAAATAGACAACAAGCAGTACTCTGGGATAGTCATTTATCCTCCCAGCTCCCAGTCTCCATTGGAGTCCCACAAGGCTCTATTCTAGGTCCCCTCCTTTTCTCCATCTTTATTAATAATCTGAATACCTCCCTCCCATCCTCCACTTGCATTCAGTATGCAGATGACTCTACACTCATCTACACTGCAATGTCTCCTGCTGAACTACATTCATGTACCCAAAATGTTTTTACTGCAGCAGAAAATTGGTTCAAACACATCTGTCTCCTCCTTAATCCTAAAAAGACTAAGCTACTATTGATTACTCCAACTTATAAGTCCATCCCAATTTCCTTTACTATTGTCTCTAACAATGGCACAATTATATCACCCGACAGCACTACAAAACTGCTTGGTGTGACAATAGATAATCAACTAAACTTTGATACATCAATTTAACTATAAAAACAGTTAACAAAAAAATAGGTGCACTCTACAGACTTAAACAATTTCTCACACCAGAGACTAGGATATCTTTAGCTCAAACACATCTCATCTCAACACTACTGTATGCCTCTCCAACCTATATTAACCTATCAAAAACAAACCTATCAAAACTAGCCTCATCCTACCACAACATTGTCAGGTTTGCTACAGGTGCCCCATATCGGACTCATCATTGCTTAAATCTCAGACAACTAGGTTGGCTTGAACTGCAAAATCTCATTCTACTTCAACAACTGACTATTACCCACAGGATACTCCACTTCCCTTCTAATGCACCTATTCTTAATACTCTTATTTCCCCCTATAAAAATCTCACTAACCTACGCTCAGCTAATAAACTTCTAGTAGCCACATGTAAATCTCAGAACAAAGCAGGTGACTCCCTTTTCTCAAATGCTGTGGGTACACACTGGAACAAGCTCCCTAGTAAACTTACTACCTTGACCTCAACACCCCTCTTCAAGAAACATTTAAAGACCCACCTCAAATCACACTGGCTCTGCCCTTGCTCTTCTCCTGACTGACTCTCGTTTCCTACTTCCACATCTTTCCACCTCTTTTCCAAACACCTCTATCTGCACTGTACAAACCCATCATATAGATAAGTAGTACTTCTCCTTCTCTCACTTTGCCTTTTCTCCATCTAGCTTATACCACTCCTCCCACCACTTCAATTTTTTTCCCTTGACTCTATTCAGCTTGTGACTTCCTCTTTCTTATGATTTTACCTCCTATTACCACTACTTACTTTGCTTATGTTTTACCCCCTATCACCTCTAAGATGCTAAAAAAAAAATTTTTTTTATTCTGTATTATAATACTGCTCTTATTGCTGTGTGTTTTTGTTACACTAATTGCTTTTCTGTTGTTCTGTATTCTAATTAGTTACTAACTCCTGCTTAGTAGTTTTAGTTAAACTCTTGTATATATTTTTTTCTTAAGTGTGTTACCATAGACTGTTACAGTGGAGCTTTTCTCCTCGGGCCTCTACTGAAAATGGACATGTATCCAGTTAGACTAGCCCGGTCAACAAATGTAAAATAAATAAATAAATAAAATATGTGGGGGATGCATACTATTTTTATACAAATTTGTAAATAATCTAAAAAAATTATCAAAAATAGATTAAAAATATACAAAGGACCTCTCCATATTAATATGGAGAGGTCCTTTGTCTAATTTTGATCTATTTTTGATAATGTTTTAGATTATTTACATTCAACAACTCATTTTTTAGTGTTTAAACATACAAACATTTTACACAGATCGAATTTATAGCTATTCGGTTATATAGACCCTGAGTAGCATCCTGCCCTCACCAAGAATGATGCCACAGTATAAAGAAAAAATGATCAATTTCAACAACTGGCTAAGTTTCTGATGTCATTCAAAGGGGATCCAGTATCTATCCACCTGGGATGACATGCTCAACAAGCCACGTTGCTTCGCAAGAGATGGCTTGCACCTGTCACCCTTAGGGTTTCGAATACTGGCCAAGGCTTTTGCCACCCCCATAGCGCCTTTTTTAGGCAAGGCTCAAAAGACAAACTCACCACCGTAAATAGCACAAGTAACCAAAAACTAAAGGTAATGCTACTCAACGCCAGAAGTCTAAACCTCAAAATGCATGCCCTCGAGGCACTCCTCAGTATGGAGACCATCGATATCTGTGCAGTAACAGAAACCTGGTTTACGGCTCCAGAGAGTGCCCCAGCACTACCAGGCTATAACTCATACCATACTTTTTGGCCACAGATCCCGGACCGAAACACAAAAGGCGGGGGGGTGTCCATATTCATCAAGGATACCCACACCTCCAGGTTAGTGGTGCAGCACAATGTCTCAGAGATCATCCATGTGAACTAACAACGGGCAAAACTGCAATTCAAATTGTAGCTTGCTACAGATCACCCACCATGTCCCAGGACCCCCATTTCAATTACCCAAACATTAATTGGGAGAACTACTCAAGTACTAACTCCCTTGCCCAACATTTCCTAGAATTTATAAACTCAAACACCCTGGTTCAACTGGTCAACACTCCCAACAGAGGTGCCAACATGTTGGACCTGGTCATTACCAACATGGGCGACCAGTGCTCCACTGGAGACACTGGAAAATATGAAGGTCCTACCAAATGCCCTAATACTGGGTAATTTCAATTACCCAAACATTAACTGGGAGAACTACTCAAGTACTAATGCCCTTGCCCAATGCTTCCTAGAATTTATAAACTCAAATGCCCTGGATCAACTGGTCAGCACCCCCACCAGAGGTGACAACATATTGGACCTGGTCATCACCAACATGGGCGACCGGTGTTCTACACCGGAGGTCAACCTCTTGCTGGTTAGATCAAACCATAGACTAATCACTCTGGATATCCATATTCTGCCCCCACCCCCAATTAAGGAAACCACCATGAAAAACTTTTCAAAAGCAAATTTCACATTACTTAAGACCAAGGTGGAAAGGTTCACAGCCCCCATGCTAAAGGGCAACATTGTCCAAGCTGCTGAATCCCTTACAAAGGCACTCTATGAGCACCTGCAAGAATGCATGGATCGTGCTATCCCAAGCAAAACCCACTCCTCTAAGAAAAGGAAACCAGTCTGGTGGACCCCTGCCATAAACAAGCTATACAATAGGAGGAGGAAACTAGTACAGAAAAGAGTAAAATCCCAAGAAGGAAAGACATCCCTGATCAGTATCAGCAAGAAACTACAATCCCTCATAAAATCATCCAAGGCTAGCTTCGAAAGATAAATTGCCAAGGACTCCAAAGATAACCACAAAATGTTCTTTAGATATATCAAGAACCTAAGTGGAAACTCTCAGATCTGCTCTGAGTTAGTGCAGAATGGCACAAAACACACTGAACTGACTGATATTGTCAACATTCTGGCAGACAGGTTTAGTGCAAACTTCACCCCCCTCTCAGCCCCTAAAGGGCCCATAACCATACCAGAAGAATGTAGAGCCCCGGCAATCATCACTGACACACACGTTAAAACAGCCCTATCCAAAGTCAAAAACACAGCTTCAATGGGACCGGACGGTGTCCCAGACTGTGTCTTACACAAACTCCAAAATGAACTAACCCCTCACCTAAACACACTGTTCAAACTCAGCCTCTCTACAGGCTATGTACCCATAGAGTGGTGCACAGCAACAGTTATCCTGCTCCACAAAGGTGGAGCCACAATGGACCCCGGGAACTATCGCCCTATAAGCCTGACTAGCCTGGTCTGCAAGGCTATGGAGCGCATCATCATGGAACTCATTATCAGAGACATTGGGAACCTCCAAACATTGGTCCCTACCCAGTTTGGCTTTGTTAAGGGCAGATCATGCCTCCTTAACCTGGTGGACTTCTTTGTGACAGCTACCAAGGCTTTAGACGAGGGAAAGGAAGTCCACACAGTTTACCTAGACCTCGCAAAGGCTTTCAACTCCATTCCCCATTCTGGTATTATAGACAAGCTCACCAGCCTGAACATAAACCCCTACATCAAGAGATGGGTTGCCAATTGGCTCACAGATTGCAGGCTCTAGGTCCAACTCTAAACTGGTTACAAGTGGCTTCCCTCAGGGCTCAATCCTGGGACCCCTCCTTTTCTGTATATACTTCTCAGAGGTACAGGCAAGCACAGGAGGACTATGGCTGACCAAGTTCATAGACGACTGCAAACTGGGGGCCATAATTGACTCTCCGGCTGATACAGACATCCTCCAGAAGAGTCTCACTGAGACAGATACCTGGTGTCAAAATCATGGCCTCAAGCTAAATGCCAAAAAGGGCATAGTCATCCCCTTTGGAAAAAATAAAGTACCCGCGAACTACAACATATGTGGTAATCCCCTAAACACAGAAAATGTAATAAGCGATCTGGGGACCCAAGTAGATAGCAATCTCTCCTTTCATAATCATATTGCCAAAGAGGTTAGGAAATCCTTCTATGTAGCCCACCTAATCACAAAAGAGTGTGCATGTAGAACAAAAGAGGTTATTGTGCCCCTCTACTCATCAGACCCTTCATAGAGTACAACACCCCATCTGGGATGTACCTTACAAGACACCTGCAACAGCTGGAAAGACCAAAGAAGTACCTCACCAAGAGATTTACTGGCCTCAAACAGATGCTCTATGCAGCCCGACTGAAGAAACTCCAGCTGTACTCGGTTGCATACCGCTTACTCAGAAGTGATCGCTGCCTGACATACAAAGCCTTGTCCAACCCAGAACTGATGGACATGCTCCACCTAAAAAAAAAAAAAAATCCCGAGAGCCACACTCATGGGATCTAAACCTCACCACAACGATAAATAGGACTTGCTGGAGGGATAGATTCCTGTCCCCATGCTTTGGAACAGGATTCCAATCTGCATTAGGCAGAGCCCCTCACTAACACTCTTCAAGAGAAACCTTAACAAGTGGATGGGAAACAGAAAATTTACCCCGGGATTGTAATGGCTGCATCCTAAAGTATCATTGCTTGCTTGCTGGCTGAGTCATTAGTGCAAAATGTCTAGCTGTATCCTTTATCCCAAGATGGGCAAGACAGTGTCAGCTATTCACTTCCATGCCCACCTGTCTTGGTCTTCCAGTAACTTGAGTACAGCCTACCAAAGTGGCACTGTAGTCTTTAATTCCTCCTCCTCCTCCTCTATATAGTGTGCTGTACCTGAGATGGACATCAACAACAGTGATCAGCAAGTAGAAGAATAGGCTGGTCCTATGCCTTCCCTGCATCTGTGTAGATCTCTGGCCTAGGCACAGGTGGTGTTGATCAGAGAAGAGTAACAAGTAAGTATAACTCTAGCAGCACAACACTAGCAGAAAAGACAGCCACCCTATGGTGTTGCAGCATTTCCAGTTAGGGCTCCTATGAAGTGGCTGTAACAAAGACTAACATCTTCTCCATAAGGTGTAAATATCTTGCAGCGGACATAAGTAAGGGGCTCAGAGATTAAATATAACAGACTTGATCAGTGTGTGTGAAGAAATGACTGGGGCGCATGT